>NC_046324.1:50351161-50664661 GCF_009819535.1 Lacerta agilis
GCTTGTTCTCTGGCTCCATTGTAATGGGGTCTCTGCCGCCATTCAGGTTTTGCTCCGCATTTCCAGATGCTCCCCATCATCAACCGATACGGAGAAATGCTGGCGAAGAATGTCCAAAAGAAATCAGACAACGATGAACCCATGGACATGAAAGAGTGAGTTATTTCTTGGGGGGCTGGTGGGGGGGAAAGGAGCCCATTTCAGAACAGAAACGAATTCCAGGAAACTTCCAGGAGGAATTCTGAGTATTGACACATTTTGCAAAATTCCGAGGTTGAGTGTTTTCTAGAGTGTCTCGCCTCAGAGTTCAGCAGGAGTTTGATTCCCGTATGGAAGATCTGCGTATTCCTGCATTGAACAAGGTTTGGGCTATAAGATCCCCAGGATCCCTTCCAGCTCTACAATTCTATGAGTCTATGGAATACATGATTGAATACTTCTCCCATGTAAAAAACAAAACAAATTTCTATACGAAAAAACCTAGAGAAAATAATGCAAACAAAAAGTTATGTATATTCTTACAATATATAGACACATTGTGGGGAAATCGTGCAAACAAAACTTTAGCCTCCAGTTCAGCTTTTTTTTAAGTCTGTGTTTTGAAATATTAAGTATGTGGTTGCTAAATATGATTTAAATGACACATTTTACTATGAAAAGAAATCCACGGGAAGTCACAATTGCATTTAATAAACCTATTAAACAGAAACAGCATAATGAAGAAAGTTAATGATGTACGATTCCCCCCACCCCCCAGTATGGAATTTAAAAAATACATGTGTAATTTTTAGATGAAGTCTTGTATAGGCCTGAGATGTATGCAATAAACAGAGCTGATTCACAGGCTAGGAAGGCCTGAGCTCTTGCTGATCACGTAGCTGAGTTTAAAGTCCTTGCAAGATTCATCATGTGCTTCTTTCGGCTGAGGGTCTTCTCAGGGAGGACTTTGTGGGACCCACACCCCATCGCATTTCATGCGTGTTTCTTCACCTCTTCCCTTTCTCACAGCATCTTTGGTGCCTACAGCATGGACGTTGTGACCAGCACCTCATTCAGCGTTGATATTGATTCCATGAACAACCCCAACGATCCTTTCGTCAAGAACATCAAGAAGTTCCTCAAGTTCAGCTTTCTGAATCCAGTGATGATTCTGATAAGTAAGAGACACTTGTCTGCTAAAGTGGGCAGGCAGAGAGGTGGGAAGAAGATCTTTCTCAGCTGGTGCACCGCATTCCTTCAGGGGAAGACTTCCAGGGGATCTCTTGCATTTAGTGGGAACAAGGAACCAAGCAATGGTCACGGCATGGCTTTGTACAGTAGGCTAAATTCCAAAGATGCAGAAGTCAGACAAAAGCCAGAAGTCTACTTCGAGATGCAGGGCTAGGATTTCTTGTTGCAGCAGTAAATGCAGAGCACTTTAAACTGTCTTTAAACTTTAGGGTGCAGTACAAACTAATGTGCTTGTATCTTCCTGGGTCTATGATGCGTGCTGTAAAGAGTTTAGGTTTGCAGGGTTGAAAATGTATTTGCACAGATAACTTTGCCATGTGGTTGCCAGGTCTCAGGCTCTCTGCCTGAACTGTCCTGGTTTCAGCTCCTACCTAAAGATCTCCGGGGAAAGGAGTTATATCCCTTGAAGAAGCAGAGAGAGAGGCAACTTTTGTCCATTGTGTTCCTAGCTTTCCTCTCTCTCAAGACGAGCTTGGCAAGATTCCTTGACTGCTACATCATTGCATCCTCCAAAAACTCTGTTCTGTTTTTCTCTCTCCCAGTCATCTTCCCATTCCTCACACCGCTGCTGAATAAACTAAACTTCACCCTGGCATCTACTGCCTTCTTGGACTTCTTTGTTAATGCTGTCAAAAAAATCAAGAAGGACCGTCAAAAGAACCAGCACACGGTAAGTGTAGCCCCTTCTTGAACATCCCATGTGGAAGGTCAGGTGTGTGATTGATGTTCCATTCTCTCCTGCTAACCCTTGCCTCTGTCTCTGTTCCCTTGCAGGACAGAGTTGACTTTCTGCAGCTCATGGTGGACTCTCAGATCTCAGGCGACGTCTCCAGTGAAGCAAGTTCCTATAAAGGTAAATAGACGGGGGGCACCTCTGAAGTGTTGCTGTGTTTTGTTGGTACGGCTTGGGGGTGTTTTCTTTGCTCTGACATATCAGGACTGTGCTCCGTGTTTTGGGATTCCACCTTTACAGAGATCCTTGACATGTCTGGCCAACGCCTAGAATAGGTGATTGATTGAGCTAGCTCTGCTGAAGTTTATTCAAGGTGAAAACCTGAATGTTCACTTTAAAACCATTCATTGTGTATTTCCTGGTAGCAGGGATTGCTAGGTTTCTTTTTCTGTTTTTAAATACTTTTTATTCATTTTATAAGAAAGAAAAACAGACAAACAAGCAAAAACACAAACAAAACACAAATATTTCTTATACACATCCAACATTATTCACATTATAAAGTGACCTCCTCCAGCCCCCTTTCTGAATTCCAATTGCAATCATCTTTAGCGGTTACATAATTTAATAAATCTACAAATCTATTCGTTTTCACAAATTACTACTAAATAAACCTCATTCAATAATATTTTTAAAATAGCTAAACCTACAACCTACATCTATGCCGAAAACCTGTTTATCTTTTTTTTAAAAAAATATTTTTATTAAAATTTCCAAATTAACAATTAAATCAAATCATATTAAATATTCCAAATTATACATATACAAATCATATAATCCAAATATTCTGCCAAATTATAATTTATTTTTTGGGACTCCCCATGCTTCAAGTTTTGGAAGGCCCATCATCATCTCAATTCCACTGCCTGTCGTATCCTTTCTGATGTTCTCCAGTTCTTTCTTATCAACTTCCCTAGGTAATATAAATTCTAAATATTGCTATGTTTTTTCAAATAATTTTTTCAAATAAATTTTGAATTTCTTCCAATCTTCTTCCACCGTCTCTTCCTTCTGGTCACGGATCCTCCCAGTCAGCTTGGCAAGTTCCACAAAGTCCATCATCTTCATTTGCCATTCATGAATGGTCGGTATCTCTTGGGTCTTCCAATTCTTAGCAGTTAATATTCTCACAACTGTTGTGGCATACAGAAAGAATGTAATATCCTTTTTGGGAATTTCTTCCCCTACTAATCCCAATAAGAAGGCTTCTGGTTTCTTAATAAAGGTGTTTTTCAGCACCTTTTTAATCTCATTATAAATCTTTTCCCAGAAGTCTCTTATTTTTGGGCACGTCCACCACATGTGGTAAAAGGTTCCTTCTTTCTCTTGACATTTCCAGCATTTGTTATCAGATGTATGATATATTTTTGCAAGTTTTACAGGTGTTAAATACCACCTAAACATCATTTTCATCATGTTTTCTCTCAAAGCTGTGCACGCAGTAAACTTAAGTCCTTTTCCCCCACAACCTCTCCCAATCTTGCATCATAATATTGTGCCCCACATCTTTAGCCCAGTCAATCATTACTGATTTCACTTGTTCATCTTTCGTATGCCACTCCAATAACCAATTATACATCCTAGAAAGATTTTTGACCTTTGGAAATGGAATTGTTGGATCCAATCTGGATTTTTCTGTCTGAAAACCTGTATGTTTCTTATCAAACTTAAACATTTCATTAATCTGATGGTACTGTAACCAATCTTTTAACTTATCTTTAAGTTCCTCATATGACTTTAACATAAATCTATTATCCTCTTCCAACAGCAAATCACTATATTTCAACCACTTGGTTCCATATTTAACTTTTTATGGGCCTTAGCCTCTAAATGGTGAGATCCACCTAGGTGTTTTTCTTTCTAATAGATCCTTATATCTTATCCAGACATTAAACAAAGATTTTCTGATTATATGGTTCTTGAACCCTCTGTGGACCTTATTTTATCATACCAAATATATGCATGCCATCCATATATATTGTCAAAGCCTTCCAAGTCAAGCAAGTCAGTATTATCTAACACAAACCATTCTTTAAGCCAGCAAAATACTGCAGCTTCATAATACATATTTAAATCTGGCAGAGAGAAACCACCTCTTTCTTTGGTATCCGTTAATAGTTTAAACTTAATTCTCGGTGTGTTCCCCCCCCCCCGCCAGATAAACTTTGATAATACCGTTTGCCATTCTTTAAATCATTTCATATTATCCACAATAGGCAACACTTGAAACAAAAAGAACGTCTTTGACAATACATTCATTTTCGCAGCTGAAATTTGATAACTTTAAATTTGACCATATATCCAGATCTCTCTTGATATCATTCCATAACTTATCATAATTGTCTTTAAATAAATTCAAGTTTTTTGCAGTTAAATTCACACCTAGGTACTTCACCTTCTTAACAAAGGTCAAACCAGCGGTTTTTCTCCAATCTATTTGTCTCATCTGTTGAAAGATTTTTACTCAAAACTTTGGTTTTACTTTTATTTAATTTAAAGCCTGCCAATTGTCCGAATTCTTGTATCACCTCCAGTGCCTTACTTGCACTGGTGGGATTGCTAGGTTTCAGAAGGGAGTAGAAGGGGCATTTAGGAAAGTGCCATTGCATGCAGACTAACAGAGCAAACCTGAGCACAAGAGCACCTGGTTTGTCTTTGCTTTGTCTCCAGGGATGCTAAAAAGGCTGTGCAGCCTGAATTGTGCTGGGCTTTGGGAAGCTGCCAAAGGACGACACCTAAGAGACCTGACCCTTTGTGATATGCAACTAAATTTAGGAATACTGCTTTGCAGCTGAGAATACTATGCTTCGCGCTTTCTGTAACTAGTTACCTAAATGACAGCTAGGAGGGATACCTTAGTTATAAGATGGGTGCATATTGTGCCTTTAGGACTGGAGAAGTAGGAGTAGATGTATTTTGAAATGGATTGAAATGAGGCCACAAGTGATTTTGAGACAGGCACCACATCATGAATAGTAAGACTGTTGATCCCACCCCGAGCTTTACTGACAGCTTGTTTCTAGTGTTGATATGAAGTTGTGTTTTCCCTCCTTGTTTGCTTTCTTCTGCAGCTCTGACTGACAGAGAGATTATGGCCCAGGCCATTATATTTATTTTTGCTGGTTACGAGACCACCAGCACCACTCTCAGCTTCCTGTCCTACTGCCTGGCCACCCACCCAGATGTGCAACAGAAGCTGCAGGAGGAGATCGATGAGGCTCTTCCCAATCAGGTGAGAGCATCTGTTTTGGTCTCCAAGGATGATGCCCATCAGGTCCGTCTGATGATAAATGCTTTGGCGTGGAGGGACATAGGCAAACATGGAGAAACCTGTCTCCTGGTTGCTCATGGGATGGTCTCAAAAGCATGATGGCAGGTGGGAAAGCTGGTGGACTCCAGATCCCATCACCCCTGCCACCATGGCCAGTGGTGATGGATCATGGGAGTTGTAGTCCAACAATATTTGGAATCCCTTGGGTTCCTCACCTCTGGTTGACATTCCAGAAGTGGAATGTGGGGGAAACAAAGATGTTGAAGCCATCAGGTAGATTTCACTGGCAGTTTTCATCCTAATTCCCAGTAATTGAGCAGGATTGCGGTAGTGTTAATTGACAAGAATGGAGGTACTGGAACTGCCACCATGTTTTGTGTTGGCCATGCATGGCTGCCACTCTGGACAAATGTGGACAGGTTCAAGAGGGCGGAAACGTATTCTGCTGATTGGTATAAAGAGATCACAGGTGAACTGGGAAAGCATGTCACAGAAAACAAAGCCATGAAATCTGATGGAATTTATGAAGGGGGCAAATAGGAACTGCAGAACTGAAGGCTGGGACTTAATTTACCTGAATCCTGTCCTTAATAAATGTATGTTTGCTAAATAATCCTACCTTTCCCAGCAGACTCATCTAAGAAAGCCGTAAAATTAGGGGTCTGAGAGTTCTTGACCAGAAAAAAACCAAAGCAAATTATTTGTGTGCAAACCAAATAGTATAAACTTGGGAGGGGGGTTAAATTTGTTGGTTATCCAACATGGATTTTATTTTTCATCAGGGCCAGAAATTTGGACAGATGGAATTTATGGGAAATGGCGGAGCAGCAACTGGGTTCTGCTCCCCCTCCCTCCCTCCCTCCCTCCCTCCCTTTCAGTCAGGCCAGGCAGTCTGTGGGTGGCACTGGTGGGGAGTGGGGGGTGGCACTGGTGGGGAGTGTTCCATTATGCAGCATCCAGTAGTTTTTCTAATTCATGGGGGAGGAGAAGGCTACTGCAATGATCTCAGGCAGGCAAGCAAGCCCCGATAAAAATTAATTAGTCTCAGGCAGTTTTATGCCATGTTTATTTACAAATTACATCCAGAGCACGGTTCCGAGCCTGCCACTCTTAGCAACGAGTTGGTCACTCTGAGTCTCTGCCCCTGTCACAGCACGGAAGGCGCCAAAGTCCAGTCCATCCTCTTTTGTACTTCTGTTGTATTTTAACCCTTTCAGCTCTTCTGGTTTGGGGGAGAAGGTGGGTGAAAATCACACACACACACACACACACACACACACACACACACACACCGCTCTCAAAAGAAGAGCCCTCTGAATGCTATCTCTCTGCTGGTTGCATAGCAACCCCCTCATTGCTGTCTATCTCTTCCCCTCCCCCTGCCTGCAAACTGTCTGTGTCTGGGAACTTTTGGTGAGGGGGGGGGGCGAGCTAACCCCCTCTTGTATTCTTTCATCTCCAGGGTCAGACTCTTGCCCTGTCTGTACTGGCAATCCTTCATCTCCAGAGCTTGACGCTCTGCAGGCATTCAATTCAGTCACGTCCCTGACAGCTACCAATGGCTACCAGCCATGATGGCTCTTCTCTGCCTCCACAGTCAGAAGCAGCGATGCTTCTGAAGATCAGTTGCAGGAAACCATGGGAAGGAAGACGACTCTTGTGCTCATTGTTCTGCTTGTTGCTTCCCCCCAGGCATCTGTTCGGCCACTGGGAGAAAAGGATGCTGGACTCAATGGGCCATTGGCCTGATCCACTAGGCTCTCTTTAGGTTCCTCATGTTTTGTTTCCCTCTTTTGCAGGCCACTCCCACCTATGAAGCCGTCCTTCAGTTGGAGTATCTGGACATGGTAGTGAACGAAACGCTTAGGCTTTATCCTCCCGGAGGGCGGATTGAAAGAGTTTGCAAGAATACTGTGGAGATCAACGGAGTGAGAATCCCCAAAGGAACAGTGATCATGATCCCTGCCTTTGTCTTGCATCGTGACCCGGAACATTGGCCGGAACCGGAGGAGTTCAGACCCGAAAGGTACGTTACAAGGAAGGAGGCCACATTGAGGTTTGAGGAGGAAAGGTGGGACAGTGAATATCCTTTTCGGTGAGTAATCATTTTCAGTGGTTTTCAACCAGCAAACTCACAGCTGCAGCAACTGCTTTGAAGAACATGCCTGTTGGAGCTGCCCTTGGGTCGGTCTTGCCCAACCTGGCACTCCCTTGAAGTTGTGGGACTCCCAACTCCGCCAGCTTGTGCTCAGGGATGATGGGCTGCCTCAGACCCATAGCTTGGCCAATCAAATTCCCTCCATAATTTGATTCTCAGGCCCCAGATGGGGTCACTTGGCTCACCCAGCAGTGGAGGAACATTAGATGCGTGTTTCTTCCAGTATCCTTCCTCACCTCACACCTCTCTCCTTTCCGATCTGGAAACAGGTTCAGTAAAGAGAACAGAGAAGCCATTGACCCGTACGTCTTCCTGCCCTTCGGTGCGGGTCCCAGGAACTGCATAGGAATGCGCTTCGCCCTCCTGGTCTTGAAAGTGGCGGTGGTGGTCTTGCTGCAACGGTTTTCCTTCCGCCCCTGCAAAGAGACTCCAGTAAGCCACAGCATTTTGTCTGTTTCGCCTTAACACAAGGCCAACTGCTCTATTAGCACTGAATTGCTTGCTAAAACCAGATGGCTGTATTCATTTTATTTCCCCCCTCCATACATCACTCCTGGGCTGGAGGAATCACACCTGCCTCTGAGCACAGGTGTGATGTGCTGACAAGGTCTCCATCACACTGCAGCATTCTGCACTCACGGCAGCTTCTGAATTAAGGGGAACGGAGACCCCAAATGGAGCACATTGCAGTAATCCAGCCTTGAATTTACCTCTTCTTCTTCTTCTTCTTCTTCTTCTTCTTCTTCTTCTTCTTCTTCTTCTTCTTCATCCTCCTCCTCCTACTCCTCCTCTTCTTCCTCTTCCTCTTCCCATTCTTCAGCAACCGTGAGAACAGGAAGCTGCACTAGGTTGGCCATTGGCCTGATCCAGCAGGTTATTCTTAGGTTCTTATGTAGCATGATGTGTGTGTTCTGCTGGATCTTCCCTGCTTCCTCCCGTTTACTGACTCCTTTTTGCTTTCTTTTCATGACAAAGATCCCCCTGGAACTGGACAGCAAAGGGTTCATGAAACCGAAAAAGCCCATCATGCTGAAGCTGGTCCCCAGAGCCGTTGCTTCTCCAGAGGAATAAAGGAAGGGGACGCAGCAAAGAAGCAGAGGCAGAAGTAGATGCTGCCTCCCAATTCCCACACCGTGTTGCCTTCACCTCACTGAGGACTAGCGACTTGCATTGACAAAACTGCATAGAGGAAGTTCATGCTTTGATTTCTCAGAGTTTTACTGACCTGATATCTCTCTGTTTACTTAAGCTTACATGGTAAGCATGGTAAAAATGAAGACCTTCATTTTTTAGAAATTACCTTATAATTAGATTTTATCCATTTGGGTTTTTTTATGTTGCGTCTTGGCCATGGATCGCCCAAATCAATGTGGAAGAAATGAATGGCGGTCCCAGATTATTGTATTATTGTATTGTACTTTAAATGTATTGTGACCCACTTTAAATCGTGCTGCAACCTGGTAAAGGATCCCCACTCACCAATTTCTCCACACACACACACCTCACTCTGCTGGGGGGGGGGAGGACACCAGGTTGAGAGTCAGACCCGAAAGAGCCTCTTGGCATCAGGAGTGCAAACATGTACAAACAAAAGAAAACAATCAAAAACCACTAAGATCATATGGAACACATATCCCAGGAGGAGAAGACAAAGGAATTGCAATGTTTTCCATGTAAGTGGGCATTTCTTTAAACTAAGAGTTAGCGCCTTTGATTCCCTTGCTCCCCCATTCCTAGCACATCAACAGAATTATAAAGATCCTGGGTCGGCCTTAAAATCCTTTCACAAACTGCACACCTTGGAGTAAACAGGAAGGACCTTGTGCCATGTGTTCTGTGTTTGCAAATGAAATGAAATAAAAGTATGTTGTATTGCCAATAAAGAAAGAAAAAGGTCTCTTGTGCTATGTCCTCTCTTGCTACTTATAAACGCCATCTCCAACTCCTCGAAAGATTCCATCAATGGTGTCTCCAAAGAATCTGACACATCACTTGGGAAGGCAGGCAAACTAATGCCAGTGTAGTGGAAGAAGCAAAGATCGCCAGTGTTGAAGCAATGATTCTTCAACATCAACTTCGTTGGACTGGTCATGTGCGGATGCCTGATTCTCATCTTCCAAAGCAACTACTCTATTCCAAACTTTAAAAAGGAAAGCATAATGCTGGTGGTCAACAAAAGAGGTTTAAAGATTCTCTCAAGGTTTAAAGACTCTCTCAAAAAATGTAGTATAAACACTGACAATTGGGAATCACTTGCCTGCGAGCGCTCCAATTGGAGAACAGCTTTTACCAAAGGTGTCATGGGCTTTGAAGACAATCGAACTCGGAACGCAAGGGAGAAACGTGCTAAGAGGAAGGCACGCTTGGCAAATCCACACCATGATTGATTTCTGCCCGGAAACCATTGTCCCCACTGTGGAAGGACGTGTGGATCCAGAATTGGCCTCCACAGTCACTTACGGACTCAACATAATACATAAAAACAGGGTTCCAAAGAATCCCTTGGACTCCCCTCCTCCCTTTGTGGGTCTTATTGTCAATTCTTTCCTTCTGCATCATTTATATTAATCCATTTTTTTATATCTCCATTATGTCCATAGTTTATCATTACAGTGGAACCCCGGGTTACGCACGCGATCCGTTCCGGGTTGCCGTGCATAACGTGGGCGTGCATATCCTGAACGCACAAAAAACCCCTGAAAAACCGAAAGTAGTGCTATTTGAGCGCTTCTGCGCATGCGCGAAGTGCGTAGAAGTGTTCTGCGCATCCGGGGTCGTGCGCACTCTGGAAATGCTTCCAGGTTTCAGGTGTTCTTAACTCGAATGTCCGCAAAACAAGGTGTGTGTGTAACCCAGGGTTCCACTGTACGTTACAAGTGTTATTCCAATCCCACTAAAGATTTTAACTGTTTACAATGGTTTTTAAGATAAATTATAAATTCCCCCCATTCCTTATTAAAGTCTTGGTCTTCCTGATTTCTGATTCTTCCAGTCATTTTTGCCGTTTCGGCATAATCCATCAACTTAATCTGCCATTCTTCTCTGTGGGACTTTGTCTTCTTTCCATCTCTGGGCTAATAACATCCTCACAGCCGTTGTCGTGTACATAAATAATCTTTTCTGCTCCCTTGGAATTTCTGCACCTATAATTCTTAAAAGAAAAGCTTCGGGCTTTTTGATAAAAATTATTTTAAACTTTTTTCAACTCATTATATATCATTTCCCAGAATCCTTTCACTATCTTGCATGTCCACCAAATATCATAAAAGGTGCCTTCTTTTTCCTTATATCTCCAACACATATTAGATCCTGTTTTGTACAATTTTATTAATTCATTGGGAGTTAAATAACAGCGATACATCGTTTTCATATAATTTTCTTTCAGCGTACAACAGGCTGTGTGTCTTTAAGCACATGCCAAGCGCGTGTCCCTCCTCAGAGAATTCTGGGCACCGTAGTTTGTTGAGGGCTGCTGGGAATTGTATCTCTGTTAGCAGTAAACTACACTACCCAGAATTCTTTGAAGGGAGGAACGTGATTGGAATGTGCTTCACAAGTTCATTACAAGAGCTTCTGCTTTCTCTAAGAATGATGCCTATGTGAGGAGAGGCGAGCTTTGCAGAGACCCTGGGAGTTGCGCGCACATCTCTTCCTGCTTTGCAAGTGGACCCAGGACAGGACGCAACAATATGTGATACTGCTGCAAAGCGAAACTACCCAGCGCAATTTTTTTGCTGGGACTTAGCCACCAGGAGAGAGAGAGAGAGAGAGAGTTACGCAACGAGGAGAGCCACCACCCGCCTCTCAGGGCTTCACGTGACGTGAGGGCCAAGTAAAAGCAAAACTGCGAATCTGAGGCTGAATCTTGGCAAAAACAAGCCACTTCCTCCTCGGCCTCGGGAACGAAAGAGCACCACTGCTGGTCCTGGGACCCTCCTGGCCGCAAGATGGGCTTCTTCTTCCTGCCCAGCCTTTCCCCAGAAACCTGGGTGCTGCTTCTCGTCTTCTTGGTCCTTCTGGGGCTGTGAGTTCAACTCAGAGGACAGGGAGCGCGCACGGGCGGGCGGGCGGGATCGGTGGAACCTGGTGCTGCGGGATTCTAGGAAGGAAAGGGCTGGCGAGATGTTCGGGGCAGCGCTGTCGCCCGCGCTTAGAGCAGCTGCCTGCCTGCAGAAGGGCTCCGGGTTTAAGTCCCTGGAGCCCCTCCGGGGAAGACTTGGGCAAGACGCCCTTCCTGAAACCCTGGAGAGCTCCTGCTGCCGGTCAGCGGAGACAGCGCCGGCCGAGCTAGACGGAGCAAGGGCCTCACTCACTTTGTTCAGATCAGGGGTAAGGGCAGGAGGAGCGAAGGCTCAGTCCCCAGTGGCTTCTCCAGGCAGGGCTGGGAGATACCCCTGCCTGGAATGCTCTGACTTTGGTCTGTGGAAACTTCCTGCGTTTCAGAGGTGCGGTTTTGTCAGGCTGCTATTAACTGGGAAGGAAGGGGCTGAAAGTGAGAGAGGAATCTAGCAACTCTGGTACTTTTCCAGAGTCGCTGCATAGAGCAGAGGGATCTCTCTTCCTCCTCCACATGTTTACAGCAACAAAGGGCTCCCCATCTGCACAAGGCAGGCAGCTGTTCTCCGGGCCCTGTAGTTCTGTGGCAGGAAAAGTGCTACCTGATGATTTTCTGCTGGATCCGTAGCCTCCAGAGGTCCTTCGTGTTGGCTCTAATCTAATCTCCGTCCCAGGCTGTGCCTGCTGCAGATCCAAAGTGCAAGGGTCAAAAGTGAGAGTCGCGGCCTCTGCAAAGGTGGGGCCCACCCCAAAGCCCTGCCCTTGTGCCACCACAGCCCACCAGCAAGCAACCAGCTTCTTCGGCTAGCAAAATAAATAAAAATCTACAGTGTTTGCAATGCTCCTGGCACGAGGTGCATTCTGCAACTGGTGTGGGTCCAACTGAGACCACGTGGAGATTTAAGAAAGCTGGAGGGGCCATCCAGGTGGAGACTGGAACTTGACATCTCCACCTGGCAGGCCCCTCCAGCTTCCTTAAGCAGGTCAGCTGAAGAGCTCATTTATTGCATTGATAGTCTACCTTTTTTCTCCAAGGAGGACATGGTTGACCTCCCCCCCCAGTTAATCCCTACAACAGCCCTGTGAGGTAGGTTAAAATGCTAAGACAGGCCTGGTGTCCCATCTAAAGAAGATTGGCAAGTTAAACCAATGGAATATGCTGAAATGGCAAAATTGATGATGAAATTAAGAGGAAGAGATGATCATTAATTTAAAGAAGAATTGAAGATGTTTCTTGCATATATACAGAAGCAATGTACACGGGTCAATACATTAGCAGTATTTTAAGATTACTTGTAATTTTATTGTGAATGCATAATAGGTGATTTAAATATGTTACAAATTTGACAATGGAATGCAGTATCTTGATAAATAATAGAACCAAGGAAGGGATTAAAGGGAAGTCAGTCTGTTCTGTTTTGTTTTTGCATTATTGTTGTTGTTTTTGGAAAATCAATAAATGTTAATTATAATAAAAATGTTGTGACAGGCCCAAGGTCATCCAGTGAGTTTATAGATATATGGAACTGAAATGTTTAATAATAATAATAATAATAGGGAGAAATGGTGCCTAGACATTCCGTTGTGGTGCGTGTAACCTAGGTTTAAGGTGCTATTTGGCAGTTAACTTATATCTCTGAAATATACTCGGAGTCAAGTGTGAACTTCATGCTTTTTATTCAGCCCACAGCAGCAATGAATGAATCTTTCCCCAAAACGTCTGCTATACGTACATTATTTACACAATGGGCCCCACGTGATTCTGGGCTACTCCTGTGGGCCAATCAGGTTGCGGATTCACTTCCTCCAGAAGTCTGATTGGCTGCTCCTACAGGCCAATCAGGTTTTGATTTCACTTCCTCCAGAAGCCTGATTGGCTGCTCCTACAGGCCAATCAGGTTGCTCATTCACTTCTACCAGGAGTTGGATTGTGTGGCTCCTGCAGACCAATCAGATTGCTGCAATTTCTAAAACTGACAATGCAGTCTGGTCATGGGCCTGAAGGCTCACTCTGTCTCTCCTTTGCCAGGCTCATAGTAGGAACATAGGAAAATAGGTAATACTGAGTCAGATCTACTGGTCCACCTAGCTCAATAGTGTCTGCCCTGACTGGCAGCAGTTCTGCAAGATTTTACGTAGGGCCTCCCTGGAACCAAGGTGGATTTAGAGGAGAGTGTCTAGTTCAGTCACACTGCGTGTCGAGCCTTGGGGACGCTGCAACTATTATTTAGAATGGAAGGTAAGAGGCAGAGGGCACCCAAATTTGATGTCACACAGGGTGCCTCTGAAATTTGAGGGCTCTGGTGCTCAAATCCTGCTCGCAGTCTTCACTGGCTAGCATGGAAGCCAGGTGAGCTGGAAGAAGACAGAGACAGCCACCTGTCCATCCTTGGCCAGGCTGCTCACTCGCTCACCCACAGGTTGCCTGTGACTTCTGAGTGAGCTGATAACTGCAAGGCCAGGTGGGCTGGAATATCTGGCTTTTCAAAGCACTTTTCTCATTGACTTCTCTCTCACTGGTTGTCTTTCCAGATATGGGATTTGGCCATACAATTTCTTTAAGAAGCTGGGAATTCCTGGTCCAAGGCCTCTGCCCTTCATCGGGACCTTTCTCGAATACCGGAATGTGAGTATTCTGCAGCCAGTCATGTTGTGGTGTGAACAGACGAGGAGGATGAAAATATTATGAAAATGATATACAGGTGGTATTTGACACCAGTCAAGATAGCTAAGATATATCCAGCAGCAAGCAATGTGTGTTGGAAATGCAAATCGGTGGAAGGGACCTTCTACCACATGTGGTGGACATGTCCAAAGGTAAAGGCCTTCTGGGAGAAGATTTATAATGAACTCAAGAAGGTAATGAAAGTTACCTTTATTAAGAAACCAGAGGCTTTTCTTTTGAGCATGGTTAATGGTGAGATACCCAGCCAGGATAGAGTGTTTTTTATGTATGCCACAACAGCCGCTAGAATTTTACTTGCAAGAAACTGGAAAGGTGAAGAGATTCCGACAGTGGAAGAATGGCAGATGAAGCTGATGGACTTTATGGAACTTGCTGAACTGACCGCGAGAATCCGAGACCAGAGGGAGGAGAAGGTGTGCCAGGAATGGAAGAATTTTAAAGACTATTTAAATAAGTGTGTAAAACTGAATATTTGAGCAGAATTAGCTAAAATAATTGGCTTAAGCTTGTTGATGTCAGATAAAATTGTGTATAAGAAGTATTGTCATGATTAAGATGAATGTCTAAGAAACTTAGAATATATAGTATAAGTGATGGAACATATGTGATTAATTGTTTTAAAGATATTAAGAAGGTTAGTATATGTTTATGAGAAAAAGATACAAAATTACCACAGTATATTGATATTGAATGCAGCCGAGTTTGCGGGGGAGGTCCCCAGCTAATGAAGATTGAAACATGAATGAGATAAAGAATAGTGTTATTTTGTGTAGGTAGGTATAAGCTTTATCTTTGTTTTTTGTATTGTATTGTTTAATTGTTTATTATGTTTTTTCTGTATGCGTATATGTGTATGTGTTTGTTCTTTTTCTTTATATTGAAAAAATAAAAACTTTATTAAAAAAGAAAAAGAAAAAAAGAATCACATTCCTGTGGTGTGTTTGGGCTGCTTCTGAAACAAAGCAAAGTTCTTAACTGCTCCTAAGTCAGCCTTGCCCCTAAGACAGCACAGCTACGCTGACTGGAGATGCCTGTTTCTCTGACAACTGTTTTTATCTCTGCAGGGGATTCTGGATTTCGACAAGAAGTGTTTTCAGAAGTATGGCAAAATCTGGGGGTGAGTGTCCCACAGAACAAAATCGGGGGTGTGGGGAGGTTGGCAGGTGTGCCTGTTGCTGCATGCAGATTGTGGCCTGAGTGGAAGGTGTTCCGTGCTTCTATAGAATAAGATAATCAGCAGGTTACATTTGTTGTGGTTTGTGCTATAGAATAAAAATACAATCCTGTGCTCAGGCAACCCACATTTTGCATTCTGTACAAATGATACAGATTGAGAAGGTGTGCATGATACACTGAGCATGATTTGTTCTGCAAATGTTTTCTGGTAGAACTTATTGTCCTGGTTTTGCTCATCATCAGAGTAGCATTTGTCACCAATATCTGGTCACTTTATTCCTCTGGCTCATGGCTTCAGAGGTTTTAACAGATAATCCTTCCAAGTGTAGGCTGTTTGCCATAAGACAGGGGTGGAGGAAGTGTGGCCCTCCAGGGGATGTCATTAATTGTCATACATTCCTTATTCCTAAGGCAGGGAGGAGGAACTAGGGGCCCTCCAGGAGAAACTGAATTTCAGCTTCCATCATCCCTGGCTGTTGGTGAAGCTCACTATGATTGATTGGAGCTAGAGTCCAAGGAGACCTGGAGAGCCACAGGTTTTCCACCATTGCAACTGGAGGTTAGGTAGTGAGTCCCAATCTCACACCAATAAAGAATCCTGATTACCTGTTAGGGTGGTGGACTCTCCCAGTTGCACAGCCACCTGCTGTGAATGCCGTAGATCTCTGGGTTTCCTGTATCTAACGGTGTCAGCCTAGATGGTGTTTAGGAACCAGCTCCAGCTCCAGGGTTCATTGTTCCTAGCTTCTTGTCACAAACCAATCGTTGCATCCAAGCAAGAATTACAAAGATTCTTCTTTCTGGGCAATTAGAATTTTTGATGGCCGGCTGCCCATGATGGCTATTCTGGATCCTATCATGATCAAAACCATCCTGGTCAAAGAATTCTACACCCATTTCACCAACCGCCGGGTAGGTATCTGCTGGGGAAGTATCTCTGTCAAGGAGATGGTGATGGATTTTGGATTCTTTTTTAAACTTAGACATCATCCTGGATCTCACAGAATGTGAAGCTGTGCTTTGCTCAGCCAAACTGTGGCTTGCTCGGGCATCAAAACTCAGCAGAGCAAATTTACCATGATTTGACAAACCCTGATGTGAAGCCATGGTTTGATGTTGGGCTACAAACTGTGGCTTTCCCTAACTATGGTTTGCTGTTTATGTCCAAACCCAACACCCTTGCTTAACGGTGGTGTATATTGCCACCCCAGGCCAGACACTTGCCAAGGTATAGAGATGTGAGCTATGAGCAGCTAGAAAACAAAACCACACCCGTGACAGAGCAACTCTCAATGGGGCTTTTTCTGAAGAAAGCTGTTTCTATGACTGTGACTGTTTTGTGAGGATTGGGGGGAATTTAAAGGGACCATCCTTCTGCAATGCTCTCTGACCAAGCTCTGATCCACGGATATCTGCCCCCCCTGCTTGGTAAACCTACTTGCAGGGCAATAATTAGCTTTTCAGAGGGGGGGTACTGTGCTGACCTTTCAAACTACACACGTCTGTTTTTTCATAAAAAGAAAGGATAAGCTGGCAGGAGTCTGTTGCCCCATCCAAGGTTGCAGGAAAGCATTAAGAAGAGCACATTTGGCAGGCGTGTGGCAAAGCCAGCCAGATTCCCCCAAAATATTTTCCTTTCCAGCTTGCGCAGTCAGCCAGAATTCAGGTGACGTGGTGAGGCAGTGCCAATCCTTGGGTGTCATGATGGTTTGGGGGATATCAGACAGGGGGTGATATCAGTGTTGGGGTGGAGGACGGGGAACAAACCAAGCTTTGGGGAAGTACACCATTCCCCCCCCCATCTGTGAGGCGGATCTTGGTTAGTTCAAACAAACCATGGCTTGGCACTTTGTTCGAATGAGGTCAATCTCTGGGCTTGTACAAAAAAAAGAGTATTTGGTGGTGACAGCTGCAACTCACTCCCAGTATTGATTTCTTGGACTGCTTAGGACTTTGGCTTGAACGGAGACCTGGACGTCTCAATATTCTCTGTCCCAGATGAGCAATGGAAGCGGATTCGCACCGTCCTCTCACCCACCTTCACCAGCGGGAGGCTGAAGGAAGTAAGTCCTGAGACCGACCCATCGCTTTGCCCATTGCCCTGGATCTGTAGTCGCCATTACTGAGCTTGGTTAGAGCTGCCACTCCCCTTTTGATAGGGCATCCTCAATAGGCAATTAAAAACGACAACAACCCTCAAAAAAATACTTCTGATCATTTACCGTTTATAAAAATTCTATTCCGCTCTTCATCCGAAGATTGCAGAGTGTTACACAACATGAAAATAGAAGATGAGAGCACAAAGTACATAATTAAACAAGAACAAGACAAACCAACAGTCCCCCCTCCCACAAACACATTTTAAATGCCATGGATTGTTCAGTTAGCCAAAGCCCTGGTTACAGAGAAATGTTTTCGCCCTGGTGCCTAAAGATACAGACTCAGGGAATCATAGAACTGTAGAGCTGGACGGGACCCCCAAGGGTCATCTATTCCAACTCCCTGCGATGCAGGAATCCTGCCCACGGCCATAATGAAGGCACCAAGTGAGCCTCCCTGGGGAGGGCATTCCACAAATGCTTTCCCCTTCCTCTGTTTCCCTGCCCTCTAGAAACTGATTGTTAGGATTTATGATGTGTATCTCACACCAAGACACAGCAAACTGACAGGTTTATAACTTCTTGGATTTACTAGATAATCACACAGTTTTTCAGTCCGAGCCCTCACGGTCAGTCCTCCCTGGAAGAGTCTGTTAGACCAAGTGACTGGCCCCTCCTTCACCAACAGGATATCCTCCAATTCTGACCCCACCTCCTACAGGGCTGGCACCGATCCTGGAGCCTTGTCATTCGTCAGCTGCAAGGGGTTGGACTGGATGGCCCTTGTGGTCTCTTCCAACTCTATGATTCTATGATTCTGTGAATTCTGGGAGGGCTTGCATTCCAGAGCGGGAGGGGCTATCATCACTCTCCCTGTGGGAAGAAGCCCCCCCCTTCTTCCTCTGAGGCTTCGCTGGCACTTGGAGAAGGCATGTTCCTGACATCACCACCTCCCCTCTAAACCCTCCCTCCTCTTCGTCTGCCATGGAGAGCTCCCTCATTTCAGGTCTCCCCCACCCCGCACTCTCCTCTTCCTCTGGGAAGACTGGGCCAAGAGCTCTGGCCCTTTCCCAGCCCTTGCCACACACCCCGCTGGCAGCCCGTTGGCCTGCTGAGATGGGGGTGGGCAACAGCCACCCTGTAGCAAGGTGGGTGGCACCTGGCCAGGTCCTGTGCAGTGTTGCAAGCCCTGCCCACCTCTTGAAGGGGGTGAGCGGACATTGCGGCAATAGTTAGCGAAGCCCAGGAACCTTTGTAAGTCTTGGGCTGCTGCCACTCTTGCACCGCCTGCACTTGTGCACCCCATCCAGAGAGATGCAATACCCCAGGAACTCCACTTTCTTTACGTGAAAGTGACACTTTCCCAACTTCGCGTAAAGTTGGTGCATCCGCAGCACCTCCATCACGTGGCGTATGTGCTGCTCTAGGCTGTCTGAGTAAATCAGCAAGTCATCTAAACAACTAACCACTGAAGAATCCAGTAGATCTGCTAACACGTGGTTAATGAAGGCTTGGGACGTGGCTGTCCCCGATTGCAGTCCAAACGGCATGACTAATTACACAAAGCTTCCATACTTTGTAGAAAAAGTTGTCTTCCACTCATTGCCTTCTCTCACCCGTATCAAGTTGTGAAAATCGTCACTGAGTGCAGCTGCTCTAGCAAATCCCCTGTGCACGGCAAAGGGTAATAGTTAGGGATCAGGACCTTGTTCAGGTTTCTGTAATCAACACACAACCTGAGTAGGGGGTGTCCTTCTTTTTCACAAAGAGTGAAACCTAATAAACCTGTGTGCCAACTCCTTCTCCAGGTACTCCCTCAATGCTGCCAACTCCGCCTCTGACATGGAGTACAAGCAGCTGGTAGGCATCTTGGCTCCCAGCTGCAGATCTATTTTGCAGCCATAAGGTCAGTTGGGAGGTAACCTGTCTGCCTCTTTCTCACAGAACACATCTCTAAAGCCTTATATTGTGGGGGTATGGAGCCCTCCTCTCCCGTAAGCTTCCCCCCACCCCTGCCCCTTTGGCTCCTACTTCCGTTGGCGCTTTGAACCCTAGGCAGTGTCCTTGGCAGTATGCTGAAGCAAACGTTATGGAACGCTGCCCCCATGCTGGATCATGCTTAGTGAGCCACATTATTCCTAAAACTAGGGGGTGCGTAGCCAATTTCAAGACATGGAACACCATTGTCTCTGTGGTTCGGTTTGACAGGTCCAATCCCACGGGCTGAGTAGCATAAGCAACTTGCCCTGACAAGCTTCCGTCTTAAAGGCTAAAAATTCAGCAGGCTTACAGGAGTATCTTGATGGATTGGCTACCAACGTCCTGCTTGCTGTGAGCACCATATCAGCGTCCAGTTGCACCCTCTGTTCTGCCAGGGCTCCTGCTAAAGTGTCCAGTTGTGACTTCAGATGCCAATTATGTTGCCGGAGTTCAATGATGGGGTCTCTTGGCTCGGCTGCCCCTGGTCCCAGTGCCCCAGCAGCTCCTTGCCCTTGGCCTGCCAAAATGCTACTCTCTCCGTGGTCTTTTCAGTGTGAAAAGAGGTGACTTGGGCTATGCTGTTAGGGATTTATGATTCAGTTACAGGTGGGTAGCCGTGTTGGTCTGCCATAGTCAAAACAAAATAGAAAATTCTTTCCAGTAGCACCTTAGAGACCAACTGAGTTTGTTCTTGGTATGAGCTTTCGTGTGCATGCACACTTCTTCAGATACACTGAAACAGAAGTCACCAGATCCTTAAATATAGTGAGGGAGTGGGGAGGGGTATTACTCAGAAGGGTGGTGGGAATGGGTGATCAGCTGATAGGTGTGGAAAACCTGTTGACGACTCTTAACTGCTGCAATTAGTCTTGCAGGGAAAGGCAAGGGGTGAGATGGCTAAAGATAGCTTTGTTATGTATAATGAGATAAGAATCCAATGTCGTTGTTCAGACCAGGTTTCTCCATGGTTTTAAGTTTGGTGATTAGTTGCAATTCAGCCACTTCTCTTTCCAGTCTATTTCTGAAATTTCTTTGTATTAAGACAGCTACTTTGAGATCTTGTACAGAATGTCCTGGGAGATTGAAGTGTTCTCCTACTGGTTTCTCTGTCTTGTGATTCCTGATATCAGATTTATGTCCGTTTATCCTTTGGCGTAGGGTTTGGCCTGTTTGTCCAATATAGAGAGCTGAAGGGCACTGTTGGCATTTGATTGCATACACAATGTTGGAAGATGAGCAATTAAATAGTCCTGAGATGGTATGTCTGGTGTTGTTGGGACCAGTAATGGTGTTCTCCGGGTTTATGTGGCAGCAAAGTTGGCATCTGGGTTTATTGCAGGCTCTGGTGCCAGTGTCCATGTTGAGTCCTGTTGTTGTATTATTGTGGGTGAGGAGCTGTTTGAGATTGTGTGGCTGTCTGTAGGCGATGAAGGGTCTTCCTCCCAGAGCTTGAGAAAGAGAGCTGTCATTATCTAGGAGAGGTTGTAGATCTCTGATGATGCGTTGTACTGTTTTAATTTGGGAGTTGTATGTGATTACTAGTGGTGTTCTGTTATTTTCTTTCTTGGGTCTGTCTTGCAGCAAGTTCTCTTTATGATGTTCCTCTCACTCCAAGACTCAGCCAGTCGAAAGGTTTATAGTTTCTTGCATTTGTTGGGTAATTAAACAGTAGCTCAATCGGAGCCCCTCCTTAACCATTCCTCCTCAGAAGAGTCAGATAGCCCAAGTGACGGAACCCTCCCTTTCCAACAGAGTAACTTCAGAGCGCACCTTCTGCGGAACTGACGTCTATCATGGAGCTTGCTTCTGTGCCAACAACGAGTAGTTACTGGGAAGGCTTGCTCCCCCTCTTCCCCTTCTTGGGTAGATCCCAAATCAGACTCAGTCTGCCTAGCAGATCTATCAGGTTACACCAGCGCCTTATCTCATGGAAATCCACTATGTGGAATACTGTAGACTCCTCACAGCAGCTAGATTAAATGTCCTCGAATCTGCGGTATTGTGGGGAAGGTATAGGGGAGTCCCATACGCCCAGAGAACTTGTCATTGTGCCCTGGGAGAGGTAGAGTCCACTGAACATATTCTCTTGAGCTGCCCTTTTTATGCAGATTTCAGGCAAAATCTTATAGCCCCACTCTTAGCTCTCTATCCAGAGAAAGACAGGTTTTATATTTGTTGAATAATGTTACGAGGAAAAACAGCTTCCTTGGTGGCCAAATTGCTTTTACTAGCTCTTAAATGTCGTAAGATCAAAATTGATTGCTTGACATGGGTTTATCTGTATAGCTTCATGTTAGTGTTGGCTATGTTTTATTCTAAAGCTCCTCTAGATGTTTTAGATGTTTAAATTTTGTATGGATAAATGTATGGTGAAAGGTTGTTTTCTGCTGCTCCAGAGAAGCAGACATGGAGCAATGGATTCAGACTACAAGAAAGAAGAAGATTCCACCTAAACATTAGGAAGAACTTCCTGACAGTAAGAGCTGTTGGACAGTGGAATTTGCTGCCAAGGAGTGTGGTGGAGTCTCCTTCTTTGGAGGTCTTGAAGCGGAGGCTTGACAGCCATCTGTCAGGAATGCTTTGATGGTGTTTCCTGCTTGGCAGGGGGTTGGACTGGATGGCCCTTCTGCTCTCTTCCAACTCTAGGACTCTAGGATTCTATTTTTTCTGACTGCCGGTCAGAAAAAATGATGATGATGACTCAGTCTGCCTCACGTGATCCCTGGAATCTGCAGCTGGTATTCCTGAGGGGGGAGGGCTATTGTCACTCCTTCTCCCTCTGAGGTCTCGTTGGCACTTGGAGAACGCATGCTGGCAAAGGGAGAAGGCATGTTCCTGACACAGATTGCAAGTGGCCATTCCAAACTGCTGCTTGTTCTCCGGCTCCATTGTAATGGGGTCTCTGCTGCCATTCAGGTTTTGCTCTGCATTTCCAGATGCTCCCCATCATCAACCGATACGGAGAAATGCTGGCGAAGAATGTCCAAAAGAAATCAGACAACGATGAACCCATGGACATGAAAGAGTGAGTTATTTCTTGGGGGGCTGGTGGGGGGAAAGGAGCCCATTTTAGAACAGAAACCAATTCCAGGAAACTTCCAGGAGGAAAACTGAGTACTGACACATTTTGCAAAATTACAAGGTTGAGTGTTTTCTGGAGTGTCTCGCCGCAGAGTTCAGCAGGAGTTTGATCCCCATATGGAAGAGCTGTGTATTCCTGCATTGAACAAGGTTTGGGCTATAAGGTCCTGAGGATCCCTTCCAGCTCTACAATTCTATGAGTCTTTGGAATACATGATTGAATACTTCTCCCATGTAAAAAACAAAACAAATTTCTATACGAAAAAACCTAGAGAAAATAATGCAAACAAAAAGTTACATATATTCTTAGAATATATAGACACATCGTGGGGAAATCATGCAAACGAAACATTAGCCTCCAGTTCAGCTCCAGTTTTTAGATGAAGGCTTGAGATGTATGCAATAAACAGAGCTGATTCACAGGCCAGGAAGGCCTGAGCTCTTGCTGATCACGTAGCTGAGTTTAAAGTCCTTGCAAGATTCATCATGTGCTTCTTTCGGCTGATGGTCTTCTCTGGGAGGACTTCGTGGGACCAACACCCCATCACATTTCATGCGTGTTTCTTCACCTCTTCCCTTTCTCACAGCATCTTTGGCGCCTACAGCATGGACGTTGTGACCAGCACCTCATTCAGCGTTGACATCGATTCCATGAACAACCCCAACGATCCTTTCGTCAAGAACATCAAGAAGTTCCTCAAGTTCAGCTTTCTGAATCCAGTGTTGATTCTGATAGGTAAGAGACGCTGAAACTGCATGGAAAGGGTATTTGCACAGATAACTTTGCCATGTGGTTGCCAGGTCTCAGGCTCTCTACCTGAACTGTCCTGGTTTCAGCTCCTACCTAAAGATCTCCGGGGAAAGGAGTTCTATCCCTTGAAGAAGCAGAGAGAGAGGCAACTTTTGTCCATTGTGTTCCTAGCTTTCCTCTCTCTCAAGACGAGCTTGGCAAGATTCCTTGACTGCTGCATCATTGCATCCTCCAAAAACTCTGTTCTGTTTTTCTCTCTCCCAGTCATCTTCCCATTCCTCACACCGCTGCTGAATAAACTAAACTTCTCCCTGGCACCTTCCGCCTTCATGGACTTCTTTGTTGATGCTGTCAAAAAAATCAAGAAGGACCGTCAAAAGAACCAGCACACGGTAAGTGTGGCCCCTTCTTCAACATCCCATGTGGAAGGTCAGGTGTGTGATTGATGTTCCATTCTCTCCTGCTAACCCTTGTCTCTGTCTCTGTTCCCTTGCAGGACAGAGTTGACTTTCTGCAGCTCATGGTGGACTCTCAGATCTCAGGCGACGTCTCCAATGAAGCAAGTTCCTATAAAGGTAAATAGACAGGGGGCACCTCCGAACAGTGGCTGTGTTTTGTGTTACGGCTTGGCAGTGTTTTCTTTGCTCTGACATATCAGGACTGTACTCCATGTTTTGGGACTCCTCCTTTTCAGAGATCCTTGACATTTCTGGCTAACGCCTAGAATAGGCGAGTGAGCTAGCTCTGCTGAAATTTGTTCAAGTTGAAAACTTTAATGTTCACTTAGGCAAGTGCCATTGCATGCATACTCACAGAGCAAACCTAAGCACAAGAGCACCTGGTTTGTCTTTGCTTTGGCTCCAGGGTGTGGGATGTGATACATAGATAACAGTCAAGTGCAATATTCCTTGTTTTCCTAGAGTGGACATGCAAGGGGATGTTTGGTCCAGCCAGTCAGAACTTCCTGTTTCCTCCTGGGCTGTGACATACTTCCTCTTGCATGTGACTAGAGGTGGGTGTGACATTACCTTTGCAGGTAACAGAAGCACAAGACACACAGCCCTCCTCCCTCTTTTCCATCTTCCTTTCATCATGTGAACTGCAGTCACTGGGATTAACTCCCCATATGGGGCAGATCTACATGTATATACTTTGTAACTAAGTCTGCCTTCAGGGATCCATATGTGAACTGAATGTGTGAGTAAACTTCTTTTATATACTTTACACAAGATTGTGTAATCCCTTCTTTTAGGAGGGATTAAAGGGGTTTTACCAGGGAAATATTAGAACACATTTCAATCTGGACAAGTCAGATTGAATTGAGTATAGTCAAAGGCTTAAACAAGCCTGCAACCAGCTACCTGCTGTGCGTATAAAAGGGGAATATAAAACTCTGCTAAGTCAATCCCACCCCGATTTTTACTGACAGCTTGTTTGTAGTGTTGATACGAAGTTGTGTTTTCCCTCCTTGTTTGCTTTCTTCTGCAGCTCTGACTGACAGAGAGATTATGGCCCAGGCCATTATGTTTATTTTTGCTGGTTACGAGACCACCAGCACCACTCTCAGCTTCCTGTCCTACTGCCTGGCCACCCACCCAGATGTGCAGCAGAAGCTGCAGGAGGAGATCGATGAGGCTCTTCCCAATCTGGTAAGAGCATCTGTTTTGGTCTCCAAGGATGAGGCTCATCAGGCTTGGGGGGACATAGGCAAACATGGAGAAACCTGTCTCCTGGTTGCTCGTGGGATGGTCTCAAAAGCATGATGGCAGGTGGGAAAGCTGGTGGACTCCAGATCCCATCACCCCAGCCACCATGGCCAGTGGTGATGGATCATGGGAGTTGTAGTCCAACAATATTTGGAATCCCTTGGGTTCCTCACCTCTGGTTGACATGCCCGAAGTGGAATGTGGGGGAAACAAAGATGTTGAAGCCATCAGGTAGATTTCACTGGCAGTTTTCATCCTAATCCTCAGTAATTGAGCAGGATTGCAGTAGTGTTAATTGACAAGAATGGAAGTACTGGAACTGCCACCATGTTTTGTGTTGGGCATGCATGGCTGCCACTCTGGACAGATGTGGACAGGTTCAGGAGGGTGGAAACGCAAAGCTAAGTGTTTGTGTGCAAACAAAACAGTATAAATTTGGGAAAGGGGGGGTTATTTTTGTTTGTTTATCAAACATGGATTTTGTTTTTCATCAGTGCAAGAAATTTGGAGGGATGGAATTCATAGGAAATTGCTGGGCAGCAACAGTGTTCTGCTTTCATTCTCCAGTCTTCTAATAAACCAGACATGGTGTCAGAGCTTCTCTGTGCTACCATGGAGATTCCAGGTTTGCGATTTTATGAATTTCATCCAGTAGTTCTTCTAATTTCCCCCACCTCCCGAAGTGGAGAAGGTGGATAGAGAAACATTTTTCTCCCTCCCTCATAACACATGAACTCAGCAACATCCAAAGAAGCCAAATGCTGGAAGATTCAGGACAGGTAAAAAGGACTTCTTCACACTGTGGACAGAAAAAAAACTGCGGAATTTGCCCTCCCAGGAGGCAGTGATGGTCAGCCCAATTCAAAGTGCTGGTTTTGACCTATAAAGCCTTAAACAGCTCAGGACTCCAATACCTTAAGGACTGCCTCTTTCCATATCAACCTACCCAGACCCCGAGATCATCTTCTGAGGCCCTCCTTCGTGTGCCTCCCCCTCAAGAGGTCCGGATGGTAGCAACACAAGAACAGGGCCTTTTCATTTTTTTAAAAAGAAAATTTATTAAATTTTAACAATACAAAATACAACAATACAGAATACAAAATACAAAACACTACAACAAAAACTACAAAACTACAACAATACAAAAATATAAAAATCTAACAAACAAACACTTCTTCAACTTATCTTATCTTATTCCTAACATTACTTTGGGACCTCCTCGCAAGAACAGGGCCTTTTCAGCAGTGGCTCCCCGTCTGTGAAATGCTCTCCTCAGGGAAGTTCACCTGGCACCTTCACTATACACCTTTAGGCACAAGGAAAAAACATACCTTCTTAACCAGGCCTTTGTCTGACCTGATCAACATCCTATACCCTTTTAAAATGTGGCTCTTTCTTGGGGGGGGGGTATTATTAGCTTATTGTTTTTATTTTGATTTTATATATTGTGACATTTTTTGTGAACCGCCCTGAGACCTCCGGGTATAAAGCAGTATATAAATTCAACAAAAAATAATAGTAACAGCAAGAACAACAATAACAACAGCAGTAACAACAACAACAACAACAACAACAACAACAACAACAATTTATTATTTGTATCCTGCCCATCTGGCTGGGTCACCCCAGCCACTCTGGGTGGCCTCCAACAAATACCAAAATACAATACAAAGTCACAGTTTAAAAACTTCCCTAAACAGGACTGCCTTTAGGTATTTTCTGAATGTCAGGTAGTTGTTTATTCCCTTGACTTCTGATGGGAGGGCGTTCCACAGGGCGGGCGCCACTACCAAGAAGGCCCTCTGCCTGGTTCCCTGTAGCTTTGCTTCTCACAGTGAAGGAACTGCCAGAAGGCCCTCAGTGCTGGATCTCAGTGTCTGGGCTGAACGATGGGGGTGGAGACACTCCTTCAGGTCTACTGGACAGAGGCCGTTTAGGGCTTTAAAGGTCAGCACCAACACTTTGAATTGTGCTCGGAAACATACTGGGTCTGAACAGCAGCAGCAGCTTTAAAAGAGGATCAGACGGATTCATGGAGGAGGAGAAGGCTACCAATGGCTACCAGCCATGATGGCTCTTCTCTGCCGCCACAGTCAGAAGCAGCCATGCTTCTGAAGACCAGTTGCAGGAAACCATGGGAAGGAAGACGACTCTTGTGCTCATTCTTTTGCTTGTTGCTTTCCCCCAGGCATCTGGTTGGCCACTGGGAGAAAAGGATGCTGGACTCAATGGGCCATTGGCCTGATCCATCAGGATCATAGAATCATAGAATCCTAGAGTTGGAAGAGACCACCAGGGCCATCCAGTCCAACCCCCTGCCAAGCAGGAAACACCATCCAAGCATTCCTGACAGATGGCTGTCGAGCCTCCGCTTCAAGACCTCCAAAGAAGGAGACTCCACCACACTCCTTGGCAGCCAATTCCACTGTCAAACAGCCCTTACTGTCAGGAAGTTCTTCCTAATGTTTAGGTGGAATCTTCTTTCTTTGAATCCATTGCCCCGTGTCCGCTTCTCTGGAGCAGCAGAAAACAACCTTTCTCCCTCCTCTATATGACATCCTTTTATATATTTGAACATGTCCTTAGGTTCCTCATGTTTCATTTCCCTCTTTTGCAGGCCACTCCTACCTATGAAGCTGTCCTTCATTTGGAGTATCTGGACATGGTGGTGAACGAAACGCTTAGGCTTTACACTCCCGTAGAGCGGATTGAAAGGCTTTGCAAAAACACCGTGGAGATCAACGGAGTGACGATCCCCAGAGGAACAGCGATCATTATCCCTGCCTTTGTCTTGCATCATGACCCGGAACATTGGCCCGAACCGGAGGAGTTCAGACCCGAAAGGTGCGTTGCAAGGAAGGAGGCCCTTCCTTCTCCCGAAAGCGGCTAATTATAAATCCTGGCGGCAGGAGCAGGAAACCTAAGAGCGGGTGCGATTATTACAACACCTGCACAATGCATTTATCATTGTTTGACATCCTGCGGTGCCATGCGGGGACTTTTTATAAGCTACACCCATAAACTGCGCATGGAATTTAATTAACTGTGTTGGTGGAAATGACACCTAGATGGTTTCAGCGACTGAAACATTGGCCTGGTTTTATGCCCAGTGGTTAAAAGAAGAGCTGTAGGGCAGCTGGTGCCAAGCCATAAAAACGCTTGCAGAAAATGAGAGCCAAAAAGTGATATACTCCTTTCTAATGTTTAGGAAAAATGATTTAATTCCTATTGATAATGGGAAAATAATTTGTCCATATTTTGCATTTACATCGCTGAAAATGATTACATGTCCACAACATACTTGCGATACAGAAAAGAAGATTAAATTATACTTTCCTGGTGGTATCAAATGAGCTGAGCGTGAAAATCTGATTAATAGGCAAGATACAATCCAGATAGAAAGTGCTTGGCTGCCATATCAAAATCTAACTAATAAATGAGATTTAATTCAACCAAAGTGTTTAATTGTGCTATAAGCATCTTTCCCCAACTTTCATCCTTTCCCCCCATTCATCTCTAGTATCTGAGCTGAATTAGTAATATCTTATTATTGAGAAAGAGAATCCTCTTTTCATAACATTTCTTGAATCTCTAATTTCTGCTTTCCTTCATTCCTGCTGGAGCTCAGGCTGCATGTATACCATGCCTTTGAAGCACTATCAAAGCAGATTCTCCCGTTCAAAGTATTCTGGGTACGGCAGTTTGCTAAGGGCTGCTGGGAATTGCAACTCTTGGAAGGGGAAACTACATTGCCCAGAATTCTTTGCAGGGGAAACGTGTTTCAGAGTGTTTTAAAGCTACTGTATGTATGCAGCCTTAGGTAAAGGTAAAGGGACCCCTGACCATTAGGTCCAGTCGTGTCCGACTCCGGGGTTGCGGCACTCATCTCGCTCTATAGGCCGAGGAGCCGGCGTTTGTCAGCAGACAGCTTCCGGGTCATGTGGCCAGCATGACAAAGCCACTTTCTGGCGAACCAGAGCAGCACACGGAAATGCTGTTTACCTTCCCGCCGGAGCGGTACCTATTTATCTACTTGCACTTTGACGTGCTTTCGAACTGCTAGGTTGGCAGGAGCTGGGACCGAACAATGGGAGCTCACCCCGCCGCAGGGATTCCAACCGCTGCCCTTTGATCGGCAAGCCCTAGGCTCTGTGGTTTAACCCACAGCGCCACCTGGGTCCCTGCAGCCTTAGCCACCTCCATTCATTTTGATTGGATCTATTCTAGGGTATGCATGACTGCTTACAACCCAGTTGGAAGGGAAGAGCCATTTACACCAACTCAAGCTTTTTGCAGGAAATGGGAAAGATCAATGTAATAACTAAATATATGTTTCCTTGAGGAATAAATCTACCCTGGGCAGCGACAGCAGTTTTCAACCAGCAAACTCACAGCAGCAGCAACTGCTTTGAAGAACATGCCTGTTGGAGCTGCCCTTGGGTTGGTCTTTCCCAACCTGGCATACCCTTGAAGTTATTGGACTCCCAACTCTGCCAGCTGGTGCTCAGGGGTGGGGGTCTAACTTAGATCCATAGCAGGGGTCGGCAACCTAAGGCCCATGGGCCACATTTAACTGGCCCATGGACCCCTGCTGCCCGCTCAAGGACCCCACCACCCACTCAGCCAGCTCCTGTGCCCTGCGCTAAACTGGTGTGGAGCAGAACAGAGACCGCCTTCTGCAATGCTGGGCAGCTTCCAATTGGCTGCTGGAAGCTCCTGCAGCCAATGGGAAGCTGTGCACGCCTCCTCCGCGCTGGAAGGAGCATCGGAAATAGTGTTTGTGCATGTGTCCGCGCGTGCACTCCGGCCCACCGCAGCGTCTGCGGGACCGTGAACTGGCCCAATCCAAAAAACTTTGCCGACCCCTGATCCATAGCTTGACCAATCAAATTCCCTCCATAATTTGATTCTCAGGCCCCAGATGGGGTCACTTGGCTCACCCAGCAGTGGAGGAACATTAGATGCGTGTTTCTTCCAGTATCCTTCCTCACCTCACACCTCTCTCCTTTCTGATCTGGAAACAGGTTCAGTAAAGAGAACAGGGAAGCCATTGACCCATACGTCTTCCTGCCCTTCGGTGCGGGTCCCAGGAACTGCATAGGAATGCGCTTCGCCCTCCTGGTCGTGAAAGTGGCGGTGGTGGTCTTGCTGCAACGGTTTTCCTTCCGCCCCTGCAAAGAGACTCCAGTAAGCCGCAGCATTTTGTCCGTTTCGCCTTAACGCAAGGCCAATTGCTCTATTAGCACTGAATTGCTTGCTAAAACCAGATGGCTGTATTCATTTTATTTCCTCCCTCCATACCTCATTCCTGGGCCGGAGGAATCACACCTGCCTCTGAGCACAGGTGTGATGTGCTGACAAGGTCTCCATCACACTGCAGCATTCTGCACTCACGGCAGCTTCTGGATAAATCCATCCCTGAAGTAACCAATAATAATAAACATTATATTTATTTTTAGCCTTCCTTTTTCCCCTGACAAGGGCTTGAGGCATTTTGCAGATAAAATAGGAACAGCTAAGAAACATTGGGAGGGGGAACCCAATCATTTTTTTTAAAAAAAAGCATTAATAGAATTAAATCCAGCTATATAAAGATATATTAAAACATGCACATAATTACAATAAAAACAGCACAGCCTCTGCTGTTTCCTTTAAAAAAAAAGTCAGTTCCCAAATGCCTGTTGGAACAAGAAAGACTTCACATGCCGGCAAAAGGACAGCAATTCCCCCTTTAAACGCACAGCGGATAACTGGTTGCAGGCTTGTGTAAGCCTCTCACTATTAGGTTCCTAGTAAGTTCCCTTATATCCCTCTTAAAAGAATAAACATGCCACAATCTTGTGTAAAGTATATAAAAGAGGTTTACTCACATCATCAGTTCACAGTTGGTTCCCTGGAGGCAGACTTAGTTACAAAGTATATACATTTGGATCTATCCCGTATGGGGATAATCCCAGTGTCCTCTGTTGGCTGGAAGTGTCCTCTGTTGGCTGGAAGCCAACAGAGCATCTCTAGCTAAAAAGCTGCTCCAACAATGAGGAAGTCAAAGAGAGAGAGAGTGTGGCTGCATGCCTTGTCCTTTTGCTACCTGGACAGGTAAGGTCAAGCAAAGTCACATGCAAAGGATGTATGTCCCAGCCAGGAGGAAACAGGAAGTTTTTGATTGGCTGGACCAAACATTCCCCTGCATGTCCACTCTAGGAAAACAAGGAATGTTGTACTTGACTGCTACTTATGTATCACATCCCACATGAAGTTGCTTGGGAGCAGCAACCCCCAAGAAGGCCCTGTTCTGCGTCCCCACCTGTGAGGGTTGCGGGACCAAGAGAATGGCCACCCCCAAAGATCTCAGAGCCCAAGCAAGTTTGTATGAGGGAGTGTGATTTTTCAGATCACTTGGACTTAAGCTGCGTAGGGTTCTATAAGCCATAAGCAGCACTGTTGAATCCATAGAGTTGGAAGGGACCCTGAGCATCATCTAGTCCAACCCCCTGCAATGCAGGGATGTGCAGCTGTCCCATAGGAGGATTGAGCCTGCAACCGTGGCATTATCAACATCATGCTCTAACCAACTGAGCTATCCGTTATTCAAAGCTGGTGTTCCTGGGCGCTTTCAAAAGGCAGCCCCATCCAGAGAGTGTCATGTGTGGAGGAAAACTTAAAACACATTGCAAAGTCCCCCCCCCCAAAAAAAAAGACCAGAAGCAATTGTATCTCATCCAGCAGAGCTTTACTGATACTGAAGCCCTGTTTAGGGAAGTTTTTAATTTGTGACTCTGTATTGTATTTTGGTATTTGTTGGAGGCCGCCCAGAGTGGCTGGGGAGACCCGGCCAGATGGGCGGGGTATAAATAATAAATTATTATTATTATTATTATTACTGAAGGCAAATGAGCATCATGGTCACAAATCCAATACTTTCAGGATTGGCACCATCCATAAGAAATCCAGTTCCGGTAGGCTTAACTTAAACTTCACAATAACTTATATTAAGTCTAAACCTTAACACTATAGCATACATACAGAACACCACACCAGAACAAAGAGATAGAAAGAAAAAGTGAGTGAAACCCAGGCTCCTCCTGGCCTGACTATAATATCCAGCATGACCTTGACAGAAAGGATAACAGAACCAGTTTAAACCAGCTGTACTCAGCTTCCCAGGTGTAGCCCAAACTCCAGAAACCTTCTGCCTGCTTCTTTCGCATAGAAAGAAACCTTCCAGAAAACTCTTGAGCCAAGTAGAATAGGAAAGATCTCTACACATCAGATCAATACTTTCTGTAGTAAGAAATCCAAACTGACAGAGAGCATTACAGTAATCCAAACAGCATGCAGTTAAGGCCTGTGTCCTTGTGGCCGACTCAGACACCTCAAGGAACAGGCGCGATTCATGCACTTCTGTGGCCAGGCTATCCTGGTCCAGCAACAGCCGTAGCATTTGATACAGCCGTATTTGGAATACTGTGTCCAGTTCTGGTTGCCTCGCCTCAAAAGGGAGGTTGGCAAAGGTTTAGAACAGGACCGCAGAAATGATCCGTGGGGTGGAGTAAATCTTTGGCGAAGAAAGTTTGCAGCATTTGGGGTTTTTTCCCTTTGGAGAAAAGATGAGTTAGAGGCAAGATGATAGAAGTTTTTAAAAATTATGCCTGGTATGGAGAAAGTGCGTGGAGAAAAGTTTTCCTTCCTCTCTCGTAAAACTAGAACCCATCGACATTTAATGAAGCCGAATGCAGGAAGGTTCGGGACAGTTAAACGAAAGTCCTTGTTTATGCAGCACAGAGTTAAACTGTGGAACTCCATTCTGCAGGAGGCAGGGGTGGCCGCCACCTTGGATGGCTTTCAAAGAGGATTAGACAAATTCATGGAGGAGGAGAGGGCTATTGACAGCTAATAATAATATTTATTATTTGTACCCCACCCATCTGGCTGGATCTCCCCAGCCACTCTGGGCGGCTTCCATCAAATATTAAAATACATTTAAAATATCACAGATTAAAAACTTCCCTAAACAGGGCTGCCTTCAGGTATTTTCTGAATGTCAGGTAGTTGTTTATCTCCTTGACCTGTGATGGGAGGGCGTTCCACAGGACGGGCGCCACTACCGAGAAGGCCCTCTGCCTGGTTCCCTCTAGCTTTGCTTCTCGCAGTGAGGGAACCGACAGAAGGCCCTCGGCGCTGGATCTCAGTGTCCGGGCTGAATGATGGGGGTGGAGACGCTCCTTCAGGTATACAGGACCGAGGCCATTTAGGGCTTTAAAGGTCAGCACCAACACTTTGAATTGTGCTCGGAAACGTACTGGGAGCCAATGTAGATCTCTCAGGACCGGTGTTATGTGGTCCCGGCGGCCGCTCCCAGTCACCAGTCTAGCTGACGCATTCTGGATTAATTGCAATGGCTCTGCTCCACCTCCGCAGTCAGAGGAAGAGAGGGCTCTTGTGCTTAGATCTTCCTGCTTACCCGTTTCCCACAGGCATTTAGTTGGCCACTGCGACAACAGGATGCTGGCTGAGATGAGCCCCCCATTTGGCTCTTCTCATGTAGCATGATGTCTGTGTGAACTTTGCAGTTGCTTCTGCTGGATCTTCCCTGCTTCCTCCTGTTTACTGACTCCTTTTTGCTTTCTTTTCATGACAAAGATCCCCATGGAACTGGGCAGCATAGGATTCATAAAACCCAAAAAGCCCATCATGCTGAAGCTGGTCCCCAGAGCCGTTGCTTCTCCAGAGGAATAAAGGAAGGGGACGCAGAGGAAGGTGCTGCCTCCCAATTCCCACACCGTGTTGCCTTCACCTCATTGAGGACTAGCGACTTGCACTGACACAAACCGCATAGAGGAAGTTCATCCTTTCTCAGAGTTTTACTGACCTGATATCTCTCTGTTTACTTAAGCTTACATGGTAAGCATGGTAAAAATGAAGACCTTCATTTTTTAGAAATTACCTTATAATTAGATTTTATCCATTTGGGGTTTTTCATGTTGCGTCTTGGCCATGGGTCACGCAAATCAATGTGCAAGAAATGAATGGTGGTCCCAATTTATCGTATTATTGCATTGTATTTTAAATGTTTTGTGACCCTCATTAAATCGTGCTGCGTATGCAATTTTTATTACCTTATCGTTAGATTTTAGAAATTTGGGTTATATATGCTGCTTCTTGGCCAAGGGTCGCCCAAAGCAACGTACCTTGGTTCTCAAACTTAATCCATTCTGGACGTCTATTCCAAAACCAAAGCATTCCAAAACCAAGGTGTGCTTTCCCATAGAAAGTAATGAAAAATGGATTAATCCGTTCCAGATGATGAAAAACAATCCTTAAAACAGAAATTTAACACATATTTTAGTATCTAACGAGACCATTGATCCATAAAACGAAAGCAATAAACAATGTACTGTACTGTAAAATGAATAAAACAGTATTGATGATTTTAAAAAAATGAAAATTTGATTTTTTTTCCCTTACCTGCACTGATGATAGTCATTGTTTGGATGGGGGGGCTTTTATCCATTTCTGCAGTCACACAATCAATCAATCAGTAGCTGAACTGGGTTCCACACAGTCACAAAAAGGAAGGCACAAGGCAGAGTCCCAAAATTTCAGCTCACCCCCTCCAAGAGGGTGGGTGGGGTTTGCGACACTGCGCAGGCTTACCTGGCCAGGTGTCACCCACCTTGTTACAGGGTGGCCATCGCCCTGCCTCATCTCAGGCCAATGATGCTCTCCGGCCCAGACTCACTTTGTTTTCTTTCCAGGTTCATTGCTGGACTTTGCTCTTGGTTAGGTAAGAGTTCCTCACCAGCATGTTCCTAGGCTTCCCACCAGGACAGCCAAAGTTGTCTTATGTTGTCTGTTTGCTCAACTCAGCCCCATGACACCTTCTCGTAAAAGCTCTCCCACAACCAAGCTCAGAATCAGACCACTGATCCCACACCGGATGTGTTGTGAATGCCAACTCTCTTTCCCAAGGCCACATTGCAAATGGGGAATGGTTGGTGCAGTCACACTTTTGAAGGTCGCCCTATTCCTCCGCCGTTTATTCATCTGCTGCGTGCATGATGTGCGGCGCAATCAGAAGGCATCCCGAATGCTCATGGAGGAATGCCAGCGCTGCATTCATTTCGCTGCATAGCTGCCTGCAGCATCGATACGGCACAGACCCCTTTCGCGGGATGAGCTGAATCAGCAGGAAAGCTTGTGAAGAAAGGGCTCTTGTTTTCTCTGGGCACAGAAGCAGGGAACAGTTTCTAAGGCATTCAAAACTGCGCCAGAGCATACCAGACCTCATCCTGGCCCAAAGTCAGAACTATGCCTTGCAGAAGACATGGGGGTGCTGCTGTGAAAGGCATCTGCAGGTCACATTTTCTCGTTTCTTCTGTAATGCACAGTGATGCATATCCTGTGCTATGTACGGCATCATTAGATGGGAATGGGCTGGGAAATGCAGAGTGAGAGGTTCCAACACAAAGGCGGCATTATTTTAACCACTAGGGGAAGGCTGCAAAGTTGGCAGAAGTTGTGTGCATGCCAATTCATGATCCTACGTTGGGAGGGTTTGCTGATGTTCCCTTTGTGGACAGGTGCTTCCTTCGCCATCATTCAGTGCTTGAAGCAGTCACTTGTGTGTGTGTGTTTTTCGACTGCAGATTTTAACAGCAGGGTTTAGAGAATGCATCATTGACCCCCAAACAAGCCAGACCCTCCGACTGGTACCGTCTAGCCTGCTTTTCCACGCCTTGACTTGACAGAAGGCTTCTGAGCAGAGGATCTTTTCAATCTGAAAAACCAAACGATTCAGTGTAACTTCCCGAATTCCTATTTGCCCATCCACTGGGCATTTGTGCGGCTCAATGCCATTTGCCCTCTGGCTCTTCTTTTAACAGCTAGACATAAAACCAGGCCAATGTTTCAACTGCTGAAGCTCGTTTAGCTGTAATTTTTCTCCAACACAGTTAATTAAATTCCAGGCGCAGTTTATGGGCGTAGATCATAAACAGGCCGCAAGGCATTACAGGCAACGGATGTCAAACAATGATAAATGTGTATTGCCGTACAATCACAACCTCTGTGCATTTCACATGTGCAATTTCAACATCGCGCAGGTGAAGGCCGGCTCGTTGGACTCACACAAATTAAATGCATGGAAGAGAAAGAGCTTAAAAGCTCTTTTTGCACAGGGTTTTGCCAGCATGGAAAGGGCTTTTAAGCTCTCAGACTTGTTTATTGGGCTCGTGGATGCTCTCATGAGATCTCTCCGGAACTCAGGAGGCTCAGTGAGATCTTGTGAGAGCATTCCAGAGCCTGCTAAGCTCTCCACCCTCCCCTAAGAATTGTTATTGTCTTGTTTTCTCTGGGCACAGAAGCAGGGAACAGCTTCTCAGGCATGCAAAACTGCATCAGCGCATATCAGACCTCATCCTGGCCCATCCTGGGCACAGAAGCCAGGCACAGAAGCAGGGAACAGTTTCTAAGGCATTCTTCTTCAGAAAAAAAAACAGCTGGCTTGACAGCTGGACATGCAGTGACAGCATAAGTTTCAAGGACATTTCTGGCTGTTTGTGTGAGACTCTCTCCTCCATGCAAGCGCATAAATTGATAAGTCTGCAGCTGAAGAACAGTTGGAGTGTTGCAAATGACCTGTTACTGCGAAAAAGTAAAAAAGGGGGGGCAAGATGATGTGGCATTTTGGAAGCACATCATTCATTGCTAACTAGGAACAGGGGACAGTCTGACAACCAAACAGAATCAAAATGCATGGCGTGGAAGAACTTTTTAGAGAGCAAATATTGTGCCTTGCATCCTGGACGTAGTTGGGGCTGGTTTTTGGGGTGGGGTAGAGGGAAACTGTATTTGATTTCTTGTATTTGTTTATATGTTGTTCTTATATTCAACAAATAAAATATTCCAAAAAAGAAGAAGAAATCCTTGATGTCTACCCATGTCTCCTCCCCAGCTTCCATCTGGCTATTTTCCCTCAGCAACTCCCCACAGTGCAGAATCATAGAAGCATCTACAATAATACCAAGTCCCAGGCTCAGCGCTTGCTCTTCAAAGACAGCCCTGGCATTCCTTTCTGCCAGAGGGTTTGGGTGCAGTGGCAATTCTTTTGATCAGCTTCTTCATTTCTTTGCAAAAAAATTTAATAAATATGAATTTGTGTGGACTAGAGAGGAGGGCTGCTTGACTTCTGGTCAAGCGCCATACCGGTCAGTCGGGAGTCCGCTCGGCTTCGAGGGACTCTGGTATTGTCAGGGGTGGAGGTGCCGCAACCGCGCTGCAGGCATTTTCAATTTTTTTTTCAAAATATTTTTTTTTCAGGAAAAATTGTTCCTTGGTAATTTGTCACCCCCTCCATTATGGAACCCTGGGCAGACCGCCCCCCACACCCCTTGATATGCCCCTGCTGAGAGGTGCAGAGTTGAGCGGAAGTGATTTTGTACGAGTATGCATCATGGTAAAACAGGCCTCACCCAGGGGCAGAAGTAAAGGAGAGAAAGGGAGGCAGTGGCAGCTTCACAGCCCCTCTCCTCCCCTGGGCTGCGATGTGCAAGAGAGCTGTGGAGGCAGTTCCCTAGCGTGGTGGCCCAATGCTGGCAGCTGGCCGCAGCTCCACTCCCGGGTCAGGCCCGACCCGGGGGCAGAAGCAGCAAAGGGCATTGCCCCACAATGTACCCTGCCCCCTGGAATGCCCTACCCACCCACCTCCAGCACCTGCGCACGCACCCCAACATGGGCAGCGATAGAAGATGCTAGGCCCCTGCTCCAGCCTCTGATTCTTGCGATCATGATTTTTTATTAGTTTCCAATTACAACCCAATAATAGCCTCATTATAACAATGCCAGATTATAATAGAATTACTAATACCAATCGTTCAGATACCAAATAACACAATTTAGGTGTGCCCCCTCCCCCACGTGCTAGAATTGATTGTTTGATTATTTATTTCTGTGTTCCAAAATCTTATTAATTTCAGTTACACCCTGGTCAAAATAACAATCCCTTATACAACAACATTAATAACTTCTGTTTGTGTTGATGCGTTAAATAATTTATAATGCTACAAGCGAGGCACTCAAACGATATCCTTGTGTGTGGCAATTATTCTGTCCGTGGTGTTTCTTCCTGTCCTTGTAAAATAATTATGTCCATCATTTCCTGGTTGCTGCTGTTCTCCATCGTGCCTTGGGTGGAGCCGATATCCCATTGTGCTGCCTCTGATTCTTGGCTGCCCTTTGCCACACCCTCTTCCTGCTTGCTAAACCCTGTCACCTCTTCCACTTCCGACACCTCCTCCTCCTCCTCCTCCCAGTCTGCTCCCCCTTCTTCCTTGGACCACATGTCGTCACCCACCACTGATCCCCTGGCTCTGAGCCTTCCTTCCTTGGGGGTTCCCCAGCCCAGCCCACAACGCCAGCAAATAGTGTGGCGCAATCTGTCTAAAAACTGAAAAATATGCAAATCCAAGGACAAGCCCATGCATAGCTGTCAACCCTCCTTGCTGTTTCCCAATGCTATAATAAGGGAATTTCCCACAAAAAAGGAAAAGGTTGACAGCTATGAGCCCATGTTACAATAATGTCTCGTCAGAATGTGCTTGTCTTTGTATTTGTCTGTTAAAAGAAAAAGATGAAGCGATTTCCTTAGATGTCTCCATGTTGCATCAGACTGGAGTTACCCATCTGACCTCACAACTCTTGCATCACCTATTAGGACTGTATTGCAGCAAGTTTCATGATCACACTTATTGCAACATGTATTTTAAAAAGAAAGTTCCTTCAAATCTCTATACAAAAGGATAAGAGAAGGCTAGAGTTGTTTGTTTGTTTGTTGAAGGATTTTTTTTTAATGCCTGTAATTCAGCCCCAAAAAATGGGGAGGGCGAGAGGTTTAAGGTGCTGGTTTTGACCTTTAAAGCCCTATGCGGCTTAGGACCCTCGTACCTAAAGGACCGCCTCTCCTGGTATGTCCCGCGTAGGACCTTAAGGTCCTCAAATAATAATCTTTTGGAGGTCCCGAGCAACAAAGATGCTAGGTTGGCCTCAACTAGGGCCAGGGCTTTCTCAGTATTGGCCCCGACTTGGTGGAACAGTCTATCACAAGAGACCAGGGCCCTGCGGGATTTGGCATCTTTCCGCAGGGCCTGCAAGACGGAGCTGTTCCACCTGGCCTTTGGGTTGTTTGATACCTATGCTTCATTCTTTTATTGGCGGGCTATTTGAAAATGAGACTGCAGTTTTAATTTTGAATATTGAATTTGTATTTTCATCTGTGTTTTAAATTGATTGTTTCTAAGTTTTTGCTGTGATTTTAATTAGTGTTAGCCACCCTGAGCCTGGCGGGGTATAAATAAAATTTTATTATTATTATTATTATTATTATTATTATTATTATTATTATTATCCAGGGCAGCTTAGAAGGATTGGTAATTACAGTGGTCATCAGTTTCCTGGGGAAGTTAGTCCCATAGTTTAACTCTGTGTCGTGTGAAGAAGTCCTTCCTTTTATCTGTCCTGAATCTTCCGTCATCCAGCCTCAATCTGGGATAGCTCAGTCTGCAGAGCATGAGACTCTTCATCTCAGGGTTGTGAGTTTGAACCCCACGTTGGGCAAAAGATTCCTGCATTGCAGGGGGTTGGACTAGATGTCCCTCGGGGTCCCTTCCAACTCTTCAGTTCTATGATTCATTGGATGTCCATGAGTTATGAGAGAGTGAGAAAACCTATCCTACGGAGGCTCCATTCAGCCATCCTGGTTAAGAGCTATCGAAAGACAAAACCCACTCGTGCTGCCTTTCAAAACAGCCATTCTGCTTTTCTCTGACACGAATCCAGCTAAACTTTGTGCAGCTTGGATTGAGTCTCTGTTGCCTGGATGCTTTCCAAAGCCGAAATAAAAGAAGGTGGAATGAAGGTGAGAATACTGGAGGGGGGCAAAAGTGAGAAATGTTTGGAATATGCGGCAGGCACCTCTCTTGGGCGCTGCCACGGCATTGTGGATATCATTTTCAAATTAGATGTTATGCTGCCAAACCATTATTGATCTAATTTTCTCTGCAGAATACTTATTAATGTTATCTTGTTGCCCCTTGATGCATACGGCCTCGTGCGGCTGGAATGGCAGGCTGTAATTGTCCCTTGGCAGGGAATTATTCATATTTCCCTATCTTGAAAAGAATGAGCAGGCATATGTAGTTACACTAATGACTTCGTTTCTGAAGACTTCATGTACTGGGTATGTGGGGCTCTCGACGTATTATGGCTAGATTAACAATCATTCATTTTAAATATCCCATTTAGAAGTGTATGTTTTGCTTACTGGCTGCCAGGATATATATATATATATATCTCTCTCTCTCTCCCTCTCTCTCTCTCTCTATTCTTTTAAGGCTGATAAAAAAAAAATCCATGGATGCTTCCACCCCCTACACCGAGTGCTGCTGCAAATGTTTTGTAGTTAGTGGGTTTTCTTTTCTTTTGCTTTCTCTAGAGCAGGTGTGCGGTCTCAACATGAATGGAGTAAGTCAATGGTTCCCAAAGTGGAGGGTGGGGGGAATGGGATTACCTAGTGGGGGAGCTAAGAGCCAAGGAGACAGAAGTGGGGCTGAAATATACTCAGAGCCAAGTGTGAATTTCATGCTCTTTATTCAGCTCATAGTAGTGAGGAATGGAAGTTCCCCCAAAACATCTGCTTTATATACATTATTTACACAATGGGCCCCATTAATTCCAGGATTCTCCTGTAGGCCAATCAGGTTGCGGATTCACTTCCACCTGGAGCTGGACTGGGTGCCTCCTTCAGACCAATCAGACTGCTGCATTCTGGATCCTATTGTTCTAGGACCAATCAGACTGCTGCATTCTGGATCCTATTGTTCTAGGACCAATCAGACCGCTGCATTCTGATTCCTATTGTTCTAGGACCAATCAGACTGCTGCATTTTGGATCCTATTCAACTCAGTACATAGCAGGGGCACTGGAGGCGGACCACTCCAATCACATTGAGCTTTCCTTCCTTCCTTCCTTCCTTCCTTCCTTCCTTCCTTCCTTCCTTCCTTCCTTCCAAACCCAATTCCAAGAATAAAGTGTTGTCTTCCAGAAGAAATGCATTTACAGATATTTAGTCTTGTATGCAGTCATCCACATGGCGTCAAAACAGATCTGGAAAATCTTTTGCATGCCAGATGAAGCTCACATCCATAGGGCATACTTCAGAGTAAAGCACTCAGATAATTTGTCCATAGTTGCTGGGACGGGAGGGAGATTACTGTGCCATTGTTAATAAACTATATAAATTGATACTGTACAGAGTCAAAGCCATCTTTACTATTCCTCTTATCCCCCCCCCCCTTTGTAAGAGCTATATTCCACATATAACGGGTGGTGGCTTCTTTCCAATCGAAAGCAACTGTTTGTCTTGCTTCTGTCATAAGAAAGAGGACCAGTTCTTTATGCTTAACGTTTGGCCTGGTGATGGTTCTGCACAGGCATTTTTACCCTTCCAACTCAAAGGGGAACGGTCTCTGGAATGGTGCAATCTACCCACAGCCGGAAGAACACAATTTGGGAGGTGAAGGAGCTTCCCCATGCCGTGTGGGTGTTTTTTAAAAAATAAGCAAATCTCCATTATTGTTTTTCTTTGTTGAGATAAGGAAAAACATGCAGGCAATATTCTGCCCAAGTGCTCAGCGAGTAATAAGTGAGTGCAAAGGCACTAGCATAATTGAAAAGCACAAGGCATGCAATTTTTCAGTATCATAAAATTACATTTTATTAATGTTTAATACAATTAAAGCACTTTAAGTGTTATTAAATTACCAGTATTAGGTTCTTGCTGTTCTTCAGGTGTGTGTGTGTGTGTGTGTGTGTGTGTGTGTGTATGCGTGCCAGCAAGCATAAGCGTGTGTGTGTGCGCGCGCGCGCACACACACACACACACACACTTAGAATCGTAAAATTGCAGAGTTGGAAGGGAAGACCATGAGGGTCGTCTAGTCCAACCCTCTGCAATACAGGAATCTTTCACCCAACCTGGGACTCGAACCCACAACCCTGGGATTAAGAATCTCATATTCTACTGACTGAGCTCCCTCAGCCCCCTAGGCCACTTTTTGGCATGGCTTGGGGCTCCCTTTCTTATGCTACAATTAATAAGCTGATGGAGAGCATTTGTCTTGGGGTGCCTGTAATGGAATTCAGCCTCAGACTCATATGTAAGTAATGCTAGACCATGAAATAAGAACAGCAATAGGGGGAGTCTCACAAATTGTATTCTGCAGCCCCACTTCACAATGCACACGTTCAGAACCCAATCACTCACAAATTCTCTCTCTCTCTCTCTCTCTCTCTCTCTCTCTCTCTCTGTGTGTGTGTGTGTGTGTGCATGCATGACTAGTGATATGAAATATAGCTGTGCATGATGGATGGAAGGATAGTTTGAGAGGGTGGGGGCTGTTAACCCTTTGCAGGAGGGCTCTAAGAGGGGCGAAGATGTGAGACCATTTTGATGCTCAAGGGATTTCGTTTCCACGCTTTAGAGAAGGAAAAAGCACACTGCATGGGACCCCAACAACAAAAACCTCTACTTTATCAATATGTGACTCTTACTTCCCAAATGTCCCTTTGCGCAATGGTTTTTTGATGATGTCCTCTTCAAATATGTTTAGCATTGTCACATGGAAGATGGAGCAAGTTTGCTTTCTCCTGCTCTGGAGGACAGGACTCGAACCAACGGCTTCAAGTTAAAAGAAAGGAGATCCCGACTAAAGGAAGAACTTTCTGACAGTAAGAGCTGGAATGGTCTCCTTCGGAAGGTGGTGAACTCTCCTTCCTTGGAGGTTTTTGAGCAGAGGTTGGATGGCCGTCTGCCAGGGATGCTTTAGTTGAGATTCCTGCATTGCAGGGGGGTTGGGCTAGAGGACCCTTAGGGTCCCTTCCAACTCTAGGATTCCATGATTCTATGCCACGAACCTCCCCTTCACACTCTCCCCTTGTTACTAAGTGAATTTCTGATCAGGTGTTCTGGGTCAAATTTCAATCCACCCCACCTGTCCCTCTGAGGTCCGTTTGTGATGTCAATCCCCTTTTATATATAATCTGGGGATCTCTTAGTAACGGGAGTTTTCCTGTCCAGCGGCCGTGGCCGGTTATATCCTCTGCTCTGGGCTTCAGGGGTTAAACTCTCCTTTGCCTACAGTTCGGGGTCTCTCTTTCATTAGATCCCTCACTATATCAGTTAGCTAAGCCCTCTTAGCAACTCTGTGGCAATACCAGGGTTTCCGCCCACTAGCCCCTCCTGAGGGAACTCCAAGACACAAACTATCACCCTGCAGGTCAGTTTTGTCCTTTCCCTGAGTTCACCTCCTCCTGAGCATACATAACTCGCTGGACCAAATGAACGACGATATTTTCTTAGCTCAACAATAAGAAGTCTTTATTTCTTTCAGAACATAACGGTTTCAGTAATGGTTTATAAGCTTAATTTCATAACAGTGTAAACTCTTTTTTTCAACATCATATACACATCTTCAACTATCCTAACCTAACCTAACCTACCCAAACCTATCCTGGCCCCACGCCCTCCTTCTTCCAGTCACCACCCTCTCCTCACTAATGGCTGCTCCCTCCTTTTAAAGAGCGGAATGTCCCGCCTCCCATGGGATATCTGCCACTCAAACTGGGGTGCCCATTAACTCCTAAAACACCGTGGGTTTCTGAACATCCCTTAACTTAGATCCGATTCGTTACACTCTATGTTTGCAAAAGCATCCTGAACAGTCTGCCCATTTTATGACACCTGCAATAAATGTTCCACACACCTGGCATTGTTTCTTTACTCTTTATTTTTTGTTGGTACATTGTTATTTCTGAAAACACACACATACAAACACACACACACACATGCTGAATGTTTATCGATTCCAGTTTTGGTGGAAAGTACTAATACTTTTGAGGAGGAAGGGGGTTAAAATAATCACTCAAAATAACAGCAGGCCCTGATCCCTAGGAGTATTTTCACTACTTGCTACTGCCTCCCCCACCCCCAGCTGCTGCTTCTTCAACACCACATTTTTATTTTTATTTTTGTTCTTATTTAGGACTTCTTTCTTCATAAAGCAATCCCAGGAAGTCAAGGACCCAGGTAACGTATTTGATTTCCCTGCATCCTGACATTACTGAAGCAAACACAGCTGATTAAGAGTGAATGAATTTGCTCCCTGCAACAGTCACACTACCAATCACAGCCACACTTCCTGAACTGGCCACATGCGTGATCCTAGCCAGCTAGACATGTGAGGGCCAGCAGAACTTATTCAGGAAACCGCTTCTTTCAGAGGTAAAAAGCTTTGTCACTTTTTTGTCACTGCTAAGTTGCTAGGATTCCATCGATGCAACCTCAGCCACGTGCTCATGGATGCACAGCAGAAAATTGTGAAGTATGAAAATTTCAGATGTCCAAGTCATCACATGGCAAGGGATGGAAGGGTTTGTTCAAATAAAGGCCAAAACACATTTCACCAGGAGAACGGTCCAAAGGATCAATATGCTAGCCACAGATCTCTCAGCATTGCCAGAGTAATGGGATTCTGCTGGGAAAACTCCACTACTGTGCAGAACTGGCTCTGGAGACAGCTTGCAAGATGATGGGGTATTTGGGCTTTGACAGTCCTATTGAGACCAATTCCATTGGGATCTGGAACATGAGAGGGAGAAACTGGATTTAGAGGCCAGAAAACAGAAGGGTTTTGAAAAAGAAGGTGCAACAGAGATCTTAAGGATGGTGAAGAGGCATGGACTCGGAGATATCGCAAACTCTTCAACTTTCTTCCACTGCATGTTTACGGCCCATCACAAGTGTGCAATAGTCTAGAAGGAATAATGTGGTTTTCCCCATCGCCAGAGGACTTGCAGCCATAGCTTCCCAATCCTAACAATCCCAGCCCATGTGAAATGAACACTGTGCATTTGCAAGCTTATTCAGAAACCATTGGTGCTAAGAGGGCTGCTGCCCATAACCAATTTATAGGCATGTTTGTGTAGTTGAGCAATATGTGGGACAACATATGATCAGAAAATGGCAGCCTATGCTCTTCTCCATTTTGTGCACAGCCCTTGGCTTAAAAAAACAACAACCCAGGTCTGCAAATGATCGGGGTCAGTTTTGACGTCTGGAAAGAGTTACCTATCCCTTCCAGGCAAAGGGGGGGGGGAGAAAGAGAGAAAAGGTGGCAACCTGACCCACTTGGGGTTGTGGCTTTGCCTGCCACTGGTTTCAGCTCCACCCACACTTGACATGTGTCCCCCCCTCCCAAACATAGGAACATCAGAGGTACATCTGTCTTTGCATCAGATGTGCAATTGAAAATAACCTTCCACCTTTCCTTCATTGGGGTGCACCAAAAGGATGAAAGGGAGGCGTAGATAACAGACAATGAGTGGCAGCAAATGCTGCTATGCTCACATACATCCATACTTCCCATGCCCAGGAAGCACAAGTCTGCGTGGTTTTCCGCTTGACCCATAGCATGGGTCCAAGTGGTTTTGCCTTTGCCCCACTGCTTTCCCCTGGAAACCCCACTCTTTAGCACTAAATCAGCAGAAGCAGCAGCCCACAGAAAATCTGATTGCCTTTGTTCCGATTCAGTGCTAAATACTGGGTTTCCGCCGAGCAAAGGGAAGTGTGGATAAGCCCTCAGTCGGGGAGGAGCACTAAGGGGTTACAGAGAAATGGCAGCATCTTCTGTAACACTCAGTACCACCTGTGTGCAGATAAGGCACAACCTGTTGACACTTCCATGTGGTGGAAAAGCTGCATCTGATTCAGGTTGGCTGTCTCCCTTGTAGACAGCAGCACAGATCAGTCCCAGGTCCCAGAGCTGGCCCGAGACTTTTTACTGCCTGAGGCAAAGTCCACCCTCTGCTTGCCGCCGCGCCCCGCCCCCCATCCACAAATGAAGCCCCCTGGCCTGGCAGCAGACTCTGACTTCAGCACCGGCATGTGGACAGCAGCCCGTCCACTGCACCCAAGCTCAGCAGCTGGGTGGCCAGGTGCACAACCCTCCCTGGCCTCCCAGCAGCTGCTGCCCTCTGCCTGACGGTAGGATCGGGGCCTCACCTTTGTCTCCTTGCAGGGCTTGAAGGTGAAGTTCTGCATCAGGCTAGCAACAGCAGCCTTCAGGGTAAGGAGAGCAAACCTCATCCCAAGGCAGTTCCTGGGACCAGCTCCGAATGGCAGGTAAACGTAAGGGTTGATGCTCTCCTTATTCTCTTTGCTGAATCTGTTAGCAGACAGAAGGGAGGAGAAACCGTCATTTGCAACCGCCTGAGCAGTGAAGGGGCTTAAGAAAAGACATCCTGCATGGCCTGTCAGGTCTCTGGCTAGGCTCAGAATGGGAGTTCTACAAATACATTGTTGTGAGTCTGGGGGCGAGGTTTGCCTGATGCCCAGGCCCCTTCTAATTCCTGGGGTCCTGGATCCAGCAAGGGTTAAAAGTTCGTGGTTAGCCTTGTTGAGATAACCGGGCAAGTTCTGTTGTGAGATAGTTGCCACCTGAGTACCACCTATGTTTAGGGAAGTTTTTTAATGTTTGGTGTTTTATTGCATTTTTAATATTTTGTTGGAAGCTGCCCAGAGTGGCTGGGGAAACCCAGCCAGATGGGCAGGGTATACATAATTGATGGTGGTGATGATGATGATGATGATGATGTCCTCCCTCACCTAGCTGCTAGGGAGAAAGACAAAGGTCAGAGTTGTGTGAGAGGTGGGGTTGTTGCCTCCTCAGACTTGGGAACAAGGATGGAAGTTGGCAACCCATGCCTTCAGATGCATTTGTTGGTGCAAGGCAAGGATGAGGAAGCTTAAGGTGTGGTCCTTAGGATGTTGGTCTATAGCTACCATCATCTCTGACTGTTGGCCATGCTGGCTGGGTCTCATAGGAGCTGCAGTCCTGGTGGCTCACATGCTCCCCGTCCTTGATAAAAAGATGTTCACCCATTGTGAGGTTATATCAGTTGCTGTAAACTACAGGAGGGGAGATTTGCTCTTGTGCTCAAATCCTGCTTGGGGGTTTCCCATTGGGACATCTGGGAGAACAGGATGCTGGACTAGAAGGGCCACTGGCCTGATCCAGCAGATGTTCTTATCATGTTCTTATGTAACCCGATACTCTCCACAACCACAAACAAGAAACCTTATGCTCTCCCCAAACTTGCACAACCTCTTATGGTTAATGATTATATTTATTTCCATCGCTTCTACCAAGAAGCTCAGGGCAATGCTCCTGGCTCTCTTCCCTTTCCACCTTTATCCTCACAAGAACCCTGTAAGGTAGGACAGCCTGGAAGACCATGGTTGGTCCAAGATCACCCAACGAGCTTCATGGCCAAGTGGGGATTTCCCTCTGGGTCTTCCCAATCTTTGCCTTACACACACCCTGATGACTAGAAGCAAATAGAGACAGGATGAGGTGGTTGTTGCATTCAGTACCTTTCCGGTCTAAATTCTTCGGGTTCCGACCAGTATTCTGGGTCATAGTGCAAGACGGTCGGTGGAATCATAATCGTAATCCCTTTCGGAATTTTGATCCCATTCAGCTCCACGTCTTTCTTGCACACTCTTTCGATTCGCCCGCCAACCGGGTACATGCGGAGGATTTCGCTGGTGGCCATGTCAAGGTATTCCATTTGCATGACGGCATCATAGGTGATGGGAGCCTTTTGGAGAGAGGGAGAAAGAGAGGGGTAGGAGAGTTATATTTAAAAAGTTGGTCACTGTCTACATTGGGGCCAACACAGAAACTCAGAGAGAAGCAGTGAAGTTGGTTCTTTTATTCAAGGAAACAGAACACAAACAGAAAAACCTACGGGCAAAGCAGTTGCCAGAACTGACAATCTGTTCCTCCCACTTCCTCCTAAGTCTCTTCCTCAACTGGATGTTTTCCCAGCAATCTTAAACTCCTCTCTCACTCAGGTCTTTTGCTTCTTCATCATCCAACTATTCTGCCCCCCCCCCCTTTCATCCTCCGACCTGTCTTCTGTGTCCCACTCCCCTGGCTCTGAGCCTCCTCTCCTGAGGCTTCTCGGGGGGGGGGGGTTCTCCAGCTGGACCCCCCCCCCCCGTTGTCCAGCCAGGTAAGAACCTTCACTGTTCTCTTTTCAGAGCCTGCTTAAGACGTTTTCATCTAGAAAAGCTGTCCCAGATATGCAGTATGTAGAATGCTAACATTTCCACCATTCATTTTTTTTCATTTATAGCTGATTTTATTTTATTTTAAAATGTTTTAAAACAGTTGCTTTTAACAGTTTTTACCAATACTTTGTCATTCTTTTGTAAACTGCTTTTTAATTTTAACTAAAAAGAAAACAATCAGGTGGTGTATTCATTTCATGAAACAAATCATTAAATTTGGGTACATAGTTCTTTCTGTTGCCTTTGAGTTGATTTTATGAAATGAATGAATGAATATTGGTTCGTTGTTTTTCCATTTGTTTCTGAGCCGAGAAATGCATTGCAAAGTATGGATTCTGTGAAACCTCGGTTAGCATGTCACGCCTCCAATGCTGCAGATTAGATGGGTGTAAATCCCATGCCTGCCTGGGAAGAGTGTGGGAACGGAAGACAGTCTTATCTCTTCCGCTGTATTAAGTATTGTACTGTACTTCTGCTTTTACTTCTGTCTGTCCTTCTCCCAGAGCTGGAGAGAAAGGGTGCCATGAATCCTTTGTCTGTACAAAGTGTGTAAATAAATACGTAGATTAGCTCTACGATGTCTCACACCGCTTGCTGTGTTTTGCCAGAAGGTTTGTGTGCAAATATCATTTGATATATGTCGGTGAAGAGCACTGGGGAGGAAGGGAAATGGACACTCGGAGTTCGGGGGCTGCATTTCCCCAACAACCTCAAAGATGGCAGATTGCATTACAATCTGCACTAAACAGTCCACAGCCAGGTGAGTTTGCATCAGAATTCACAGACGCCAAATTCCTCCAGCATCCCTAGCACAGAGGCCCTGTATTATACAATGCCACTTTATACCTGCTTTTTTAAATAGTAAAAGAGGCCACCGGCAGGTGCTACTTAATGGATGCGGTTAATGGAAGGGGTTCCTCCACTGCATGGCCCTGAGCGCTGCTAAATACCTTATTAGGCAGGACAGCGTCAATCTCAGCTTGCAGTTTTCTCTGGACGTCCGGGTGTGTCGCTAATTCAAAAGCCATGTAGCCGAGGATATTGCTGGTGGCCTCGTATCCCGCAAATATGAACACAATGGCTTGTGCCAACATCTCTTCCTCGGTCAACGCTGCACAGAGAAAGGAAAGAGAAAGGTGGAAGTTTGGACGGAAGCGCAGGCAGGGGCAGATCTACTAGGAAACCAGACCCTCCAAGCGCCCCTATTTTCCAGGGACAGTTCTGGATTTACAGAAGCCATCCCGGTTTCTGATTTGATCCCGGAATGTCCCACTTTTCCTTAGGGTGTCTCTATTGTAATGTTGGAGGGTATGTGAAACTAATGAAGTGTATTATTTTGATCCCGCCAATAACCTGAAAACTGTAATGCATAGGAAATATTTATTCACACCAGTGACTTTGACAGGTGAGATAACCCAGTACAGTGGTACGTCGGTTTATGAACTTAATCCGTTCCGGAAGTCCGTTCTCAAACCAAAACCATTCTTAAACCGAGGCGCGCTTTCCCTAATGAGGCCTCCCGCTGCCGGTGCCCTTCCACCGTTCGGATTCCGTTCTTAGACTGAGGTAAAGTTCTCAAACCAAGACATAATTTCTGCTTCTGCAGCATTTGAAATCATTCTTAAACCCGGCTGTTCTTAAACTGAGGTACCACTGTATAGCAATTTTAATCCGGATCTGAGATGTAGTGGTTTTTTTGTTTTTTGTTTTAAGTGCTGATCAAGGGACCCAGGTGGCACTGTGGGTTAAACCACAGAGCCTAGGGCTTGTTGATCAGAAGGTTGGCGGTTCGAATCCCTGCGACGGGGTGAGCTCCCATTGTTCGGTCCCAGCTCCTGCCCACCTAGCAGTTCGAAATCACATCAAAGTGCAAGTAGATGAATAGGGACCGCTCCAGCGGGAAGGTAAACGTTGTTTCCGTGTGCTGCTCTGGTTCGCCAGAAGCGGCTTTGTCATGCTGGCCACATGACCCAGAAGCTGTCTGCAGACAAACGCCGGTTCCCTCTGCCTATAGAGCGAGATGAGCGCTGCAACCCCAGAGTCGGACACGACTGGACCTGATGGTCAGGGGTCCCTTTACCTTTAAGTGCTGATCAGTCATGGAACAGCCCCACTGAAGATGAGAACAGTGGTTACCTAGACTTCATTCCTGGTTGAGAAGGGGCCCCCATGACAGTTCAAGCTTTAGGGCTGCCCAAAATGTAGGTCCACCACTGAGAACAGGATGACTTAAAAGGGGATGGGCTCACCTGCTTTTATGCCTATCCCTAGGCAAGGCTGGAGGGTGGATTCGCATATTGAATTCCTAGTACTGTTAATTAACATTCATAGAAAACATCAAAGGAAGCATGGGTTCCTGCCAAGGTTGCAAAATCTGCTTTTTCAGAATATATATTCCAACCCCAATTAATGAGCTCAGGGCGGGGGCATATCTGTGTGCAGGAGAATGTGATCAGCCCAGAAGCTCCGGGATGGAGTGGAAGTTGTTTTTGTCATTGTTATTGTGAAACAAATTTTGTGGCGGCGAATTGAAAGCTACACAGAGCCTGAGGCTCAAATTCGTTTCTCCCTCACAGGACGGGTGTGGCTGCAAAACTCCTTCCATTTCATTGGCAAAGCAATGTGTAAAGGTTGAAGAAGGTATCTGAAGAAGTGTGCATGCACACGAAAGCTCATATCAAGAACAAACTTAGTTGGTCTCTAAGGTGCTACTGGAAAGAATTTTTTGTTTTGTTTTGTTTTGATGACTATGGCAGACCAACACGGCTACCTACCTGCAACTGTAAAGGTTGAGTTTGTGCGCCTGGATTTATTTATTTATTGTGTATTTGGTTTCTATGCTGCCTTTTTCTTCCCAAGGAGCTCAAGGTGTCATACATGGTTCTCCCCCCCTCCCCATTTAATCACCACAACAACCCTGTGAGGTAGGTGAGACTGAGAGACAGGTTAGTGTCCCAACGTCAACCAGTGAGCTTCATGGCCAGGTGGGGATTCAAACCCTGGTCTCCCAGGCCCTAGTACGACACTTGAACCACGACTCCACACTGGCACACTCTCTCATGAGGGTGGGGTGAGGGTCCCCCCCTTTGCCCCCATTGCACACGCACAGACATACGACACTCCTTTTGCAGCACATGTTACCTTTATAGGAGTGGCTCACACCATTGCTCTCGTATTGCACATCTGACTTTTGGGAGTCAATCATCAGCTGTAGGAAATCCACTCTGCCCTGGGAACAAGGATAACCACAGAATTGTAGAGCTGGAAGGGACTCTGGGGATCATCTAGTCCAACCCCATACGGGGATCGAACCTGCAACCTTGGCATTCTCAGTGCCTTGCTCTAACCAACTGAGCTATCCTGGCATGAGAGCTTACCCTTATAAACAATGCAATTTGAATGGGGGGTAGGTGGGACTGGATAGTTCCCCCTTCCCCCTCTTATTTTTTGTCTTTGTGTCAGAAAGGCACCCGGCCAATTTGGTTGCCAATCAATATTGCCACAAACATTTCTGAGATCACGGTCTTTCCAATGAGGTTTGTTAATTGTCTTAGTTTAAATGTTGTCAGGATCCTATGCACTCACCAGTGCACTTCCCCCCCCACCTCCCCCATCTAAAAATTCTCAAATGATTTTTTTTCTCATCTAGGTTAACTCAATGAAGGTTTTTTGTTTTGTTTGTTTTTTTACCTTTCCTTTCGCTTGCTCCCGTTCCTTCTTGATGTTCCCAATTGCCCTGGCAAAGTAGTTCACAGCACTGCTGGGGAAGATATGGAAGTTCATCTTGTCCAGAAGGGGACTTAGGAATGGAAAGAAATCTGGTTGGAGGGGGGGAGAGAGCAAAGAAGATGCCTTAGGAGGAGGAGGAAGCAGGAGCATTGTCCCAGCAGGCAAGACGCCCCCTTTCTAAGCCTCCCAGCTGAAGAGGTGCTCATATGCACAGAAGGCTTGGCTTGTGCAGTCAGAAAACCCTTGAGAAGGGAGACAGCGTGGCTTGGCATCCCAGCATCACCGGGGTCCATAGATGTGCTGCTGGAGGGGTTTTCCCGGCAGGCAGGCACACCACTGGGGCAACCTGAAGTGACCCACCTCGGGCAGCATGTTCTACAGGGGGCGAGAGACCCTGATTCGACCACCAAAACCCCACCTCCAACCCTTTCCTTCCAGCTGCCACCCCTCTTCGGCCTTGGTGGTGGTGGCAACTGCCAACTTGGGTTTCGGTAAGCTGAAGACTCATCCAAAGCCAAGGAGAACAACAGCAGAACCTCACAGAAAACCCTCTCTTGGCCAAGACTCTCATCCAAAAGAGTTTCCCCACCACCACTACCACAAAGCAGCTTTGTTGCCACTGGTCTCCTTCCACCCTGCCAGAGCATGGGCCCAGGTCTGGGGGGTGGGGTCAGTGGCGTGTCTTGTCTCAGGCGGAAAGTGGTCCGCAGCCTGCCCTGGCCACCAAGAATGCAGAAGACCATCTCCAGCCCAGTGACTCTCCAGCCCAAATCCCAGGACGTCAATCAAATAAGCATATGCAGGGCAGCTCCAGGCTCATCCGGACTTCATTTTGTGCTGCATTTCTAGGCTTTAAAGCTCCACGTCCAAGCACTGGTGTTTTCCCTGGGAAAACCTGCATTTAAATGCAGAATCGGAGCAAATGGCAATTGGGTTTTCCTGGGGAAAGTGCCAAGACACAGAGTTCTAAAGCATGGAGCGTTGCCTGGAAAGTGCGCTGCCCCCCCCAAAAGCTCTGGGTGATAAGCCCCGAGACTTTGGTCTCTGGAAGCAACAGGGATAATATATATTTATATGCAGTAGAAGTAACGTACATAATAAAATGAAGATTGGGGAAAACAGGTCAAACTTCACCAGCTTACTCGCCTCCCTGACAAAGGGGTCTTTGGGGTTGTTCATGGAATCTGTGTTCACCCCAAAGGAAGTGCTGGTCACCACATCCATGCTGTAGGCCCCAAATTTCCTAAATAGACAAAAAAAAAATAAAAACACAGGACAGAAATCAGGAAGAAAAAGAAAGCCTGGAACAAGTGGATTGAATTTGCCCTATCCAGTGAAAATCAGGAAGGGTGGGTTGTTGTTTTTAATGGGAGGGTATTTGCTGTGTCTCAGGCCTAGGGCTGCCAGGTCCTCAGATCTGCCTGGCCCCCTCCAGAGGGCAAGGGCAGGTCTTGACTCTCCGGGTTGTCAAGAGCATCTTTAATTATATACTGAGTACTGTGCAAGCAGCTTGCAAGTTTCAGGCCAGAGAAAGAGGCCTTAGATGCTAGAGGAAGGATAGCAAGGAGCAAGCCAGCCTAACCTCTCTTGGGAGGGAATTCCACCTGTTCTGCTCAAGAGAAGACAGGAATGCCACGGTCTCCCCCTTCCCAAGACTATTCCACAATCTCCAGTCTCAGCCACACTACATCTTCTCTTCCCCTCCCCCCCCCCCCGACAGGGGTGTAGCAAGGTAAACTGGTGCCCAGGGGCAAAAAATATTTGTGTCGCCCCCCCCCCCAGGCATGGGAAGGTCAGGTGGTACCCGGCACGGAAAATTCCTTGTCAACTCCCCCATTAATTCCCACCCCCACCCCACCCCCGCAAAAATTGTTTTCGTTATTTCATATTTTCTTACAAAGGGATAATAACAAGTAATAATAATAATTAAAAAAAACTTTTATTTATATCCCGCCCTCCCCGGCTGAAGTTGGGCTCAGGGTGGCTAACATCAGATATATAACATTGGTATAAAATCAAACAATAATTAAATTACCCCCTAAAAACATCTCAAAATCAAATTAAAGTCTAATTAGATGGCTTTCCACAGGGTTAGGGTTGGGAACAGTAAGTGCTCCACTGAACTGAAATTTCAGCCTTCATGACATAGGAAAACAGCCAAGTGAACAGCTATTTTGGTGGAGGAGGGTCAAGATATTAACCGATATGCATGAAATTTCATATATAGCTATATAATCCCTAGTATAGTAAGATAAGACCTTCGGAGCAGGCATTTATAAAAAAAAAAAAAAAAATTCTCCCCCCCCAAATTGTTCCTTGATAATTAGTCACCCCCTCCATTATGCAACCCGGGGCAGCCCGCCCCCCTCGCCCCCCCTTGCTACACCCCTGCCCCCAGACCAATCTCAACATAGGCCTATTTATCACCCCAGAAGGTGAGTTTTCCCAAAGAGCAGCCATGAATGAGTTGCATGACTTGAAATATTGGGCAGCTACTCACTCTTTGATGTCCACAGGCTCCGCCCTCTCTGCTTTGCCTTGAATATTTTTCACTAGGCTGTCCACATGTTGCTTGATTATAGGAAACATCTTAGGTGGCAGCAACGGGGTGGGGAGGGGAGAGAAGGGGGCACAGGGCAGCACAAAGCAGAAAGGGGGTCAATTATATCCTGCCTGGTCCTCCAACCACCGCTGCTTGCAGTAATATCAAAAGGCACCCCCCCCCCAAAAAAAAGTAAACTCTGCATTAAGGAAACCAGACTGAAACTCCTCCCTGACTGCACACTTGTTGCTTCCTAACTCTCCCAATCCCTTCAAGTTCACCTTAGAAGCAGCCTAGAGTATATCTTCCTATATGCATAAAAATGTAAGGTTGTCGTCAGGCAATCCCCACTGGGGGGGGGTTGTAGTGCCCCCATCACAATCCTGGATTTGCATGAAGGCAGGCCAGGGGAAGAGAGGGCAACAAAAAAGAAGGGGAGGTTTTAAAGTGTCAGTTTTAAACAACAGCAGAAGTTTTAATAACGCAGGGATGGAGAAACAGTGAGGACGTGTGAGGGGGTGAGGAGCTGTGTGGGATGTGAAGAGCGGGGATGGGAGTCGGCAAAGGGGTGGGAGGTCAGCAGGGCTGGAGCAGCGGCTCCTAGTCCACATGCAATGACCTAAGAATATTGGGGCTGCTGAATCAGGCCAAAGGGTCCAGCACCCTGCTCTCACAACGGTCAACCAGGTGCCCTGGTGGGAACCTGCAAACAGGACCCAAGTGCAACAGCGACACTCCTCACTTGTCATTCCAAGCAATGGGCATTCAGAGACATTTACTGCTTTCAACATTGAAGGGGTGACATATCCCAATCTGCATTGTCCTCCACACAGTTTTGCGTGTATCCTAAAGGTCAAAACCAGCACTTCTCTGATGAAAGAATAACCGCTGAGATACTGGCCAGAACTCTTTATTAACATGTTTTTGCTGGCTAAGCCAGTCCTGGTCAGGGACTTGGACTGGGCATTGTAGGAAATACTATGAGGTCTTCTATGGCATTTATTGCAAGCTAAGTCCTAGCTCTTACCTCCTTAAGCTTCCCACTGGTGAAAGTGGGGGAGAGCACAGTGCGAATCCTCTTCCACTGGTCATCTGAAGCTACAGAAACAGCTGATTTCAGCTTGCCCGTTGGACCGAACATCTGTCAGGAGGTTTAAAAGGGGGGAGGAGAGATGATCATGGGTCTGGAAATGAGACTTTATGAAGAACAGTTGAGGGAATTAGGTATGCTTAGTGTAGTAAGGAGGAGAGGGAATTTGATAGCTGTCTTCAAATATATGAAGGGCTATCACATGGAAGATGGAGCCAACTTGTTTTCTGCCTCTCTGGAGGGTAGAGCTCACACCAATTAATTCAAGTTACAAGAAAGGAGATTTCGACTCAACATCAGGAAAAACATTGTGATAGGAAAGGACTCTTCAACATTGGGCTGGTCTTTCTCAGGAGGTTGTGGACTCTCCTTCCTTGGAGGTTTTTAAGCAGAGGTTGGATGGCCACCTGTCATGTGTGACCTCATTGAGATTCCTGCATTGCAGGGGGTTGGACTAGATGACCCGCAGGGTCCCTTCCAACTCTAGGATCCTATGATTGATCACAGAACCTTCTGCATGCAAGGCAGAGGCTCTATCATGGAGCTACATCCCTAGAAACAAAACATAACCACCCCAAAATTAGGCTGTAGTTTCTTTCTGTGCATTTTTTAAGGGGAGGGAGCTCTTCCTAGGTATGCAGAAATGTAGGCATTTGTTGGAAACAAGAAGAATCACCGACGAAGAAAGAATGGATAACGAAGCTAATGGAGTATGCGGAACTGGACAAAATGACGGGAAGAATCCGAGAACAGCGGGACCAGAAGTTCATCAAAGACTGGTCTAAATTTACAGATTATCTGAAGGACAATTGCAGTCAACTGAATACATTGGTAGGATTGCATGAAGCTTTGTAAGTTAATTTATAGAAATCATTGTAGAGATGGAATTTTAGTGATAAATTTGGATGTTATAATTTTAAGCAGTGATTAAGTAGCAGAAATATGGAAATTAGTAATGAATGTAAGAAAATCATAAGGAAGGTTTGACGGAAGTCATGGCTGTAAAAAGCCAATATGTATAAGATAAGTGGAAAAAATGTATTTGAAAATATTGTTGTATTATTGTAAAATGAATAAAAATGATTTGGCAAAAAAAGGAAGAAATGTAGGCATTTGTATATTAAACCCCTCAAGGAACTGTGAGCCAATATAGCAACAAAATGCTGAAGGCAGGAGCGATAACACTGCAGCCTTTTGTTTCATGTCCCTCTTACAGTTGCCTCTTAGCTTTCTTTCCTGTGACATGAGGCCCTGCTGGGCCCTAAAGGTCCCCTTAAGAACATGACTGAAAATGGGGACTTACCCGGCGATTGGTGAAGACCGAGTAGCACTCTTTCACGAGGACAGCTTTGATCATGGCTGGATCAGTAACAGCCAACACAGGCCACCGGCCGTCATAAAACCTAGGAGAGACACTCCTCTGAGTAAGCTGTGCCATTGCTGGCAAGATGGGAAATTATGGACTGACCCAACAGGATGGCACAGGACCATGTGCTTCCTGGCTGGTTTTAAGGCATGGATGTCCAACCTCTGCCATCTTTAGAAACCACTTGATCCCTCAAACCACAGCCCCAGAATAAGTAGCTTTGCAATCAGTCTAACTATCAATCCTCTTCTTTCCATGCTGCCTCTCCAAAGTTGGATATGAAAAAAGGCAACACGTTGACCAAATAATGTAGGGCAAAATGTTTCTTATTAATGTCAAATAATATGCAGCGAAATTTCTTTATAATGTCAAATAATACGCAGCGAAGACCACTACTCCACGTAAGGAGCATGTATATTAAGTTATGAACTGAAGAAGATTACACCGAAACCGTGTACTTATCCGGAATGCTGTTTCCGCTGCACATTTTGCCCTACATTATTTGGTCCACGCGTTGCCTTTTTTCATATCCTGCTTGTAGTTTGCAACACAGGGGTATCTTTTTTGTATTTAGCCTCTCCAAAGTTGGCACCACCAGTCAGTAAGTGCTTTGCAGTTAGGAACAGGAGTTTTCTGGCACAGCAATAAATATGAACACACACTTAAACATTTTCCTTTATATTGACACATCAGCAACTTTCAAACTCTCTACTGTATGAACACTGAGATTATTGATTGGAGCTGTGCTGTGCTTTCACGTTGGGTAAAAGGAAGGAGGGGAGCTCTTCTTGGGATTTCTTTTGGGGGGTTTTGCTTTTCAGTTAAAAAAAACATAAAAAATCTCTGCAAAATACAAACAAAGCATGCTTTTAGAGCCACGTTTAAGGGTCCAATTTTCTCCATTAATCCAGGGGCAGCTAATCCTGACCTGCCACAATTAATTCACCGCACAGGAGGCAGGAACAAGACAAGCGTGCCTTCACCTGGTTGCATTTAAACAAATATCTACTTTACTCAGACCTCGATGTTTCTGCGCCTGCCAGAGTTTATTCAGGAAAGCATGAAACTAAGGTTGCTGCTAGAAGGGAGGGCCACCTTTAACTTTCTCTTCTTCGTTTCAAAACAACAGAACCAAAATAGCAATTCGGTGATAATCAAAAGTGCCTTCATTCTGTAGCTCCACCACCTAAAAGTTTCTCTTCCCAAATGTTAACCAATCACTCTACAAATTGAGTGAAGTTCCCAGCTTAAGCAAAGAAGAAAAAGGGCATACTTACCCCCACATTTTTCCATATTTTTGAAAGCATTTTTTGTCAAACTCCGTTACTCCCTGTAACAGATGTTTTAATACAGATTTAAATTCAGTTTAAGCCTGATTTCCCCCATGATGCAAAGCCGTAATTTGTTTAGCCAAAGTGTGCTTTGCCCCAGCCCAGCAGACTAACCATGCTTTTTGGTCTGTCCCCACCCCACCCCGATGCTCGCTACGCTACAGAGGCCTGAAGCAAGAGCAGCTGGGAAACAAAACCAAGATGGGGAGAAATAAGACCCTTTGCTCATTGGTGAGATAATTTATTTAATAAACCAGGTGTTATGTATTGAAGTTCTCACCCTAGGCCACTAGGGGTGTGTGTATATAGTTCATTCTGCTGCAGTTTTCACTCAGGTCCGCATATGCAAATGAAGGATTGTAAACTGACGTTCAGGGATTGGGTAACTACAGAAAGTTGTTACTGTTGCTTTGTAGCTGAGTTCTATATAAGCAGGTTGCTGAGCCCTTCAGCTCACTTCTGTTCCAGCCTGAGAATAAACAAGAGCTGTTTGGAAATCACTGTGTCGTCTGCTGTGTCCACCCACAACTTAACACCATGGCTTAGCATTACGTTTTCCAGACACAGTGTCCGTAATGGCACAGCGTTCTGCAAATAATGCCAATCTTTAAGTAACTGCTCACCTGCGGCGAGACAAAATCATATGCAGGCTCTCTGTCATGCGTGAGCCAGTTGAGGTTCCTGCATTGCGGGGGTTGGACTAGATGACCCGCAGGGTCCCTCCCAACTCTACAATTCTATGATCCTGATCTGCTCCTCTAGGTGTGCAAAGGGGGAATGGGGATCATGTGGAAAGCCCTAGAAGCCAACCACATGCCTCAATGGCCTCGGCTAATGAAACAGTTTTCCTTTGTGAGCTTACGTTGCGATAGGCGGTGGCCGTGCCCAAGAAAGGGATTGGCTGTGGTCCTGGGATGCCCAGTTTCCTGAAGACACCATAGGGCCAAATGCCATATCTGAAAAGCAATGAGAGGGATCCATTATGCTTTGGTAAAAACAAAAGGAAGGGTGGGGTGTTGCTTTGCAGCATCGATGATCGTAGTAACAGGGCAGGTGCACGAGGAAAAGAAGGCTATTCAGACACCAAAGTTTGGTGCAATTCCTGACAGGTTAATGCAGATGCATGCCCCCCCCCTTGAGCTTCAGACATGCAAATACAGTACATCACTTAGTAACTGCAGCATGAATTGGCAGGGGGGGGTGTTTGTGTGCCTGTGCAAGAGTATTCATAGTTCAAAGCCCACAAGCATAATTACAAACATAACAAAAGTAGTCAAACAATAAATAAAACTCATCGAAAAGTAAACAACCAAAGTGGACATTTTCCACATAAATCTGAAAAAGAGATAAAAAATAAAGATACAAAAAAATTTATATCAAGAACAACCCCTCTCCCAATGAAACCCCTGAAACAAATCTGTTCCTCTGGTCTGGACCCCCTGCACTCTGGATCTGCTGATTTCTTCCATCACCGTCAGGCCACTGGTTCCTTTTGCTCACTATTGAAGACAATGGCAGCAGTTTCCCAGGGACCCTTTGTATATCCGCCCTGGGAATGTGAAGTGTTTACCTCAAGAACCTAGGACCATTTGCACATGTAAAGGATGTGCGCTACTACTGAGCCAAGCCCCTTCCTCAAAATTTCTAAAGCTTGATAAAATAGTTATGATCTCTTTGGAAGAAGGAATGGTTAAGCCTCTTAACCACTCAGGTTTACCATTTTTGACAGCTGCAAGTTCCACGACTGTGCACAAATCTAATGTTGGGGCAGCGTTGGCTGTTCTTAGCAACTGTGCTTGACATCTGCGCCATTATCCTTTTCTATCCCACTGACTCACACTGCCAGGCTCTTCCACATACATCCAGATTTCCCCAGACATTTCAGTGAGTTCCGCCAGGACACTGCTTCCGACTGCTGAATCCGAGCTGTGTCCATGAAATTCCAGACGTATGGCAACCCTGGCTCCAGATATTCTGGATTCCAATTCCCATAACCCTCAGCCACCAAACAGTATGTCTGCCTGATTTCTCCCTGCTAGATTTGAGACTATATTATGAAGTGTCCGGTCTATGTTGGTTGATGGATTGGATTTTGTTAGAGAATACAGATTTATTGGATTTGGAAGGTTATGACAATCAATATGGATGGCACGCACATAAACAAAAGTGCATAAAGGATTCCTGAATCACACAATAAGAAAATCAGATTATGAGGTGTGGAATAGATATATAAATTTATTGGAATGTAAAACTCCTTGGTAGATCTCTCCAATTGAAGCAACAGCAGTAAAAAAAAGTTAAAAGGAGAGTGGGCCACATAGAAAGGAGAGTGGGCCACATAGAAAGATTTATTGACAGAGGTAGGAAGTCAGTTAAAATTAAAAACATTAGAGGAAATAAAAGAGTTATTGACGGATTGGTTGCAATACCACCCAGTAAATGCCTGATTGTGTCCTGTGGGTGGTTGTGTCCGTGAGAGTGTGGGGAGCCCGTCCCCCTTGTTGTCATGTGCTCCCCTCCAAGGTTGGCCAAGGGTCAATGTGGCCTTGCTTTTGAGAAACATGGAAGAAGACATTCATGCCACACATTTAAAGCCCTATGGCACCACGTGAAACAGTCATGGCTTCCCTGCAAAGAATTCTGGGAACTGTAGTTTGTTGAGGGAGCAGCAAGTTGTTAGGAAGCTACAATTCCCGGTTTCGTGGAAAGTGGGCTTGACTGATAAACCACTCTGGGAAATGTAGTTCTGTGAGGTGGAATAGGGGCCTCCCAACAAACACCTGCACCCTTAACAAACTACAGAATTCCTTGGGGGAAGCCATGAATGCTTAAAGTGGTATCATGGTGCTTTAAATATCTGGAGGGAATGTGACTTATTTGCCATTTTCGCTCTCTGCTAATGATTCAGAGCGACAGACAGCGGAGCAGAGCAAGCGGAGAGGGTAACGCATGACGGCCTCCATTTTGGAAGGAGGCCATTGTGCCGCCGAGGTGGAAGACAAAACCAGACTTCTGGTTGCTGCTGATAAAAAGAAAGAAAGTTATGTTCTGTTTAAATGAAATTAGCTTAGCTGTTAAAAACGGCCGCGCTCTCCCCATCCCTTAATAAATAGAACACAATGTTCGGATGATAGATCTTCAGAACCCTTCCCGGAGGCGCTCAAGTTGTTAATGTTAACTCAGGAATTAAGCATTTACTCTGGGAAGGAGGAGGGGGGATGGATCCTGCCCTTCCCGACTCTGGCAATCACTACTTTGTAAGACTGTTTAATAAGTGCCCCCGTTGATAAAAGGCTGGGTGCCTGCTGCTTCGGCGGAAATCTTCAGAGAGAGATAACCCTGAGGTAAAAGCAATCATTTCATAAAGGAAAAAGGTGCCCCAGCGGAAAGGGGTCCTTAAAGGCTTTAGCAAAATAAAATAAAATATCTCCCCCCCCCTTTTTTTTTTAAAGCAAAGCTTCCCTCTCTGGGCTCATAGCTCATTGCCAGCTCAAGGCGAAGTGGCAGAAAAACGGAGGAGGAGGAGGAGGAGGAGGAGGAGGAGGAGGAAGCACGGGAGAAAAATGCTGCTCACACATATTTATTGCTGAGGAATCAAAGCGGAGCTGGAAGTTATAGCCTGAACTGGGTTTTCTTCAAGGAAGTTTTTCATTTTGGGATTTTGTGTTTTTTTTCTTGGTTTTAAGTTGCTTAAAAAAACAAAACCCAGTTTCTTTTTTTAAAGGGAATCGCTATGAGCTTTTGCTCATGCTCCTGGCCAACCAAATGCCACTTTTTGTTTTTCAGGCAAAGTTCATTCAGGACACACCTGCGCCTTACATTTAAAGCTCTGTGACACCGCTTTAAGCAGCCATGGCTTCCCCCCAAATAATTCTGGGAGTTGTGGTGTGTTAAGGGTGCTGAGAGCTGTTAGGAGACCCCCCAACTCCCCTCGCAGAGCTGCCAATCCCAGAGTGGTTTAGCAATCAACCCTCCTTCACTCTGGAAATTATAGCTCTGCGATGGGAACAACTCTCAGGACACGGGTGGCGCTGTGGGTTAAACCACAGAGCCTAGGGCTTGCCGATCAGAAGGTCAGTGGTTCAAATCCCCGCAACAGGGTGAGCTCCCGTTGCTCGGTACCAGCTCCTGCCAACCTAGCAGTTCGAAAGCACGTCAAAGTGCAAGTAGATAAATAGGTACCGCTCCGGCGGTAAAGTAAACGGCGTTTCCGTGCGCTGCTCTGGTTCTCCAGAAGCGGCTTAGCCATGCTGGCCACATGACCTGGAAGCTGTACGCCGGCTCCCTCGGCCAGTAACGCGAGATGAGCGCCGCAACCCCAGAGTCAGACACGACTGGACCTAATGGTCAGGGGCCCCTTTACCTTTACCTAACAACTCTCAGCACCCTCAACAAACTACAACTCCCAGGATTCTTCAGGGAAAGCCATGGCTGTTTAAAGTGGTACCAGAGTTTTAAATGTCTGGGGAGAATGTGGCTCATATCACCTGCCTGTGAGAGTTCATTCTCGCAGGGCCAGACAAAGACATTTTGCTGCCTGAGGCAAAAAAAACAAGATGGTGCCCTCCGCCCCGTTCCAAGAAGACTGGCAGCTGGATTTTACTCTGGCACTGCTGAAGGGGTAGCAGTCTTGCCTAGGGGGTGCAGGGCAACCCCCCAAAAAAAACCTTGCCAATGCACCTGTTAATCTGCTATTTTTGAAAGAAACTCTGCACAAGAATTTGCATTTAAATGTAAGCCTTGAATCATTTCTCTCTCCCACAACGCACATTTATGTATTTACTCTATTAAAAAAAACCCCACATGTTTCTTTTCTTTTTAAATTATGAATACAGAACACAACTTATACGGCATTTGTCTCAGGGGGAAACACACAGGTAAGTAAACATTCATTAATACCTTTGTTTTACAAAACTAACGAGATAGTGAGAGAGAGGAGGGAAACAACATACATCACTTCCAAATGTTTGGGGCTGCAACTCCTATCAGCCCCAGCTAGCTGCGGTTCAACACATAAATAGACCAAAATGTATTTTCTCTCAAAATGCACATTTTAAAATGCATTTTACTCTGCTTTCGTAGCTAAGGACTGCTTCAGAACATTTGGGAGGTGTAAAGGGAAGTTCTGAACTGCACATTGGTCTGGGAGATAAAGACCATATTGTTCCATAGTAAAATTCGCAAAGATGAAATATCTCAGGTTTCTAGTCCTGGTGACTGCATGTCACCTCTAGAATGTTAGCAGAGTCACTTGAATAATGGAGGTGGAGTCGAGAGAGAAAAGAAACTGATCATACTTTACTGGGGTAAATGGAAGAAAAACAGCATATAAAATAAACGTAGTGGGGTTTTTATTATTATTATTACCGGTATTTACAGGCCTTGTCCATGGTAGGAAGATGTTCAACTAAGCATACAGGGGGAAACTCCCTTAGAATTACACAGCCAATCAGAGCCACTATCCTGCCATTCTGACAGCTTGCTAGACAACACCTCCACCTCCCACCTCTAACAATTAACCCTTAGGTTACTAACTGAATGATCCCTGCTGTTGGTACTTCAACAGCAAACCTGCTTGTTTGTTTTATCTGCCCATGAGGGTCAGTAGATGCCCAGCTGCTCACACCTGCACCATGCAATGAGAGCACACTCACGCCACTTCACGAAGAGTTCTGGGAACTGTAGTGTGTTAGGGATGTGGGCCTCACAAAGCTACATTTCCCAGCACGCTTAAGCTGAATTGCAGTTGCTGGGAGCCACAGGAGAGCGAGAGTGGTTCCCCCACCCCTCAAATCCTGTCTGCGTGATTCCCATAATGGGCACCTGGTTGTTCTCTGGTTGAGAACAGGATACTGGACTAGAGGGTTCTCCTGACATTCTTAAACTACAGTTCCCAGGATTCTGCAGGTGTGGCCTGGTTATTTGGTTGGGAATCATGCGGGAACAGTGAAGAGCACCAGAAATGGCACCTGCTGATAAAGGCAGTGAGGAGGTGGACTCACAAGGGAGGATGGGCAAGAGAGGTCTTGCCCACAGGACCTCCAAGACTATGGATCATGGTTGGCCAAGGCTGAAGTTCCCAGGTTTGCACAGATGATGCCCCAAGCAATTGAACGATAATCCCAGAATTTACTTACAGCATCAGTAGGCCTATGGAGAGGGCGAGAAGAGCCCAAGTCTCCATGGAGAATGGCAGAAGGTCCATCATTGCTTCCTCCGACTTCTGCCGTTGAGAAGGTTGGCACTTTGGGGAGAGGTGAGGCGAGGAAGTGCTTCAGGGTAGCTTGGAGCTCCTTCTCTCCTGATACCAAAGTAGCCCAGTGACTAAAGGAGGCTTGGGCCGGACATTTATTTCCTCTGAGAGGGGTGGAGCAAAAGGAAAAAAGTTGACTCGCAGAAGGTTGTGTAATCAAAATTTAATCTCCAGGGTTGAAAAGAGTTGAAAACTCTAAACCACGGGGCAGGGGAGGAGAAATCAATCCGCCAATATATATTTTTAAAAAAAGAACCAGCAGTTTATTTAGATATGTGTGTTTTTTTCAAGAGAACAAGCAGTTTCCACATTACATATGCCTGTTATTCTCTGAAACATTTTACATAACAGGGAGCAAGTGTCCCCATTATGAGGTGTCCTCTTGAAGGTAATGAAGGAGCCCCACAGATAAAATGGACACCCGCCTGTGCTGTGAAATCTAGTGCAATACAGGGGTACCTTGCTTCTCAAACGCCTTGGTACTCAAACAACTTGGAACCCAAACACTGCAAACCCAGAAATAAGTGTTCCAGTTTTGCGAACTTTTTTTCGGAAGCCGAACCTGCTCCAGTTTGAGTGTTACGCTGAGATCCGTCTGTTTTTGCTATTTGTTTTTGCAACTTTTTGTTTTTGTTTTTGTGACTGCGTGGAACCTAGTTCAGCTACTGATTGATTGATTGATTGATTGTTAAGGGAAGTTTTTAACCTGTGATATTTTAATGTATTGTAATATCTGTTGGAGGCCACCCAGAGTGGCTGGGGGGACCCAACCAGATGGGCGGGGTACAAATAAATTATTATTATTATTATTATTATTATTATTATTATTATTATTATTATTATTGTGTGACTGCAGTACATTGTTTATTGCTTTCATTTTATGGATCATTATTCTCATTAGATAGTAAAATTCATGTTCAATTGCTGTTTTGGGGTTTGTTTTTAAAAGTCTGGAAGGGATTAATCCATTTTGCATTACTTTCTATGGGAAAGCGCGCCTTGGTTTTGGAACGGATTTCCAGAAGGAATTAGGTTTGAGAACCAAGGTACCACTGTATGGGGTTTTCTCCCCCAAATCATACCTGGAACTATGGAAATCCATCCCCAAAGGATCCTGTCAATACTCGTCTTTTTACGGCTTCTGGGAAGTTTGCAAATCATCCCCGTTCCAAAACACACACATGCTGATGTGCTATGACATAAGTTTTCCAAGTAGGCCTATACGTGGCACCACATTGCTTTGGTGTAAAAGCATTTCAGAGACTCCTGTGATTTAGCTTTTAGCAGTCCTGGAAATGCTTTATATGCTAATTGAAATTAAGTGCACGGGACTGCACTTTCTTTTTGCACCTGTCATTTATTTATTCCATTATTATTCTTATTATTCTTATTAATAATAAAATTTGTACACCACCCTTTATCCACAGATCTCAGGGCGGTTCACAACACTTGAAGATGGCAGCCACCGCTAAGTTGAGCTCTGTAGTGTACAGTTCAGACTGCTCAAATGACAGCTTCCTGATTAATGAAATGAGTGGTTCACAGATAGGAGGGGGTTTCAGTCTTAGGGAAACCCAACAGGTAAAGCTCATCAGGTAAAGACAGGCCTCCCCCCTCTCTCTGGGTGGGGTGGGAACATGGGTATAGCTAGGATTTTTGTTGGGGGGCAGGCCTTTTTGGGGGGCAGAACCTCAGTATTTTCATTGATTTTTGTTGATTGGGGGGCAGCTGCCCCTCCCTGCCCCCCCTGGCTACAACACAACTTGAAATGCGGTGTGTGTGCATTTGTGGAAACAATGTGTTCAAAGCCCCAGTTTCATGAGTGCTAAGTACTTGGTAGAAACACTTTTATTTGCCTAGCCTTTTAAAAAAATTGATCAGTTGTTGTTTTTTTTGCGGGGGGAGGAAATTGCAAACTATACTTCACAGTGATATCTATCTGTCTTTAATTATGAAATGTTTGTCCAGGCGTTTGAATGCAGGATATTGTGGTGGCATTATTGCTAGATTGTTCAGCATCTAAGCACCAAAACAGCATTTTCTGAAGCTGGTGGAATAGGGATTGTGGGGGAGGGCAGATGTAGCATGGCAAGGGTTGGGGGGCTGGCTTTGTGGTCTTTTTTGAGGGAGTCATATACAAACAGTGCTGACTCCGTGGTTCCTCTGGACTTTGGGGAGGGGGGTTCTGGTAATACACACCACACATTTAAAGTTCTGTGATGCCACTGCAAACAGTTGTGGCTTTCCCCCAAAAGGATTCTGGGAGCTGTAGTTTGTTAAGGGTGCTGGGGGTTGTCAGAAGAGGCCCCATTCACCTCCCTGAGCTACAATTCCCAGAGCAATTTAACAACCAACCCTTCTTGGAATCGTAGAATTTTAGAGTTGGAAGGGACCCAGATGGTCTTCTCGTCCCAACCCCTGCAATGCAGGAATCGCCACAGGGAACTCTGGGAATTGTAGCTCTGGGAGGGGTCCCCAGATATTTTGCTGGTTGGGGTGAAGGAGACTCTTCCATCGCCACTGCTCAGCATCCTCTGACACACCTGAAGACAACGAATGGGGACACGGCGGGCTGTGTCTCCCGCAACACCAGTGTCTTTTACATCGCAGAAGGGCCACCCCAGGAAAGGCAAAAAGCCAGTGAAAGGATTTCTGCTGTCATTCAAAACCTTTACTCTGCCCTTAAGCACAGTTAACATGCTCAGACTTGTCGGGGGTCAAACCAGAGCAGGAAAAAGAGTATCCTTCTTTGAAGCAAAGAGGTTAAACGTAGCGTAAACAGGACCAGTGTGGTCCAATGGGGCAGAGGAAGGCAGGGGGGTGTCACTCCAGCTCTGTGCTGTAGTAACTCAGTACTGAGACCCCCATCTTCCCAACACACCCCACACAACAAAAGCAGAAGCAAGGGAAGCAGAAAGTTTCTAGTACCTTTAAGTGCCCAGAAGCCATGGCTGCCATTCATGTCCCTGCAGAGGTGAAAGGAGTTTGCATGGCGTTTTGTTTGCTTCTTGGCATTTCTGCTGACAGCTCAGGCAGCGGCAGGGGCGGGAGGAATCCTGACTGTTAGCTTTGCAGTGTACGCAGAAGGGTGACCGGCCGGTGAACTGATAAGTGTGCCGCGAACTTACTTGATCCCCTACTTGCTGGATGGGAAGATGCCACGGTGCATTCTTCACCTGCCAGTTTGATTGGTCTCGGGGTGCTCTCATTAGAGTTTCCAGGAACATGCCATGCTCTGAACATGCTTCTGGACATTTTATCAGGCCACTGTCTAGAACAGGGTCACCCGATGTTTATTTGTGCTCATGGGATCTGAACTGGGCGTGATGGAACTGGAACGAGACGGTAGAAAGCTCAGTGAAGATGTCAGACTGCTGTGCGGTGGCCGTGGAAAAGGCATCAGCCGCAGCCAGCACGCTCAGTGGTCAGGGATGGTCTGGCAACGTCTGGATTCCTCGTGTCTTCCCTATCTCTGCGTTAACAATTGGAACAATTTGCTTTTAATTGCTATCTTCAGATGATTTCAGGCTGCTTATGCCGGGTGGTTGTGTTCCCTGCATTTTGCGTGAATCAGCCGGAGGACACTGAGAGCGGGCTGTGAATAAATGTCAAACTAAAATAAATTGTTCATTCACCTTTGTAAATTTACAACCCACCAAATCAACTAAAGTCCCAGGGCAAGTAATAACCATAAATACAAAACCAAAAGAATAAAAAGGTGCTTAAAATTCTTCTTTAAGAAAAAACATTTTTTTTGAAAGAAGTTGAATAAAGACAGCCAAGAATCAATACTAATTTCAAGGAGGAGAAGCCATAAAAGCAGCTGAATACTATTTGAGGTTGAGGTTGGCTCCCAGTACATTTCCGAGCACAATTCAAAGTGTTGGTGCTGACCTTCAAAGCCCTAAATGGCCTTGGCCCAGTATACCTGAAGGAGCGTCTCCATCCCCATCGTCCAGCCCGGACACTGAGGTCCAGCTCTGAGGGCCTTCTGATGGTTCCATCGCTGCGAGAAGTGAGGTTACAGGGAACCAGGCAGAGGGCCTTCTCGGTGGTGGCGCCTGCCCTGTGGAACGCCCTCCCGCCAGATGTCAAAGAGAAAAACAACTACCAGACTTTCAGAAGACATCTGAAGGCAGCCCTGTTTAGGGAAGCTTTTAATATCTGAAGGACTATTGTATTTTTATATTTTGTTGGAAGCCGCCCAGAGTGGCTGGGGAAACCCAGCCAGATGGGCGGGGTATAAATAAATTATTATTATTATTATTATTATTATTATTATTATTATTATTATTAAAACAGGACAGGTTTTGCTAAGCGCTTAAAAAGCAGGGGCAGCCCACGGCCCTCTATATGTTATTGGAGCCCAATGCCTCCCATTGTTGCTGGTTCTTGGCTGTGCTGCCCAAGGCTGGAGGAGCCTCAGAACATCTGCAGGAGACCCCCTGCAGGATTGTGGTGAGAGCACCCATCAAACATCACTTGAATGGCAGTTGCCCAGTCCAGCCACCTCCATGGAAAGGAACCTTTGCAGCATTTGTGGTAAACATACCAAAAAGCAGACTCCAGACGGGATCTTCCCCATCAGGGGTCACCAACCTGGCACCCAGGAAACCAAAGAGGGACATTCTCTCTGCTTTTCAGAGGGACGCTTTCTCCTGCCGTCTGCTGCTTCTTGTTCATTCATGTGTTTATTTCATTTATTGCATTCATATTCCACCATTTCCCCTCTAAGGTGAAGCTCAGTGTAGCTTCCCCCACCCCATCCTCATTTAATCCCGACAACAACCCTAGGCTGGGCCGAGAGAGTGCATGGCTGGCCCAACGTCACACCTAGTGAGCTTTATGTCAAGCAGGGAGGGGGGGATTCAAACCCCGGTCTCCCAGGTCCTAGTCTGACACTCTAACCCAGGGGTCAGTAACCTTTTTCAGCCGTGAGCCGGTCCACCATCCCTCAGACCATGTGGTGGGTCGGACCATATTTTGAAGGGGGGGAAATGAACAAATTCCTATGCCCCACAAATAACCCAGAGATGCATTTTAAATAAAAGGACACATCCTACACATGTAAAAACACGCTGATTCCCGGACCATCCGTGGGCCAGATTTAGAAGGTGATTGGGCCGGGGCTGTCCCCCAGGCCTTCGGTTACCTAAAGGTAAAGGTAAAGGGACCCCTGACCATTAGGTCCAGTCGCAGACAACTCTGGGGTTGCGGCGCTCATCTTGCTTTATTGGCCGAGGGAGCCTCCGTTTGTCCGCAGACAGCTTCCGGGTCATGTGACGAGCATGACTAAGCCGCTTCTGGCGAACCAGAGAAGCGCACGGAAACAAAGTTTACCTTCCTGCCACAGTGGTACCTATTTATCTACTTGCACTTTGACGTGCTTTCGAACTGCTAGATGGGCAGGAGCTGGGACCAAAGAACGGGAGCTCACCACGTCACGGGGATTCGAACCACCGACCTTCTGATCGGCAAGCCCTAGGCTCTGTGGTTTAGACCACAGCGCCACCCGCGTCCCCTTTAGGTTACCTACCCCTGCTCTAACCATTATACCACACTGGCTCTCGTGACACTGCGCTGGGTTTCCCCTCCTGTTCTTTTCTCCTCCCTTACTGTTTACATAGTTGTTATGAAAGTGCTTTAGCTTTGCAATAAAAGTGCTTAAGTGCAACATCAAGCAGAATCACATTCCAGCCTGGATAGCTCAGTTGGTTAGAGCTTGGTGCTGATGACGCCAAGGTGGCAGGTTCAGTCCCTGAAGTCAGGGCTGGATTTAGGTTTGATGAGGCCCTAAGCTACTGAAGGTAATGGGGCCCTTTATATGTCCAGCTGTCCTTTGTCAACAACAAATAACCATATAGCTTGCTTTTTTGCGTTGACTATATGTTATATGGTGATTTATGGAACTAATAGGTATCTCAAGTCATTTGCACTTGTTGCCATGCAACCAGTCCATGCAGAATGTAGGCACCCTATATATAGAAAGGAGCGAACCAGTGATATTTGAGGGAGCAGGCTAGCAGGCGGGGCCCCTGACGTACATCATAGGAGCCTACACAACACAAAACACTGTTGCTGTATGTAGGTTTTATTTTATTTGTTTTTTACCTTATATTTTGGAAATGTACATCCAGTTCCCGCCCTTTAAATTTTTTGGGGGGCCCCAACAGAGTCTAAGCTATAGCTTGTTTAGCTTATACATAAATCCATTACTGGTTGTAGTCCAACAGTATCCAGAGCCTTGAGGTGATCTATCCTGATTAGTTGGAGAGCCAAACCAAACTGTGTCTCTCAACTCTAATTAGAACTCAGCTTTTCGGGAAGCTATTCAAAACACAAATGTCACTCCCCGCTACTAGAATCCATCACACAGCGTGACAGCCGCCTTAATAATAATCAAAAAATCCTTTACATTTTTGGGGGGGACCCCCAAGAGATTGGGGCCCTAAGCTATAGCTTGTATAGCTTATACTTAAATCTGGCACTGTGTTGAGCAATTCTTTGTAAACCTTTATGAACTGTATCCTGGTACTTTGTCCATGGAGTTTTCTTGGCAGGGATACTGGAGTGGCTTGCCAGTTCCTACTCCAGGTGGATCACGTTTGGTCCAAACTCTCCACTATGACCTGTCCATCTTGACCTGTCCATAGCTTCCCTGAGTAATTCAAGCCCCTTCGCCACGACAAGGCAGTGATCCATGAAGGTCCATGAAGCTGGACCATCAAGAAGGCTGATCACCGAAGAATTGATGCTTTTGAATTCTGGTGCTGGAGGAGACTCTTGAGAGTCCCATGGACTGCAAGAAGATCAAACCTATCCATTCTCAAAGAAATCAGCCCTGAGTGCTCACTAGAAGGACAGATCCTGAAGTTGAGGCTCCAGTACTTTGGCCACCTCATGAGAAGAGAAGACTCCCTAGAAAAGACCCTGATGTTGGGAAAGATGGAGGGCACAAGGAGAAGGGGACGACAGAGGATGAGATGGTTGGACAGTGTTCTCGAAGCTACTAACATGAGTTTGGCCAAACTGCGAGAGGTAGTGAAGGATAGGCGTGCCTGGCGTGCTCTGGTCCATGGGGTCACGAAGAGTCGAACACGACTGAACGACTGAACAACAACAAATCCTGGTACTAAATGCGAAGCCAGCCTGAAAGTCTTTCGCCAGCCCTGCCTGAAGATGCCAGCCACGGGACCTGGCACAGTTCCAAGCAAAGCACGCGCTCTACCCTTGAGCTACGACCTTGCCATTGGTGATAATGCTGGGTGTGACAGAAAAAGCTCTGGGCTTGTTACCTTCTCTCTCTGTTGGGTGAAGCAACCATGAATCAATATTGGCAAGAAGCCAGGACACCCTGTCCATGGCATGTGATCCTGAAGGGTTCACGAAAGGGTAAAGTCAGAATATCGCTCCAAGGTGTTTTTGTGTGTGTGTGTGTGTGTCCCTTAAAAAATTGGGGGGGTGAGAGATGCGCTTGTTCTTACACTTGCATACTTTGGAACCCAGTTCCTCCACAGCTTGAAAAAGTTCTCAAGAAATGCCAGAGTAGCAAAAAAAATGTGAATATGTCATATTTTCCTACTCCCGTGCAAACGTCTAAGGGCGGAGCGGATGCCTTTCAAAGTCCAACAATGATTCAGAACATTGGGGCTCTAGTCAACATGTTTGCGTGAGCCCAGAGGCCAGTCGAGTTCGTGTCCAGAGAGAGAAATTCTGCTCTCTCTTGCGCAAGCAGAGAGGAGATCCAAGGGCAACAAGAAATGTTGCAGACAGTTTTGCAACACAGGTTCCAATCGGAGCCATTTCCATGGTTGATTGTGGCGTTGGTGCAGCTGGCATCATTCGATATGGAATGTATTGCTGAATGGACTCTCCTGAACCTGGTCCTAGTTCTTATCGCAAATGTATCTTGTAAAGCATCGATGAGACATCCTGAACAACTAATAGTTTGTGCAGAGGTCAGCACAAGTAATCTGGAAATTAGCAAAAATTAATCAATGCTCCTGCAGAAGATTGGATTAGAGATAGACCGCAGTGAGATAACCTTAAGGCATGAAGCAAAGATAACCTGTTTAGTCATTGCTCAACAGGACTATATGCTTTCAAGAAATAATTAAGCAAACAGCCAGAATTTTAATAGAGAGGAAACAATCAGAAGAAAGAAATGTTGGAACTAAAGGAATTGCTCGTCCCAGAGTCCACCTCTCCTCTCCACTAGGATGCATTGGCTAAAATGAGTATAAAAACCCTAGATTTTCAATGGCTGGTTATCTCTCCAAGTTCCAACAAGGAATTTCACTGTACTCAACGCTCTCAAGGAATCAACACACACGTATATCTTTCCTCCTCCCTTTCTCGCTTTGCTTTTCATGCGGGTTCTGTGGCAAAATTGCCAGACTCACTTTCTTTAGGCTTTTGAGAATAGCTACGGATTCTTTTACTCTTTGGATCAATGTGTGTATGCAATGAATGATCTGCTGTCTGAAGCAGCATTTATACATTCCGTCTCTTCCATTTCATGCCATAAAACCAACCTTTCTTTATTGCTCCAGTGTGAGAACCTCTTGTGGGTGTAAGATTAAGGGTGAACACCAGTTCATAACAAACACATGTTATAACTCTAGCAGAAGGCCTTAAATCTCTTGGCAGTGTGTATAAGGAGACCCAAAGGTTCAGACACAGACCTTGCAACACACTGACCTGGAAATTACAACTAAGCCAGAATGTGACAGCTAGACTGGTAACTGGGAACAGCTGCCGAAACCATATAATACTGGTCCTGAAAGACCTACGTTGGCTCCCAGTATGTTTCCGAGCACAATTCAAAGTGTTGGCGCTGACCTTGAAAACCCTAAACGGCCTCAAAGGCCCAGTATCCCTGAAGGAGCATCTCCATCCCCATCATTCTGCCCAGACACGGAGGTCCAGCTCCGAGGGCCTTCTGGCAGTTTCTTCCCTGCGAGAAGTGAAGTTACAGGGAACCAGGCAGAGGGCCTTCTCGGTGGTGGCGCCTGCCCTGTGGAACGCCCTCCCACCAGATGTCAAGGAAATAAACAACTACAGTGGTACCTCGGGTTACGGACCCGATCCGTTCCGGGGTGCCATTCACGCCCCGAAAAGTCCGTAACCCAAGCGGTGCTTTCGTGCATGCGCGATAGCGCGCTTCTGTGCATGCACAAACTGCGTAGAACACTTCTGCGCATGTGCAAGCGGCAAAACCTGGAAGTAAACACTTCCAGGTTTGCCGCGTTCGGAACCCGAAAAAAACGCAACCCGAAGCACACGTAACCCGAGGTATGACTGTGTCTGACTTTTAGAAGACATCTGAAGACAGCCCTGTTTAGGGAAGTTTATAATGTTTGGTGTTTTATCATGTTTTTAATATTCTGTCAGGAGCCGCCCAGAGTGGCTGGGGGAGGTATAAATATATTATTATTACTGTGTAAAGGGGAGATTGTTGAAAATACTTCAAGAATGCTTCCTGGGAATGAATGCTATGGTGATATTACACAGGTCTGTCACCCACTGCAACTACTTCCGAGTCATTTCCAGGTCTGGTTCAGCACACTGTTAGGCAACAGAGTGTAGAAGCAGGAACCTGCATTTAACAAGGGATGTTTAATATACTAAACCATGGAAGGTCTTGTTTTTCTCCAAAGCGCCTATGAGTTATTTAAATTGGGCTCGCACTGGTGGGTTGGTCCCGTCTCTGCAGGATACCCTCCCCCCCCCCGAGCTTTGCTAGAATGAATTGGAGTCGCATTGGCGCTAATGCCTATCTTTCTGACAGCCCAGGTTGCTGTGCAAGGACAATTTTCAACGCATTACCGTTGCTTGAGTAACAATTGCTTGAGCACACCTTGAGCGTTGGGGACTTTGGGAGCCTGCTGACGTCTTTTCTTCTCTTTTGAAGCCATTAATTAACCTGCTAGTGATTTCTCCTGGATGCGTATAGCTGTCTTTAATTAAGATCGTGTCTGATCTGTTTATGTTGCAGCTGGAGCAGAATGGGGTTGAGGGGGAATGTTCTCTGTTGAACGGCACCTCCTGTGTCTCTTCCCCCTTCGGGGTCCTGCGTCATGTTTTGAGCAACGCTGCCTTGCATGTAAAATGCAGGGAGATATTGGATGGGATTGCAAATTATGAGGATCGGGGAGAACTGTCAATGGCAGTGGTTTTCAGCCTTTTAGAGTCTGCAGCTCCCTTGACCAAGCACAACTATTCTCTCCCGTGGGAACCACTTACACTGGAAGATAACGGGGTGCAAATCAAGGCCATTGGCTTCCTGAATGTTCCTTGGCGAGAAAGAGATAATGCAGGAAATAGGGACTTCAAGTTAAAAAAAGGTGGCCCCCCTGGCAGGGGCAGAGGAAGGGGACGGGGGATGGACGGCCCTGGGTGTCACCACTAAGGGGGGGTGACAAAATGGCAGGCAGCACTCACCGCGCGGCCTGCAGCTTGCCCGAGCCACGGATCTCTCCTGGGATTGGAGCGGTGGGTTGGGTGCCTGCAGGCTCCACACTGCCCCAAACTGCTGTAGGGCAGCTGAGTGGGAGGAGGCAGGCAGACTCCTCAGAGGCCCCACAGAGCATCCTGCCCTGGCTGGCCCCGCCCCTGGGTGCAGGGCACACATATCACCCCAGGTGCCCAATCGGCTTGCTCCACCACTTCCCCCTGGGGATCCCTTGAACTTTGCTCAGGGCACCACAGTGCACCGGTTGACAACCAGTTGTCTATGGACTTCACGACTGCAAAGACGTAGTCATGACCGTTGGGCACGTTCTTATTATTTCATTTATTGCTTTCCTTTATATTGTACCTCAGACGATGCAAATGTTTTAGTAATGAACTCAGAACAGAATAAAAAGGATTTCAAAATATAAAAGCAGACTCTCCTGCTCTCTGTCCTGCAATCCTTCCCACGTGTATTCTACGGCTGGAGAACTCCACTGCCAAATCCAGAGCCAGTGTGTTGTAGTGGTTAAGAGTAGTAGACTCGTAATCTGGGGAACCGGGTTCGTGTCTCCACTCCTCCACATGCAGCTGCTGGGTGACCTTGGGCTAGTCACACTTCTTTGAAGTCTCTCAGCCCCACTCACCTCACAGAGTGTTTGTTGTGGGGGAGGAAGGGAAAGGAGAATGTGAGCCGCTTTGAGACTCCTTCAGGTAGTGATAAAGCGGGATATCAAATCCAAACTCCTCCTCCTCTTCTTCTTCTTCTTCTTCCTGAGAATTTTGAAAGACAGGTTGGCTTCCATGTGTGGATTAGTTTGAGAAATGTGAATCTGGCAGGTTCCAATTAAAACATGAACTGATTTCTCCTCCATGCTTATTTAAGAGGTCCAGAAGCAGTTTACAGCCATGAGCTTGTCTCTCTGTACACATCTAGGAAGTGTCTCCAGTTTTCTTCCGGGAACAACACCTAAGCAACACCTGATGTATCTGCACCCACTCTCAGAGGGGCTAGGCGTGACCAGGGTTCACTCTTTCTCCTTCTGGGGGACCACCTCGTGGCACCATCTTCAAAACTATTGGTTTCTCCGGCACTACAAAGGCTTGCTTTCTCATCCCCAGGGGAATCTACAGCAGGGTGAGAAACGAAAGAAAGCAATTAGCTAATGAGTCAACCCAGCTTGACATTCAGACTCCTGACAGAAGTTCACAGGGAAGTATCAGCGCTTTGGTTTCGCTGGCTTTAATTAAAACATGTGGCTCAATCCTTTCCATGTCTTGGGCAACAGCGCCAGACACTGTCTTGCCCATAGCACCTGCCTTTTGGGGGACTGATGTCTCTTGGGTGACAGAGGCAGGATGGGTGCCAACCTAGTGTCAGATGTAATCCCAGCTGCCTCCCTGAAGGATGAGGCTCCTGTGTAACAGGAGAAGATGGAGGAGATCAAGGGAGGGTCAGGAAAGCCTCCGCCTCCCTTTCCACGCACACACAGAGGTGCACCAGACTTCCAGCCTCCTCACCGGAGTTTCCTTGCAGACGCTGAAGGAGAAATGCTGCACCAGGACAGCAATATAAAAATACTTTGCATTTATATAGAGTGATACCTTCAGGAATCAACCCCCATCTCACCTGTAATGTGCAGGTGCCAATTAATTAATCCAGTTAATCTAATTAATTGTCCATTAGATCTTCCACAAGATCCACTGACACAACTGACGCGATTGATTTTTTTGCCGAAATAATCTGAACCATAGACTTTGCTGCTGACACCTCTCACTGTTAGGCATTATGTTTCAGCCACTCTGGCTATCAACAAAATTGGATTATCCCCTCAGTTTCAGACTGAATAGACTCAACGGTGCTTGAACTGTACGACCCATACTTACTAGTGGAAGAGCTGAATATTTTATTTTTTCCAAGACATCATATCTTTTTTTTTTTTACCTCCTTGAGCTTCCCACTGGTGAAGGTTGGAGGTTGGCGAGAGAACATTGTTTGTCCTTTGCCTTCAAGATGTGTTGGCCTCCGAGATCCCAGCTAAAACTATATCCTAGAGAAAACAAAGCAGTTTCGAAACATTGAGTGGCAAAGTCAGGTTTTGAACCCATGACAGATCTGGAACCAATAATATCCAACAGTGAATTGTAAACGGAATAAACATGGAGTGCAGTGATGACTGGGTCACTAAATTCACACATGACCTTTGTAGAGGAGTTAATCTGCCCTCCCCATTACCCCACCCTGCCCCTATTTGGCGCCAATGGGGTGACGTGTAGAAACTCTCCTCCTTTCGTTATACTATTGTATAGTTAAGAAAGTGGTGGAGAACTCTTTCACAAAGACGGCTTTTATAATAGCCGGATCCAGCATAGCTAATATAGGCTTTGGGCCCTTGTAAATCCTGGATTAAGAGTAAGGGAGAGGCGGCACATTCTACTGAATCAAAAAACAAGCGAGCTACATGTAGCCTTCACCTGGTGCCTTCAAGATGTGTTGGCCTACATCTCCCACCAGCCCATGGCAACAGGGACAGATGTGAGCTCTCCATCGCGCCTGATTGGTGAAGGTTGGCTAAGGGAGTCTGCTGTAGAGGTTAATGGTGAAGCCTCTAGCAGGGACTCATTGCTGGTTCGATGTCACAGAAAGATGGGGCAGTCAGAGGAGTCTCTACTGGCATATATGCCTGAAGGTTCTTTGCTGCTTGCTTGCTTGCTCTCCCAGTGCCCATCCTCCATCGTTTTGTAAGCCAAGGGAGAGTCAAAACCAACTAGAAAAACACATCCCAGAAGGAGGGTTGCCCTGTTACTCTGCTGAAGCAAAGAAAAAGGTTGATGCAAGAGCCTTCCGGCACAGCATGATACTGCATGCATGAGCAAGGAAAACACACCAGCTCAGAGCCTTAAGCTTGAATTGGATACGTGCTTACCTGGGAGTGTGGCCTCTCTGTCCCCTTTTTGACAATATCGGCTTTTAGTCTTCTTTCTGCTCAGAAATTCTGTCTTCCCTTTGATTTTAGGCAATAAGCTACAAGGCAGGGTCTTATCTCTGCTTGTTTTCTGCCTTCCTTTCCCAGCAATGGTGTTAGCAATGAGCAAGCTGGGCACAGAGACCCTTATAACTGCCACCTTAGATGCTTATTATGCCAACTGTAACATTAGCCAGAAACAATTTGAGGGTGACACCTAACAGATAAGAAAGGCGTTTAAGGTAAAAACAAAACAAAAAAAAAACTCCATGTTTGGAACCTCCAACTGAAAGTTAACTTGAAGGGCCCACAAGCTGTTCGTTGGCTTAGATAGACAACAATATTGTTAGAAAGGATTGCGCACGCCACAATCATGTATGGAAAACACTATAAAGGTGTTGTGAATTTTGCATGCTCCGCCCAGCTTTTGGAGACACCCGCTGAGCCACTCTTGCTGCAGCCTGAATAAAGCTGTATTCTTTCCACATGCTCTTTGTCTTCCTTTGGCTTGAAGAACTGGCATAATGAGACCCCCTCCGAAGGGTAACAGGAGTGAAACCCATTTAACTTAATGGGACCTGTTCTGCCAAGGGCAGAGTTCTTTCTGGATCTGGAGCCAAAAGCACGCCAGTGGGTGAAAGAAAAGCAATGCTTTATTTGCATACGGTCAACAAATAACAGCAGGCATACAAAACTCAAATTATACCATACCAGACAGGAGTTACACAATCTCCCCTTCAGCTGCCCAGAGCCCCAGGTAGAGCAGCAAGAGAGACCCTGGCCGACAGTCTCACAGCATCAGGTACCTTGATCTGTGAAGAAGCTCTCTGAGCCTCTCCAGCCTACAGCTTTTATACCCAACTTTGATATAGTTGAGTGCACCTGGTTAGCAAGCATCACTGATGATCAGCCTGGGACACCGGGTGCGACTAATGCGGAGCAGCTGAGAGTCTGCAACCCAATTCACTAGCCAATCAGCACCCAGAACACAGGAGGCCCAGGAAACTCCTGACACAGGTGTGTGAAAAACAAATTATACTATCATAAATCAGCAGACCTTAAACCGGGGATGTAAAAGGGAAAGAGACATGTCACCCAACTCCTTGAAATTACAATGGTCTTCCGCATTTCCTCTACAGGGCTTACCTCTGAGTAGACATGCAACCATCCCATTGCATTCTTAAGAACTGCGATGCTAAATAAGCCCACAAGATAAAAGGCAGAAAACTACAGACAAGCACCGGAATGTTGTCTGTCCGTGGCAAGCTTTTGAGATCCCAGAGAGATCCAGTTGCATAGTAAGTATTTTCCCACACCAGAACATTTCCTCCTTGGGGCAAAACAATGAAATTTGGGCTAACCTGAGAAATACAAGCTGTTCATAAAAGGTCACTTAAAACCAGGTCCTGCCATGTTTCTGAAAGCACTCAGTATCAAATAACCATCATATTCTGGGGGAAGAGCACTTAAGAAAGTTAAGAACAGCCTTTCTGGGCTGGATTTAGGCCGCTTTTCAGGAGCACCTCTGATCCCAAGAGGGATGAGCAGAGAGGTGCCTCAGGAAACCACTCAAGCAGGCAGGGCCGTCTTAAGCATATCCAGTGCCGTGGTTCAAAGACCCCTCCGGCGCGCCCCTCCCCCCCATTTCCCATAGTTGCTCTGCTCCCGCGGAGGCTTGGGAAGGAAGCTGCATGCCCGCCAGCCATATGGTTGGTGGGGCACAGCTGGCAGGCGTGCAGGGAAAGGGGAGGCCGCAGGCAAAGCCGCGCAGCTCCCCCACTCACTAGGGCACCCCTGAGAGGCCAGCGCCCTGGCGCAACGCACCAGTAAGCCCAATAGGAAAGACGGCTCTGCAAGCAGGGAAGAAATGTCACCAGACACTCACCTTACGATAGGACCAGATATTTCCAAAGAAAGGCAACGACGATGGACATGGGATGCCCAGTTTCTTGAAAACACCATATGGCCGTATGACAGTGGAATTTGCTGCCAAGGAGTGTGGTGGAGTCTCCTTCTTTGGAGCTCTTGAAGCGGAGGCTTGACAGCCATCTGTCAGGAATGCTTTGGTGGTGTTTCCTGCTTGGCAGGGGGTTGGACTGGGTGGCCCTTGTGGTCTCTTCCAACTCTAGGATTCTATGATTCCATATCTGTTTATTTTGTAAAACAAGAGAGAGATGCAAATCTGCCACATGATCACTGACAGCAGCAGAGCCGGAAACCCTGTCCAGGGTTCAGAGGGGGACCTGACAGGTTGAGGTACCTGTGTGTGGGCCCCTCCTGCTACACACACACAAAACCAACTGTTGGCTACCACAGGGCTCAAAATGAAATAATATGGGATGATATGCAACCTAGGTCTTCAAGAGAACAAGAGTACAGTACAGCTGAATGATTCAAAGTATATTGTTGACAGTGTTGCCATATTTAAGGAGGGGTGCCTTTCAGGGTCTAACCCCCCCCCTTTAAGGGACTCAGAGTCTCCAAGTGTGTTAGCAGTCAGAGATGAATGAGTGGCGGCAAGTTCCAGTGAAATCAAAGCTGATCTTTATTATTCTGTTAATAATAATAATAATAATTTTATTATTTAAACCCTGCCCATCTGGCTAGGTTTCCCCAGCCACTCTGGGCGGCTTATAGTACATATAAAAACGTGGTGAAACCTCAAACATTAAAAACCTCCCAATTCAGAGCTGCCTTCAGATGTTTTCTAAAAGTCAGGCAGTTGTTTATTTCCTTGACTTCTGAAGGGAGGGCGTTCCACAGGGCGGGTGCCACTGCCGAGAAGTCCCTCTGCCTGGTTCCCTGTAACCTCACTACTTGCAGTGATGGAACCGCCAGAAGGCCCTTGGCACTGGACTGAACGATGGGTGTGGAGATGCTCCTTCAGGTATACTGGGCCAAGGCCATTTAGGGCTTTAAAGGTCAGCACCAACACTTTGAATTGTGCTCAGAAATGTCCTGGAAGCAAGTGAAGATCCTTTAGGACCAGTGTTATATGGTCCCGGCAGCAACTCCCAATCACCAGTCTAGCTGCCGCATTCTGGATTAGCTGTTGTTTCAGAGTCACCTATTGCAACAATTGAACCTCCTTCATAAGAGGCAAAGACTCAACGCAAGGTGTACAAAGACTATTTAAAGACTTTTGAAAATTGCCCAACCACATATGATAGCCATGTTCAAATATATCAAAGGATGTCATCAAGAGGAGGGTGAAAGGTTGTTTTCTGCTGCTCCAGAGAAGCGGACACGGGGCAATGGATTCAAACTACAAGAAAGAAGATTCCACCTAAACATTAGGAAGAACTTCCTGACAGTGAGAGCTGTCCAACAGTGGAATTTGCTGCCAAGGAGTGTGGTGGAGTCTCCTTCTTTGGAGGTCTTTAAGCAGAGGCTTGACAGCCATCTGTCAGGAATGCTTTGATGGTGTTTCCTGCTTGGCAGGGGGTTGGACTGGATGGTCCTTGGGGTCTCTTCCAACTCTAAGATTCTATGATTCTTTGATTCTATGACCCAAAAGCATCATTCAAACATCACAGAAAGAGGTGGTCTACAGACAGAAATTTTAGTGTGTGCCTTGACATGATACCGGATAATGGTCGCTGTTGGCATCATCTGGGCCAGTATGGGAATATCCCTTTGTCAGTGCAATTTTCCTAGAAAAAGAGGTGCCGGAACTCACTATGAACACCTCCCTCCTTCTCCTAGAATGGCAAGGCACCCACCAGAGAGGTGCCAGAACTGAGTTCCTGTGAGTTCCCTCTGAAAAAAATCCCGACCCTTTGTCATGGTAAATACTTTCCTCCCTGGATCTTGCCAGACTGGTTTCATAGGGAGGAGTAAGGCCCTAGGAGAGGATTCTTCACACACGCCCTGCATAAACTGATCAGGACCTCAATGCATGGAGAGGAGGAATTAATCATACTTAATTGCTTTGTGTACACCGCGTAGGTTTTTTTTTCATTATGCAGAATACAAATCCTTCTCAGTAAATAAATAAAGTAGTAAAGTGATTTACTACTTTATTTATTTGTCACCTTGCCGACAAAGGTCCGTATAGTTAACGCTATGGTTTTCCCAGTAGTAATGTATGGAAGTGAGAGCTGGACCATAAAGAAGACTGATTGCCGAAGAATTGATGCTTTTGAATTATGGTGCTGGAGGAGACTCTTGAGAGTCCCATGGACTGCAAGAAGATCAGACCCATCCATCCTTAAGGAAATCAGCCCTGAGTGCTCACTAGAAGGACAGATCCTGAAGCTGAGGCTCCAGTACTTTGGCCACCTCATGAGAAGAGAAGACTCCCTAGAAAAGACCCTGATGTTGGGAAAGATGGAGGGCACAAGGCGAAGGGGACGACAGAGGACGAGATGGTTGAAATCAGCCCTGAGTGCTGACTGGAAGGACAGATCCTGAAGCTGAGGCTCCAAGACTTTGGCCACCTCATGAGAAGAGAAGACTCCTGGAAAAGATCCTGATGTTGGGAAAGATGGAGGGCACAAGGAGAAGGGGATGGCAGAGGATGAGATGGTTGGACAGTGTTCTTGAAGTGACTGGCATGGGTTTGGCAAAACTGCGAGAGGCAGTGAAAGATAGGCGTGCCTGGTGTGCTCTGGTCCATGGGGTCATGAAGAGTCGGACACGACTGAACAACAACAACAGCAAAGTGATCTGCATGAACAAAGTCATGCAATGTCTTAAGATAAAAAACACACAGAAGTGCAGCTGAAATCCTCTCGTTCAGGTATTCATAACTGCTGAACTTTAGCCTGTCCTTCTCCCTGATGTGCTTCATTCAATGCACAAGTCTTTCTCTCCGGAGAAGACCCAGCCCAATGGAAGCAGTGCAGCCCAGAATCCCACTGCCTCATTCTGCAAATAACAGAGGCTCCAAAGTCCACCTGCTGATTTCTCCCAGCTCATTGCTTCCCTGTTCTGTTTATCTTTAGCAAACACCCTTGTTTTTCACTGTACTTCATTAAATACACAAACACACACACACACACTTGTTGTGTGTGTTGAGTTACATATTGAAAAGATGAAAATGGCAAACTAAACTGCAGTAAAGGACAGAATGAGGGCCAATAAACTGCAACTCAAACCAGACAAGATGGAAGTATTCTTTCTAAATGGTCTGACTGCTCAGATGAGCAGCATTCTCCCAGATTCGGATGGAACTGCAATCCCTCCAGAAGAAATAGGTTTTAAGTCGGGGGGGGGGGCTCCTCAATCCAGTTTTGTCTACGGAGTCACAGGTTGCTTCCATGGCACAGAAAAGCTCGTACCATCTTAGTCTGATGTGCCAGCTACAACCCAACTGGTCTCAGTTGTTCATGTTCTTGTAGCCTTGAAATTAGGGCATGTTCACATGGCCCCCGATACAAAATATTGAGGGGGCAGGAGCCCCAAGCACCCCCTATACCAGGCGTCGGTGTGGCTTCTCTCTGCGGCTTGCTCGGGTCTGCCGGCAGAGCGGGGCGGGGCTGGCCCATGTGTCACCCCCCCTCCCCTGGAACCCAGGGTGGACCGCCCCCACCGCCCCCCCTCGCAACTCCCCTGCCTGTGTTCCTGTTCCTGCCTGGATTCCTGCCCTGCCCCCTGCCTCGACTTGATCGGACTGACCCCTTGTAGACTCCTTGGACTTGGACCTCACCTCTTGCATTACCCTTGGGACTACCACACAACCTAATATATATAATATTGTTTTAAAAAATCTCCCAAACAGCCTTGAAATAATACAAGCGACAGATCAGGCAAATAGAGGAATATTAGAGGATGGACAAATTTGCTAATTTGGGTTTCCCACTTTGCCAGTCTTACATTTGCTTTGCCCCGTTTCCACAGAGGGGTTTGCACCAACATTTGCACACATTGTTGGTGCCCTTGCAGACACACTTTTGTATGAATGTTTCACAGTGCAAGCATTTTCTTTTTGTACTGTATTGTTATGTTGTGAAACGCCCTGAGATCGAGAGATAAAGGGCTGGATACAAATTTAATAAGTAAAATAAATAAACTACTGTAAATCTTGGCGAACTTCACCAGAATGAAAGCATTTTGTTTTTTTCCAGAATAGAACACATATCGTTTATCAATTAGCAATTGCTAAAAACTGGAAAAAAGAAGCTTTGCCAACCAAAAAGGAATGGCAAGATAAGCTGTTAGAGTATATTGAACTGGCTAGATTAACAGAGACAATTAGAGATCACACTAGACATACCTGGACTTTTTTCGATTAATGTCTGCAGGAGACTTTATGGATATTTAAGTTATAATTAGAAAAATCTGAATAATTATTCATAAAGGAAACAGTTTATAAGGAGTAAACAAGGAGGCCAGATACAGGATAAAGGAAGTCTTTTATTTGGTTCCAGTTACAGACAGGTAGCCGTGTTGGTCTACCATAGTCAAAACAAAATAAAAAATTTAAAAAAATTCCTTCCAGTAGCACCTTAGAGACCAACTAAGTTTGTTCTTGGTATGAGCTTTCGTGTGCATGCACACTTCTTCAGATACACGAAAGCTCATACCAAGAACAAACTTAGTTGGTCTCTAAGGTGCTACTGGAAGGAATTTACCGTATTTTATTTTTTATTTTGTTTTATTTGGTTGTTTGTATTGTTATGTTCACTGTATGTTGTGTTCGTGTTTAATGAAGGTGGATTTGTGTATTGGGGGGGGGGCTTGTTGTGTTATGTTGTAAATAAAATACGAATAAAAATATTTTTTAAAAAGAGCACATCGTTTAATGTTACTTTCACTGAGATACGCATTTTTGCATGAATCTTCCACTGGCGATGCACAAACGACACCCATTTTTGTGGGTGTTCCGTGGCTGGAAAACTGCAGTGCCAAATTCAGAGAAGTGTGAAGCTGTAAAGGGAGCTCTGTTTCAGTTTGCAAATCGGTTTGATCCTCTGGAACTATCAGAACTTCCCAGAGCAACACCCGAAGCTTTTGCACTCGCTACCGAGACATAACCAGGCTTCACTCCTCTTTTGGCGGACCACCTCGTGGCACCATCTTCAGAACTATTGGTTTCTCCGGCACTAAGAAGGCTTGGTTGCTCATCTTAAGGGGAATCTAGAAGCAGGGTGAGAATCGAGAGAGCAATTAGCACATCAGTCAACCCATTTTAACATCCAAGACCCCAGCAGAAGATCACAGGGGAATTTCAATCCTTGGATTCCCTGGCTTAAATCAAAACATGCAGTAGGATGCTATCCATGCCTCTTGGGCACTGGTGCCAGACATTGAAACTCCAAGTGCCATGCCCCTTGCCCCTTCCTATTACACTCTCTCACACACAGGCACACACCACCCAGCCTCCTCACCGGAGTTTCCTTGCAGACCCTGAAGGAGAAATGCTGCACCAGGATTGCAATAGCCACCTTCATCGAGACGAGAGCAAACCGCATTCCCAGGCAGTTCCGGGGACCAGCTCCAAAGGGCAGGTACGTGTAGGGATCTATTCTGTCCTTGTTCTCTTTGCTAAACCTGGTTGAGTTCACAAAGACAAGAAAAAACGGAGGCTGGGTGAGGAACCAGAACGGGCAGATCTGATGTGTTGATGGGCGAGGCAAAGGAAGAAGGCAGCAGCTCAGGGTGCACAACAAGGGGACATTGCTCACCACCGGCTGGTTCTCAGTTGCTCCTCCTCTGTTGCAGCCATCAGCTTAAACAAGTGGTGGCAATGCTGCAGAATGTGCCGCAAATAGGGGTCATGGGTGCGGTAACCCTTGGTACCGCCTATGGTGTTTGCTCTTCCTGCTCAGGCCCTATTTACACTGTTTGAAGAAACCCCTTTCATTATGGCCAGGATGGAGCAAATCCCCCCCCCCGAGTGGACTGGGTAGCTGGGGGGGAGGTGTGTTGGGGGGGGGCACAGAACCAGTAAGGTACATGACTGCCAACGCTGCTGTGACTGACGGCAATGGAAACACTTCTTGGCTTGGCGGCTCAGCCACCTTCCAGCTTAGCCAGCACCGCTGGCCAGACCAAAATGAGACGGAGGCGCCACCCAGGGGCGTTCGAAGGGGGGTGGAGGGGGCGGGCCACCCCAGGCACCACTCTGGGGGGTGACAAGATGGCCTGCTGCCTCCCCCCAGCTGTAGAGCGGCCAAGAGCGTGCACGCAGTTAGTAGGGGCACCACTCGCATGGCGTCCGTACGGGTGTACGTACACGCTGCCTCTCACACAGCGACCGTACGGGTTGCCACATGTGTGCAGTCCGTATCGACATTGTGCATGCACCACTGGGCGGTTCGCCCTGCCCCTCAGCATCCCGCCCTGGGTGCCAGAGGGGGTTCCTCCGCCACTGGCGCCACCCAGCCCCAAAGGCCTGGCCAGGTTTCAGCTTGCCTTCCTCTGGCTCTGGAAGGTGGCAGGACCTTAGCCAAGTAAGGGAACTTGTTATAGGGATGCCTGCCTGCGCCCTTCTCAGAATTTTGCACCAGGGGCCAGGATTGCATGCCAACCCTCCCATTCTGAATAGGGCAGTAGAGTGCCTCCTTTCGCTGCCCCCACCAGATTGGGGCAGCTCATTGAGGCCACCGCCACACTATTTTGGGGCCCCACTTCTTTTCCGCCCTTGTGGACGTGGCACCCATTTGGTGACTTGCCACACCCTCTCAACAGCAGCCATTCTGTGCCACATCACACCTCATGGCAGGCATTTTGTGAATGGCAACCCCAGCATTTGCTCAAAATTGCAGGTGTACCCCCAGGCCCGAAAAAGTTGGTGACGTCTGGTTGATTTTCACCTCCAGCCGGGCATCTGCAAAATGCTGGTGTCCCGGCTGGCATTGTGATGTTTTTATCACTTTTGAATTCTATTACACTTTGATAGGTTTATACGCCATAAGTCCCTGTCTAGAAAAAATGTGGGATATGAATAAATGTAACCAAATGAAGATGTTGGTGATGTCAGCAGCCCAGCTGAGGCTGAAATCAGGAGCAACTAATGGTTGGGTGGATCTTTCACTCGTCATTCGAACACATGGCCTTTCATCAGCTGTCGTATATTCAGAGCACAAGGTTTTTTGCAGTGGGGTGGGAAGGGTTACCTCTCAGGTCTGAATTCGTCTGGTTCCGGCCAGTATTCGGGGTCCCGGTGAAGCGTGTAGGGTGGGATGATCACGCTCATGCCTTTCAGGATAGTCACCCCATTGATTTCTACATCTTTCTTGCAGGTCCTTTCGAGCCGTCCTCCAAGGGGGTATAGCCTTTGCGTTTCACTCAGCACCATGTCAAGATATTCCAGTTGCATGATGGCATCGTACGTGAGAGGAGCCTTTGGGGTGATTCAAGGGGGAAGGTTAGCTGTAACCGGTGGGACCCTGAACCAGCCTGACACAGAGACCTTCAGAAGGAAAGATCTCAGTTGAAGGGCCTTATTCTGAGATTTCTGCCCATGAATGAGACAATCTCCGCGGGTTGCATTCAACAGCTGCACAGGTGGGATGCAACTTATGCAACTGATCTGCTTCTCTCTCCACTGCCCCAATCTAAGATGGCTCAGGTGCTAAGATCCTCAGGCGAGCTCCTTCTCTTGGTCCCGTCAACATCAGAAGCACAGCTGGCGGTGACTCAAGAGAGACAGGGCCTTTTCTGTGTCTGCTCTGAGATTGCACTATTCCCTCTCAAAAAAACGATAGACTGGCTCCCTCTCTGTCATCCCTCTGCCAGCAGGCTAAGACCTTCCAGTTCATAGAGGCCTTTGAAATCTAAGGTCCATGTGATGACCACTGGGCTGATTTCAGGGCAAACTGGATTTTAATTGCTGGTACTGAATTGTGTTTTTGGTGTATTTTAACTATAGTTTCTAACTGGTTCGTGTTTGATGCCGAAGAATTGGTGCTTTTGAATTATGGTGCTGGAGGAGACTCTTGAGAGTCCCATGGACTGCAAGAAGATCAAACCTATCCATTCTGAAGGAAATCAGGCCTGAGTGCTCACTGGAAGGACAGATCCTGAAGCTGAGGCTCCAATACTTTGGCCACCTCATGAGAATAAAAGACTCCCTGGAAAAGACCCTGATGTTGGGAAAGATGGAGGCACAAGGAGAAGGGGACAGCAGAGGATGAGATGGTTGGACAGTGTTCTCGAAGCTACTAACATGAGTTTGGCCAAACTGCGGGAGGCAGTGGAGGATAGGGGTGCCTGGCATGCTCTGGTCCAGGGGGTCACGAAGAGGCGGACAAGGCTGAACGACTGAACAACAACAACAAAACTATAGTTTCTAACTGGTTTATTACTCCTCTGTCCCTGCCCTCCAAATTAAATCAATAACTCTCCTGTAACTCCCCACAACCCACCCCAAAAAAAACTTCTCCATTAGGTCCGGACTCACCTTTGCAACCCACACTTTTTTACCTTGTTGGGCAGGATGGTATCTATCTCATCTTGAAGCTTCTGCTGGACATCTGGGTAAGTGGCCAAAAGGTAGGCCGCATAACCCAGGGAGTTGCTGGTGGGTTCGTATCCAGCAAAGACAAAGATGAAGGACTGGGCCAGGATTTCAATGTCAGTCAAGCCTGCAGACAAGCAGAGGCGAGAAAGTTCAAGTGAAAACAAGCACAGGCTTGTACTCTGGCTGGGAACATGATCTGTGCAGGTAACATGCATTGCACTGATTTTCTTTTCTTTCCAAACAATAGTGCCGAAATCAAAACAGTAGCTCATGCGTTCCCTTCCCTCTGGGGTTGTTTGATGCTCTCAGGAATAGGGCCAAGGAACGGCCAGGTTCCCAAGGTTGCCAATAACACCTTGGTTTAAAAAAAACAACAACCCTATATTGTCTTCTTTTCTCTGTTGTTTTAAATAATCCAGCAGTCTCTGGGGAAGCAATTTCCTGGTTCGCAGGTAAAGCAGCAACACCTTGTTGATCAGTCCTTGCAGCACACACAAAATAAAGCAGAATGCAATGGGCAGTGGCTCTCTAAACAGGCATTAACTCACCCTGGGGAGAAGGGGATTACCTAGGGGGCTGCCATGAGGCAAGGGGGCGGCAAGGGGGTGTTGGAGGTATAAGTGATTATCCGATTTTGAAAAGTTGGTCTCACGGGATCAAGTTCATGAGTTTTGTTGAATTAATTAAACGAAACCCTTTTCATGTGATTTTTCAATCAACGTGCAATCAATTGTTGCTGTTTTGAATTTTACTGTGTTATTGTTTTCCTTAGGGGGTTGTGCAAATCACAATTTGGATAGTAATGCTTTTTAGAGGGTAGGAGGTACTGAGAATGAGTTTGTGGATTCAAGGGGGTGGTGGCCGGGGGGGGGGGATGGGAATTACTGCTGGGGACAGTCATGCAGGCAAGTTATGTAAACTGTCTGCGGACATGGCCTTTACCTCTGATCATGATGGCAATGGAGAGTAGGGCCTTTTAAGTTGTGGCTCTCTTTCTGTGCAAAACTCTCCCCAGCAAAGTCTGCCGAGCGCCTTCACTGACCTCTTTTTAGCACCAGGGAAAGGCTTCCCCCAGGCTTTTGATAGACTGAGATGATGCTTTGCTGCTACTAGTCTGCTGCCCAAGCTTCCTGTGGCTGTTATGGGACCTGCTTTGTTCCGTTTTATGGTATAATATATTTATATTTTAAATATGATGTAAGTCACTTGGAGACCTTTGAGTTACAAGAGACTGGAATGTCATTATCATCAACAACATACGTAGTGTTAGAAGATTGGGGGTGGGGGTTGCTTTGGATCAGGGGTCCCCAAACTAAGGCCCGGGGGCCGGATGTGGCCCAATCACCTTCTAAATGCAGCCCGCGGACGGTCCAGGAATCAGCATGTTTTTACATGTGTAGGATGTGTCCTTTTATTTAAAATGCATCTCTGGGTTATTTGTGGGGCATAGAAATTCGTTCATATTTTTTTCCCCAAAATATAGTCTGACCCCCCCCTCACAAGGTCTGAGGGACAGTGGACCGGCCCATGGCTGAAAAAGCTTGCTGACCCCTGCTTTGGATGGTGTCTGTGGGTGCAATCTTGAGAGACGATGGAGTGTGCCTATGGGGATGAAGTCAAATCGCTGTATTTGCCGCACTGAAGTGACCCCTCCAGGACCCCAAGCCTGGGCAGTGTGTCTGGAGGTCCTGTGCTCCCCAAAAGACAAGAACCCCCCCCTCTTGGCCTTGCTGATGTCCAAAGGAAAGCAGAGGAAGACATTTGGCACCAGCCTGGCTGCTGCAGGAGTTGCCAGAAAGAGGCGTGCAAGGCGCCATCCAATCGTCTTAGGGACTCCGCTCTGGATTTGTGTAGGGTTTACTCCTCAGCCTTTTATTCTCCCAAAGATATCCCACCGAAGTTTAGGATCAGAGTTTTCCTACTCCTAGATGGGCTGCCTTCCCAGGTGGATGAGACCCATCTGCCCCTCCCTTCCCTCTACAGCACATGCAGAACTATCTTTGGACCCCCTATTGTTCTCGCCAGCTCAATGTGCTGAAGCCTGTCTTCACATGCAAGGGAAGTTCCTAAGTCACCGAGGATTTGGGCAATTCCAACTCCTCAGGAAAGACAACTCAGGAACATGATCTGTGTAGGTAACATTCATTGCATTGCATTTTTCAAATTGGGATAGGCAATTTGAAGTCTTCAGGAAATACAACTTCCCTTCCCTTCAGTTCAGTTAAATTGTGTGGCATTACCCTTATAGGAGTGGGACACGGGTGGCGCTGTGGTGTAAACCACAGAGCCTAGGGCTTGCCGATCCGAAGGTCGGCGGTTCGAATCCCTGCCATGGGGTGAGCTCCTGTTGCTCGGTCCCTGCTACTGCCCACCTAGCAGTTCGAAAGCACGTCAAAGTGCAAGTAGATAAATAGATACTGCTCCAGCGGGAAGGTAAACGGTGTTTCCGTGCGCTGCTCTGCTTTTGCCAGAAGCAGCTTAGTCATGCTGGCCACATGACCCAGAAAAACTGTCTGCGGAAAAACGTCAGCTCCCTCAGCCAGTAAAGTGAGATGAGCACCACAACCCCAGAGTCGTTCGCGACTGGACTTAACTGTCAGGGGTCCTTTACCTATACTTCCCCCCCCTTCAGTTCAATTAAATTGTGTGGCATTACCTTTATAGGAGTGGTTCAAGCCATTGCTCTGGTGGTCAGTCTTGTCACTTTGGGAGTCGATCATCAGCTGCAGGAAATCCACCCGGCCCTAACCAGAAAACAAATAAACCAGTGGAGAAAATGTGCGGCAGAGAGATCCCCATGGGGGCCACTGGGCAGAGATGGTTTGAAGCCCCAGGTTTTTTAAAGGGCTAAATACAGCCCTTGAGGACATTGGCTGTGTGATCATCTCACTGTACTTAGGGACAACTGGACATACTGAGGGGGTAAGAGAGGCTGTTTTGTGGAGCAAAAAGCAATGAAACAGCAGAGAAAAGTTGGATCTTGGGGGATGTCTCAGATAATTATGACACACAAACACACACACAATGAAAGCCCTTTTCCACGCTAAAGATATCCACCCCCAAATTACAGCACAGTCTTGTTGCTTACATTTTGCCCTTCTTTCTGCCGCGTTTCCTTCATTTTTTCAAAGGACCTTGAAAAGAAATTTAAAGCTTCTGCGTTGAATAAATTCACGTTCATTAATTTGAGAAGAGGAATCAAGAATGGGAACATGGCTGCAAGAGACAGAAATCATACGGTGAACAGGAATCAACCTTCTTGAAGCAAAGCATTAGATATGTCGATAGGTAGGTAGATAGATTTCTGTAGATATCCATTGATAAACATTGGTTTGATCTAAGGATCAGAGCTTGCAAGCCGTAATAGAGCCTGGTCAACCTCATTGTGAATCTCAGGGTTGCAAATTCTGCATATGCAATCCATGTATGAAGATATGTGCATTTTGTTACATTGCATGAACACTGATCGTACCCTCCCAGAACTTCCCGCACATGTACCTAATGGTAGGGCCAGTTCTTAGAATAATCCTCGCAATATTTTAGATCCAAGTGCAGTTGAGAAATAAATCATATTATGGAAAGGCCATCATGGCCCAATGGTCAACCAACGTTCAGTCTTTAGTGGCATGTCCTGGCTGGGCTGGGAATGCCCCCTGTCTGAAACCCTTGAGGACCTAGTAGAAAAATCTGTAGACAATACTGTGCTTGATGGACCAGTTATGATGTTTCCATGATAACCAGACTGCAAACTTCCACTGGGCCGTCAGAAATCAGAAGCCAACTTACCTACCAAAACGAAGCGTGGATCAAAAGCGGCAAACTTGGTCATCTTCTTGATCTCCTTGACAAAAGGATCTGCAGGGTTGTTCATAGAGTCAATGTTCACACCAAACGAAGTACTGGTCACCACATCCATGCTGTAGGCCCCAAAGACGCTGGGGAGGGAACAGAGCAGCCAAATCAGGATCTCAGTATATTTAGGATTTTACATAGGCCTGTTTCTGGCCACCCAATGTGGTCTGGATTTACCTCAAAGGCAGCCCACATTGTATGCTATGCTATTTCCTGGCCCAAACCACTTACTCCTTCATAACCACAAATTCATTCTTTTCCACTTTCTTCTGAACGTTTTGCATCAAAACCTCCCCGTAGTGTTTGATGATGGGAAACATCTGAAATACAAATCAACAAACAGAGATGTTAGCAACTACGGGCAGTTGAACCTTCCTGGCTGCAATGGAGTTCTGGAAATCCTGTGAATTCCTCATCACTCATCAAAAATGCAATCATGAAAGACGGGCTTCATATTTTTTTTTTCGTTCTGGCATTTTTGTTTCGCCATGTTGAGAACTGGCTGCTCTAGCTCATAATGATACTACTTTGCAATTATATAGAGTGATATCTCCAGGAATCAGCCTCCATCTCAGCTCTGATTCGCAGGTGCCCTTTAATTAGTCAAATTAATCTAATTAATTATCAATTAAAGTTTGCAGCTCTAGTTTTTTTAAAAAAAGTCAGAGATCCACTGACTTGATATCTGTGGTTGTATTTTTAAGAGAGTGAAGCTGAGAAATAATCCAAAACATAGACTTTGCAACCTCACATTCTTAGGCTTTTTGCTTCAGCACTCAGACTATCAATAGAACTGGATTATCCCCCAGTTTCAGACTGAATAGACTCAATGGTGCTTGAACTGTACGACCCATATTTACCAGTGGAAGAGCTGAATATTTTATTTTTTTCCAATACTTAATATCATTTCTTTCTTTCTTTTTTTACCTCCTTGAGCTTCCCGCTGGTGAAGGTTGGAGAGAGAACAGTGCGAATCCTCTTCCATTGTTCGTCCTTTGCCATTGAGACGGCAGACTTCAAGATCCCAACTAAACCTATATCCTAGAGGAAACAAAGCAGTTTCGAACCATTGAGTGGCAAAGTCAAGTTTTGAACCCATGACAGATCTGGAAGCAATAATATCCAACAGGGAATTGTAAACAGAATAAACATGGAGTGCAGTGATGACTGGGCGACTAAGTTCACACTTGACTTTTGGAGAGGAGTTAATCTGCCCTCCCCATTACCCAACCCTGCCCCAATTTGGCCCCAATGGAGCGACGTGTAGAAACTCTCCTCCTTCCATGAAACTATTGTATACTTAAGAAGTGAATGCCTACCCGGCGGTTGGTGAAAGTGGTGTAACACTCTTTCACGAGGACGGCTTTTATAATAGCCGGATCCAGCGTAGCTACCATAGGCTTTCGGCCTTCGTAAATCCTGGATTAAGAGTAAAGAATGGTATGTTTTTGAGATCCCAAAGAGATCCAGTTGCAGATAAGAGTATTTTCCCACCCCAGAACATTTCCTGCTTGGATTCAAGCAATGGGATTTGGGCTAACATGGGAAATACAAAAGAAAATCCTTCCAGTAGCACCTTAGAGACCAACTAAGTTTGTTCTTACCAAGCTGAGAAATAATCCAAAACATAGACTTTGCAAGCAGGTCATAAAAGGTCACTTACCCCCAGGTCCTCCCGTATTTATGAAAGCACTCATAATCAAAGTTGATAAACCCCTGTGGAAAGACATTTAAGACAGTTAAGAACAGCCTTTCTGGGCTGGATTGAGGCTCATTTTAAGGAGCACCCCTGATCCCAAGTGGGGGGGGGAGAGCAGAGAGGGACCTCAGGGAATCTCTTCAGCAGAAATGTCACCAGACACTCACCTTACGATAGGACCAGATATTTCCAAAGAAAGGCAATGGTGATGGACCTGGAATGCCCAGTTTCTTGAAGACGCCGTATGGCCAAAATCCATATCTGTTTATGTTGTAAAACGAGAGAGAAAGAGAGAGAGAGAGAGAGAGAGAGAGAGAGAGAGAGAGAGAGAGAGAGATGCAAATCTATCAGCAGAGCATGAAAGCCAGTCCAGGGTTCAAAGGGGAAACCTGGCAGTTGGATGCACCTGTGTGTGGGCTCTTCCTGCTTAAAAAAAAAACCACACAAGGAACTGACTTGGGCACCACAGGGCAAAAAAAAAATGAGATGATAAGGGCTAATATGCAACCCAAGCCTTCAAGAGAGCACAAGCACAACTGAATAACTCAGAGTACATTGTTGAGCCATTTACCTTCCCACCAGAATGGTACCTATTTATCTACTTGTACTTTGAAGTGCTTTCGAACTGCTAGGTGGGCAGGAGCTGGGACCGAGCAACGGGAGCTCACTCCGTTGCGGGGATTCGAACCACCGACCTTCTGATCAGCAAGCTCTAGGCTCTGTGGTTTAACCCACAGCGCCACCCGCGTCCCATGCGCTGCTCTGGTTCACCAGAAGCGGCTTAGTCATGATGGCCACATGACCCAGAAGCTGTACGCTGGCTCCCTCGGCCAATTAAATGAGATGAGTGCCACAACCCCAGAGTTGGACACGACTGGACCTAATGGTCAGGTGTCCCTTTACCCCTTTACATTTACCTTTTACATTGTTGATCTGTGGTGCAGAATGGGTGGGGCCACAGGGCCGGTTGCCCTGGACCCAAAATTCTTGGGGGCAATGATAAATTTAAAATTACATAGCCTTCCCCTTCAAACATTCTACACAGTTTTTCAACATTTTACTGTATTTTTCCTGGCCATACTGTCCTTATGTAATCCTGATCGGTGAATTGCATAATACCTATTTATAGTGTGATTTCCCCTTTGAATATATGGATACTGTTGTGTTCCATAACTTGCTTTTAAAAAATCATAATTAAGACATTCATACTTTCACCAAGTTGCAACAGGCGCCTCTTTCTCTAGCCTCCTTGTCCCCATGATGTGTTTAACTCTGACAGTTGCCAGTGTGTATGTGTGTAGATAGGAATTGGGTTGCTTGGTTAATTGTGCTGTTCTGGCACGTTGACAGGTTAGTTTTCGTTTTCTGCTGACGTGGTAACCATTTCTTGTTCTTTGTAATTCTGTTTCAGCATGCTGCTTATATATATTCGTTTTTTAATGGTTTGAACATTTACGAAAGTGAACGAATGGTTATGCAATGAAGGGGCTGAGTGGTAAAAAGCAAAAAAGGAAAATAAAACGGCAGAAATTGTTGGATACTGAGAAACATAATTTTATCAATTAACAAATTCAGCACACATCAGTTTGACTAACTTGGTTGTGACATTAAGAATCTTTTTAACCAGTGGGGGGTTTTTTTCCTTTAAATTTTTTAGGACTACTCTCATTTTGACTCAAGAAAACCGCCATTTTATAGTTCAAATCGGGGGAAATAAATACAGTAAATGGACAAAAGTACAAAGATTTACAAAATGTTTATGGGTGTGCATACCCACTGCGTATCCCTGAGGGGGAAGCACTGTTTATAACTATCGCTGTCTCAACTGCCAGTTGTGAAAGAAGTTTCTCAAAACTTTAATTAATCAAAATGTATCAGAGGTTTACAATGAGCCAAGTCATTCTGCAACTAAAGTTGCCAGAAAACAAGGCAGTGATTTTTGGGCCCCACCTCACTAAGCTTTAAATAGGGGTTTGATGTGGGCAGAAAGAAGAAGAGAAGAAGAGTTTGGATTTGATATCCCGCTTTTCACTACCCGAAGGAGTCTCAAAGCGGCTAACATTTTCCTTTCCCTTCTTCCTCCCCCACGACAAACACTCCGCGAGGTGAGCGGGGCTGAGAGACGTCAGAGAAGTGTGACTAGCCCAAGGTCACCCAGCAGCTGCATGTGGAGGAGCGGGGACGCGAACCCGGTTCCCCAGATTACGAGTCTACTGCTCTTAACCACTACACCACACTGGCCTGTACACACAGCTCCTTCAATGAATTCACCCACCAATTCCTAGATATCAGCTTGCTGCACACGTTGCTCTGCATATATACATTAACTAGCTGACCCGGCCAAGCGTTGCTGTGGCTTAGTGTGTTAAAGTTGAAAACGCGTTTCTTGTGCTCGTAAGCGTGCATCCTGACGTCTGGTTTCACGCTGGTCTGGTGTTTCCTCCGTACGCATTTGAGTCGTTCTTAGTCTTGGTTGTTCATTTCTCTCGGCGCCGGGGAGCAGAGGGGGGGGGGGGTGACGTAGGAAGAGGAGGGGGTGGGGTGGATGGAGTGTGGAGGTAAAATGAGATGTGTGGTCTTTGACGTCCACCGGAGGGCGCTATACTTTTTTGCACAAAATCACGTTTCTCCCTGTGAAAGGTGTGCCATCTGTACAATGTAAGCACGTACAAACACTCCCATATGGCCATGGAACGTTGTGTCCAAATTTCAACGGAATCGGTCAAGTGGTTACGGAGAAGATCGATCATTCACAAACACCCACCTTTTACATTTTCATATATACACACACACACACACACACACACACACACATGCAGATAAACAGAGGCTTCAAAGTCCACCAGCTGATATCTCCCCTGCAGCAAATCCAGCTCTTTTCTTCCCTGTTCTGTTTGTCTTTAGCAAACACTTTTTTTTTTGCTGTACTTTACAAGAAACATTATTTTTATACTTGCATCTGTGTGTGTGTTGAGTTATATGTGAAAAGATGAAAATGTCAAACTCAGCATCTCACCTTCCCCCTCCCAACCTGAAGGCGTAGCTGAGATCAAAATAAAAACAGGAGAGTTCACAAGCCCTGGAGCAGAAAGAGTCTGAGCGTTGCTGCTGTCCAGGGCTGTTTTCCTAGATTCTAGTTACAGGTAGGTAGCAGTGTTGGTCTGCCATTGTCAAAACAAAATAGAAAAAATTCCTTCCATTAGCACCTTAGAGACCGACTAAGTTTGTTCTTGGTATGAGCTTTCATGTGCATGCACACTATAAGGGTCTGGTGACTTCTGTTTCAGTGTATCTGAAGAAGTGTGCATGCACACGAAAGCTCATACCAAGAACAAACTTAGTTGCTCTCTAAGGTGCTACTGGAAGGAATTTTTTAATTTTGTTTTCCTAAAAAAAGAGATGCCGGAACTCACCAGGAACCTTCTGTTAGGTGCCCACCTGACAGGTGCCGGAACCCACCTGAGAGGTGGCGGTACTGAGTTCCTGGGAGCTCCCCCTGAAGAAGCAAAACCCTGCTGCTGTCAATATATAGGGAGGAGTTTCACAGCCGCATAATACAAAATGTCACAGGTACACTTTGTCCTGCAGAGTCTTTGTTCCTAGCCACTAGTCTGCTATAAAAGACTTTTGGGTTGGGGGGGGCAGGTTGCCCTCACAAATTGTTTGTCCATTTTTCACAAAGTGCCGTCTCCCAAATGATGTGATACCATTTTTGGTACATTGGTACCCTTCGCTTCTTTTCAATCTCCGGCTGTCAATATTTTTGCTGCCATTAATAAGTAATCAATTATATGTTCAATTCATATAACAGCCATAGAGTTGTCGCAGCTGAATATACCTAACAATGCTATTTCGGGGGGGAGGGTTCGAAAAACATTTTATTAATAAATCAAAGATAAAGAGCAAAAAGAAATACCGTCACAGGAGGTTGAAAGCAGCATAAGGCTGGGAATTGTTGTTGAATGTGTTGTTCTAAAACAGTACAAAATGACAATAATCTTGCCCTGTGATTCCTGAATTGCAGAGGGTTAGAGTAGATGACCCCTGGAGATCCCTTCCAGCTTTACAATTCTGTGACCCCAACTTAGTAAATATCTTCTTTACTTATAGGGTTCTTTATGTTGATTGATATAGCAAGTTAAAGTAAGTAGCTGCTAACCTTCAGTAGGTGTTGTTTTTTCCAAATCTTCCCTTCAGGAATTTAGCTTACAAGTCAGGCAGAGAGACCTGCTCCAACTGCCACCCCTCATGAGAATTATCACTGGATACAGAATCGTAGAATCCTAGATCATCCATGACAGATGGCCACCCAACCTCTGCTTAAAAAACCTCCAAGGAATGAGAGTCCACCACCTCTCATGAGAGCCTGTTCCACTGTTGAACAGCTCTTACAAACTCTAGATACCATCCCCATATAGATCTATCCATGTAGCAGAAGCATATATTCTTTTTTTAAAAAAAAATTACTGTGGGATATAATTAAATCAGAAACAGGAACCAAACACACACAAACTAATATGCTGAGTCCTGGGATAAACAAAATAAAAAATAAAAAAAAATCATTCCAGTAGCACCTTAGAAACCGACTAAGTTTGTTCTGGGATAGACAGAGTAGGTCAGGAATCGGCTGCTTCTGCCCAAGAATTTTGTCCTGTGTTTCGATTCCTTCACTCTCTCCCTCTGCTGTTGAGGGATTGGGAGGTGAGTTCAAAATAAAAGGCTTGTGCCATAATGGTTGGCACCCAAAAGATGGAAGCCCTTCCAATGGTCCCTTCTAGGTGGGTGCCAAATACAGTTTTGTTTCAGATTTATAAGATAAGGCAGACGACTCTGGGGTTGCGGCACTCATCTCGCTTTATTGGCTGAGGGAGCCGGTGTACAGCTTCTGGGTCATGCCACTTCTGGCGAACCAGAGCAGCCTACGGAAATGTCGTTTACCTTCCCGCCAGAGCGGTACCTATTTATCTACTTGCACTTTGACGTGCTTTTGAACTGCTAGGTGGGCAGGAGCAGGGACCGAGCAACGGGACCTCACCCCGTCACAGGGATTCGAACCGCCGACCTTCTGATCAGCAAGCCCTAGGCTCTGTGGTTTAACCCACAGTGCCACCCGTGTCCCATATTCAATATCCTTGCGGTTCAGAGGCTGCCATCTCGTATGCCTTTCCGAAGAAGCAGCAGATTTAAAACGCCCCCATTTCTTTTTCACAATTAAAAAACAGCCAAAGAAAAGATAAGACAATGATACATACAGCGTGAAAAGGCCCAAGAGGGCAATGAGAAGGAACCATGTCTCAGTGGAGAAGCTTGGAAGGAGATCCATCTTCTTGGCCCTTGATCCCTCTCTGGCTTTGATGGAGGATTTCTGCTCTCTTTATACTTCAGGGCTGGAGCTCAAAGAGCAAAAACAAAAATTTCGCAATAGCTTTTGCTATTCATTCACCTTTGGTCCGATGACTGGCAGGTTGACTAAGTTCAAGTTTGCTTTGTTTGAGGCCCGGTTAGTATCCCTTGTCACGGAAGAGACGAGACCTGGGAGAGGGCGTGTTACCTTGGGTGCATTCTTATGTAAAAACATCTCCTGCCAACCTCTCCAGCAGGTGCATGATGTCATCTTCTGATTCCTTTTACGACAGAACAGCTTTTGCTCACCTGGTGCCCATCAGATCTCTGGGAAGCCAATGTTGTGCCTTATCAGAATGCCTGGAACATGGAGCAAGCTTGCTTTCTGCTGCTCCGGGGGGTGGGGGAGAGAGCACCCAAACTAATGGATTCAAGTTACAAGAAAGGAAATTCCATCAAAACCTTAGGGAGAATGTTTTGACTGTAGGAACAGTGGAATGGTCTCCCTCCAAAGGTGGTGGATTCTCCTTTCATCAGCTGTCGTATACTCAGAGCACAAGGTTTTTTGCAGTGGGGTGGGAAGGGTTACCTCTCAGGTCTGAATTCGTCTGGTTCCGGGCAGTATTCGGGGTCCTGGTGAAGTGTGTAGGGTGGGATAATCACGCTCATGCCTTTCAGGATAGTCACCCCATTGATTTCTACATCTTTCTTGCAGGTCCTTTCGAGCCGTCCTCCAAGGGGGTACAGCCTTTGCGTTTCGCTCAGCACCATGTCAAGATATTCCAGTTGCATGATGGCATCGTAGGTGAGAGGAGCCTTTGGGGTGATTCAAGGGGGGAGGTTAGCTGTAACCGGTGGGACCCTGAACCAGCCTGACACAGAGACCTTCAGAAGGAAAGATCTTGTTAGCCCTTGAGGACTCTCCGATCGTTGCTGCTGTCCATGGCTGTTTTTCTAGGGAAAAGAGATGCTGGAACTCACCAGGAACCTTCTTAGAAGGGCCACGTTCTAAATCTGCCATGAAGATGTTGGCATACTGTGGGGCCATACGGGTGCCCATTGCTGTGCCGCTGATCTGGAGGAACAGATCCTCACCAAATTTGAAGTTGTTGTGGGTAAGGACAAAATGACAGAGTTTCGTAGCAAAGTCCGCTGTGGTTTTATCTGAAATGGTGTTCCTTATAGCATGTAAACTATCGTTGTGTGGGATGTTGGTATACAGAGATTCCACATCCATAGTGACTAAAATAGTATTGTTAGGAAGAATATTCCAAGATTGTATTTTCTTCAGGAAATCTGTGGTGTCACATACGTAGCTGGGAGCACTGATGGCATATGGTTTCAGAACAGAGTCCATATAACCGGAAGCACCCACTGTATTAGTGCCAATACCTGAGATGATGGGGCGTCCTGGATTTCCAACAGTGCCCTTCAGCTCTCTATATTGGACAAACAGGCCAAACCCTACGCCAAAGGATAAATGGACATAAATCTGATATCAGGAATAACAAGACAGAGAAACCAGTAGAAGAACACTTCAGTCTCCCAGGACATTCTATACAAGATCTCAAAGTAGCTGTCTTACTACAAAGGAATTTCAGAAATAGACTGGAAAGAGAAGTTGCTGAATTGCAACTCATTACCAAACTTAAAGCCATGGAGAGACCTGGTCTGAACAAAGACTTTGGATTCTTATCTCATTATACAGGTGAAACTTGAAAAGTTAGAATATCGTGGAAAACTCCATTTCTGTAAGCAATTGTTTTCATTAGCTACTGGAGTTTAATATATGAGATAGACTCATGACATGCAAAGCGAGATATGTCAAGCCTTTGCTTGTTATAATTGTAATAGTTATGGCATACAGCTGATGAAAACCCCAAAGTTGAGATTGTTAATTTGGGGTTCTCGTCAGCTGTACGCCATAATCATCACAATTATAACAAATAAAGGCTTGACATATCTCGCTTTGCATGTCATGAGTCTATCTCACATAATAGTTTCACCTTTTAAGTTGAATTACTGAAAGAAATGAACCTTTCCACGATATTCTAATTTTTCGAGTATCACCTGTACATGACAAAGCTATCTTTAGCCATCTCACCCCTTGCTTTTTCCTGTAAGACCAATTGCAGTTGTTAACAGTCGTCAACAGGTTTTCCATACCTATCAGCCAACCACCCATTCCCACCACCCTTCTGAGTAATACCCCTCCCCACTCTATCACTATATATAAGGGTCTGGTGACTTCTGTTTCAGTGTATCTGAAGAAGTGTGCATGCACACGAAAGCTCATACCAAGAACAAAACTTAGTTGGCCTCTAAGGTGATACTGGAAGGATTTTTTTAAAAAAAATTTTTTTGTTTGTTTTAAACCACAGCAGATCCTATTTCTTTCCAGAGTGGTATTTAGATTGGGCTTCCACTGGTGGATTGGTCCTGTTTCTGCAGGAACATTTCCACACACAGAGTTTTGAAAGACTGCATCTGAGTCACAGGGACCCAAATAAATCACATTTCCCAGGACTGTGATGTGTGTCAATTCTAGGAAGGGATTTTTGCAATCCTGGCATGCACCGATTGAGTTTCCTACCATTCAGAGGACGTTATTTGATGCCATAGTGACTCTTTCTTCCCAAGCAACCCTGAGGAATTCAAGTTGCATGTGCTCTGTATGGATCCCTTAACAAAATCTTCTCAGCACCCTCCCCAAACTACAGTTCCCAGAACTCCATGGGGGAAGCCATGACTGGTAAACTGGTCTCATGCTCCAATTATTCACCATTGATTATTTGGTTTTAAAGGGGGGCTTTTTAAATCTACTTTATAGTACAATAATTTTCAAGATGCCTTGCAACCAAAATAAATTTTACAATGTTTAAAAACCTCCAAAAACCATCTTGAAACAATAGAAGCGACAGATCAGGCAAATAGAGGAATATTAGAGGATGGAAAAAATCTGAGAATTTGGGTTTCCCACTTTCTTACGTGTGCTTTGCCCCATTTCCACAGAGGGGTTTGCATGAACATTTGTACACATTTCTGGTGCCCCTTTCTCCTAGTAGATACACTTTTGTATGAATGTTTCACAGTGCAAGCAATTTTCATTTATGTTGTGAACCTCCCCGAGATCTAGAGATATTTTGACAAGCCTGAAAAGAATGCAAGCATTTTGGTTTATCCTGCCTAGAACACATCATTTAATGTTACTTTCGCCAAGATACACATTTTTGGCGATGCACTAATGACTCCCATTTTGTGTGCATTCGTTGGCTGGAAAACTGCAGTGCTAAATTCGGAGATGCACGAATTTTCAGAGAGCTCTGTTTCGGTTTGCAAATCGTTCTGATCCTCTGGAACTATTTGAAGTTCTCTTCGGGGAATTTTCTCAAAGCAGCACCTGAGGCTTTTCCATCTTCTACCAAGGGCCAGGGCCAGGCTTCACTCCCCCTTCTCCATCGGATCACCTCGTGGCACCAGCTTCAGAACTATTGGTTTCTTTGGCACTAAGAAGGCTTCGTTGCTCATCTCCAGAGGAATCTGCAGCAGGATGAAAAGCAAAAGAGAGCACTTAGGAAACCATGAGACCCAGCTTAAGCACCAGCAAATCTCTACAGCAAGGAGGGGGGGTCCTCAGTGTCACCACTGAGGGGGTGACAAAATGTCAGGTGGCGCTCACTGTGGGGCCTGCAGTGCACCCGAGCCAAGTGTCTCTGCTGGGAGTGGCTTGGGCGCCCGCAGGCTCCGTGCTGCCCCAAACAGTTTGCCCACCGCCTCCCCCTCAGCTGTAGGGCGGCTGAGTAGGAGGAGGCAGGCAGACTCCTCGGAAGCCCCATGGAGCGTCTCGCCCCTGGGCCCAGGGCACCCGCGCCGCCCCAGGCACCCGATCAGCTTGCTCCGCCGCTGCATAGGGGTTGGAAAAGAAGAAGGGTTTGGATTTGATATCCTGCTTTATCACTACCCTAAGGAGTCTCAAAGCGGCTCACATTCTCCTTTCCCTTCCTCCCCCACAACAAACGCTCTGTGAGGTGAGTGGGGCTGAGAGACTTCAGAGAAATGCGACTAGCCCAAGGTCACCCAGCAGCTGCATGTGGAGGAGCGGGGACGCGAACCCAGTTCACCAGACTATGAGCCTACCGCTCTTGACCACTACACCACACTGGCAGAGTTTCTTAGAATATAAAATCATAGAGTTGGAAGAGGCCACAAGGGCCATCCAGTCCAACCCCCTGCCAATCAGGAAACATAATCAAAGCATTCCTGACAGATGGCTGTCAAGCCTCTGCTGTCAAGACCTCCAAAGAAGGAGACTCCACCACACTCCTTGGCAGAAAATTCCACTGTTGAACAGCTCTTACTGTCAGGAAGTTCTTCCTAATGTTTAGGTGGAATCTTCTTTCTTAAATGAGGGCTCCCCTACAGTCGCCCAAGGCGAAGACAATGTCCATCTTGCTCCTTTTCCCAAATTGCATTATAGTCCCTGTTACCTTATGGCCACCCACTTCTCCGAAGGAAAAGTCTCTTGCATAACAGGAGAAGATGGAGGAGATCAGGACAGGATCAGGAAAGCCTCCCCCTCCCTTTCCACGCACACACAGAAGTGCGCCAGACATCCAGCCTCCTCACCGGAGTTTCTTTGCAGACCCTGAAGGAGAAATGCTGCATCAGGATTGCAATAGCCACCTTCATCGTGACGAGAGCAAACCGCATTCCCAGGCAGTTCCGGGGACCAGCTCCAAAGGGAAGGTACGTGTAGGGATCTATTTTGTCCTTGTTCTCTTTGCTAAACCTGGTTGAGTTCACAAAGACAAGAAAAAACGGAGGCTGGAGAAGGGACTGGAACGGGCAGATCTGATGCCTTGATGGGCAAGGAGACAAAGGAGGATGAAGGCAACAGCTGAAGCTAAACAAGAAGAAGACACCAGCTGGTTCTCAGTTGCTCCTGTGAATACTGCCACACTAAGTCACGCTGCACGTTGCGAGGTCTGAGCATGATGGTCAGGGCCAGATTAAGACCTTTAGAGGCCCTAAGCACTTAAAAGATATATATATATGGGTGCCTCCATATATATCTAATTCAAAATATAACAAAGAAACAAACCATGAAATAAAATTTTATTTTTCAAAATGAAACAAAGCCTACAGTAAAGATGGGAAATAATGATTCTTTTTGTTTACTTCCACTTTAGTTATATTTAAAAAATACTTCTGCTACTTTTTTCTAATTGTGGGGTATTGGATCAGATCCTCGGAGCTAATCTTAAATAACACATTGGCTGCCTCTATATTTAGGAGAGATAAGGAATCCAGCCTGACTTGTTCAGTTGGGATTTTTAATAGGCTTCAACTGAGAAGATGAATGCTCGGGTGAGCAATTTGTGGCCATTAATGTCAAAAACCCAGCAATGGAAAATTTCTGTGGAGCCGCCCCCCCCCCCCCCCCGCTTCCCTTGATGCCCTAAACACTTGCAATGGGTGGCAATTCTGGGAAGTGGCCTGCAAATGGGAGTTGTACCTCCTATGGGTCCTGGGATGGGGAAAGGTTTGCTCTTCCTGCTCAGACCCTGTATGAATAAGCCCCTTTCAATAAGGCCACATCTCATCGGATGCCAGGATTGTACATCAGGCCTCCCTCCCATTCAGAATAGGGGAGAGCTGACGAGATCCTGCTCGTCAGGTGCGAAAATGATCAGTCTCACACCAGTGTGGGTTGAAAGAGTCTGATCATTCAAGGGCTGCAGGAGCCTTTATTTATGGGGCAGCAACACAAAAGCATACAGGAAGATTTCACCATATTTGGACTACATTATTGCATCAGCCAGTGGATATGGAAGTGCCATATATGGGTAGGGTGGACTTATTCTTGCTTACGTAGCTTAACATGCTATGTCTACGTGGATCAATGGGCCTGTGTGCATGCGATGTTCACTGCGCCCAGTAGGCGCGGTACATGTTCTTCCTGATAAGGGCGGTACCCCAGTAGGCACGGTGCACGTTGGTGCATGGTCTTTCTGATAAGGGCAGTTTGTGGCTTGTGTCATATACGCCTAAACGGCGAGTTTCCCTACAGAGAGCGGTGCTTCTTCTCCATGCCCCCACCCAATTGGGGCAGCTCATGGGGGGTATAACCACAGCATTTTGGGGTCCTGAATCTTTTTTCCTCTTTTAGGTGTGGCATCCATTTTTTACCATGCCACGCCCTCTCAACAGCAGCCACTCTGTGCTAGCTCACACCCCATGGCAGGCATCCTGTGACTGGCGCCACCACTACATCACAGATGCAGAACAATGTGAGGTCCAGTGATGTACATTCAGGTGTGAATCAGCATTGGCATGAATGTGCTTCCTATTTTTCACCAGCACATTTTCCCCCCTTTCGGGGCAGGGGTGTTACCTCTCAGGTCTGAACTCATCAGGTTCCGGCCAGTATTCGGGGTCCCGATGAAGCGTGTAGGGTGGGATCATCACCAATGTGCCTTTCGGGATAGTCACGCCATTGATTTCAACATCTTTCTTGCAGAGCCTTTCGAGCCTCCCTCCGAAAGGATACAGCCTTTGCGTTTCATTCAGGACCATGTCAAGATACTCCAGTTGCATGATGGCGTCGTAGGTGAGAGGAGCCTTTGGGGTGATTCAAGGAGGAAGGTTAGTCGTACCCGGTGGGATTTGAAATCAGGCTCCATCTTTCTGCTGTTCTTGGGGAAAGCAGGGGAGCCCGGACACAGAGACTTTCAGAAGGAAAGCTCTCAGCAGCCTTATTCATCTAAGATTTCTGTCCATGAATGGGGAAAACTCTTTGGGTTATATTCAACACAGGTGGAAGGAAGCAAATGCAACTGATCGTTCTTCAAACAAACAAACAAAAAAAACCCCTCAAAACCCAATTAAAAAAATAATAAATCCTTCCAGTAGCACCTTAGAGACCAACTAAGTTTGTTCTTGGTATGAGCTTTCGTGTGCACTAATATATGAGATAGACTCGTGACATGCAAAGCGAGATATGTCAAGCCTTTATTTGTTATAAATATGATGATTATGGCATACAGCTGATGAGAACCCCAAATTAACAATTTCAACTTTGGGGTTTTCATCAGCTGTATGCCATAATCATCACAATTATAACAAGCAAAGGCTTGACATATCTCGCTTTACATATCATGAGTCTATCTCATATATTAAACTCCAGTAGCTAATGAACAATTGCTTACATAAATGGACTTTTCCACAATATTCTAATTTTTTGAGTTTCACCTGTAGTTGGTCTCTAAGGTGCTACTGTAAGGAATTTTTTTATTTTTTATTTTGTTTTGACTATGGCAGACCAACACAGCTACCTACCTACCTGTCCCTCAAAACCCATCTCTTATACTCCTGCTCTGTAGGGTAGAATTTGAGCCAATGGCTTCAGTTGTCACGGGCTGGTCTGGATCGGAAGATTGGAGAATGCAATCACAGGGAGATCAGTTCCTAACAGAAGAAGAGGAGGAATATTCCCCCCCCCCCGGCCACTTCCAGCATTTCCAGAAGCAGAGAGACAGGCAGACACAGAAGCTGCACAGTTGAGAGAGGAGCTACCCAGCTATGAAATAGTAGCTAAGCAACCAGAAGGGAGGGAGCAGCTGGGCGATACATCACTCGAGAGTAGGTGTCAGGTTTAGCACGTCTCTCACACAAGACATGGAACTCTACAATTCTAAGATTCCATACCCCCAAAAACCCTCTCCATTGGAACCTCCATTGGACTCACCTTTGCAACCTTCACATTCTCACCTTGTTGGGCAGGATCGTATCTATCTCAGCTTGAAGCTTCTGCTGGACATCTGGGTGAATGGCTAAAAAGTAGGCCATATAACCCAAGGAGTTGCTGTTGGTTTCGTATCCACCAAAGACAAAGGTGAAGGCTTGGGCCAGGATTTCATCATCGGTCAATCCTGCAAACAAACAAAGGCTGAAAATATGAAGGAGAAACTACAACTAATCTAGAATGTGGCAGCTAGACTGGTGACTGGTAGTGACTGCCAGGACCATAACACCAGTCCTAAAAGATCTACACTGGCTCCCAGTATATTTCCATGCACAATTCAAAGTGTTGGTGCTAACCTTTAAAGCCCTAAACAGCCTCGGTCCTATATATCTAAAGGAGTGTCTCCACCCCCATCGTCCAGCCCAGACACTGAGGTCCAGCTCTGAGGGCCTTCTGGCAGTTCCCTCACTGCAAGAAGTGGCACCCACCCTCTGGAACACCCTCCCATCAGATGTCAAGCAGATAAAGAACTAAACAACCTTTCGAAGACACCTAAAGGCAGCCCTGTATTGGGAAGTTTAAAATATTTGACGCTTAGTTGTGTTTTCAGACTATTTTCGAAGCCACCCAGAGTGGCTGGGGAAGCCCTGTCAGGTAGGCAGGGTATAAATATATTATTATTATTAGTAGCCCCAATAATACAGCCCATACACTAGGTGGGAACATGATCTGCATTGGTAATCTCAGGGACTGTGCTGAGGAGGGCTGGACTGAGGAGGAATGGTGGGAGCCTCCCTCTCCTCCTGCTCCTGAATCTTCCCAGGAGGAGGAGGACAGTATAGATTTGGAACAGTGATTTGCAGAGGGACATAGTTCAGAAGACCAAAGTTGGGAAGAAATGGGTGGTGAACAGCTAGGAGAAGAAACACTGGGGGGGGGGGGAGTTAACAGATTCACTGTCTCTGGAAGGCATTCAGCTGCTCTGCCCAAGGTCAAGAAGAGCTGATAAGGTGGCAGCGCAGAAAGCACAGCGGTTACGAGATCAGGTTACAAGGCGCAGTAGTGGCTAGGGTGGAAGTGGGCGGAGCCCTTAATTGGGAGCACCGCCATCCCTAGGAAATGGATTCTTTGGGGCTTGTTCCCCTTTGGTTTCAGAGACCTCGAAGTTACACTGAATTGACTCCCAGAAGTGGCATTACCTTTATAGGAGGGATCCAAACCATTGCTCTGGTGCTCGCTGTTGGACTTCTGGGAGTTGATCATCAGCTGCAGGAAATCCACCCGGCCCTAAGCATAAAAACAAATAAAACAGTGGAGAAAACAAGCAGAGGAAAGACCCCCCACAGACCGAGATGGTTGGCTCCCCCAAGAGTCGGCTGCCTTTGCCCTGAAGGACATTGGCTATGTGGTGACCTTACTGTTATTAGGCAGAATAGGACATACTGAGGGGGCAAAAGAGTCAAAATGTTGGGTTGTTTTGTGTAGAAAATAGCAATGAAGCAGCACAGAAGAGGTGAGTCTGGGGGGAATCTTTTGGTGAATAATTCTGTCCCCTCCAATGAAAGCCCGTTCTGGTGTGAGAATTTTGTGTGAATTTTTCACCCTCAAAATTCAGTGCGGCCTTAACGCTTACCCCCTGGCCTTCTTTCTCCCGTGTCGCCTTCATTTTTGCAAATGACCTCTCAAAGAAGTTCATAGCTTCTGGGTTGAAGAAAGTGATCTTCATTAACCTGAGGAGAGGAACCACAAACGGGAACACAACTGCAAGAAACAGACATTCACAGTGAACAGGAAGCAAAACATCAGACAGACAGACTTAGTTCTGTAGAAATCCATGAGTAAACTTTGGTTTATTTGCTCTGAGGGTCAGTGCTTGTAAGCCTTAATAGCATGTGGTCAGTCCCCAAACACACTGTGAATCCCAGGGTTACAGATCCATAATGTGCAGTACCAAATGGGTGGCACATGTCCTTCTGGCTTGCACTCTTTATAAAGACTTGAGGAATGAGTTTTTCACCCCTCTTTTATTGTTACTCAGCCACTGCCACAGTGTCCTTTCTCTGGGCAGATCAAGATGAGCAGGTGTTCAGGTAGGTAGCCGTGTTGGTCTGACGCAGTTGAAATAAATTAAAAAATTTAAAAAAAATTACAGTAGCGCCTTAGAGACCAACTAAGTTTGTTCTGGTTATGAGTTAGAAGTGTGCATGCACACGAATGCTTATACCCACAACAAACTCAGTTGGTCTCTAAGGAGCTACTGGACAAATTTTTAATCATTGTTGTAGAATAGAATAAAAGACATTTGGCTATATAAGCCTGAGACTTCCCTCCCCCTCAGCTGATGGTTTTCAAACTTATTCTCTAATCCTGCATTTGGTTATATTTTGTTGTTGTTGTTAAATCAAATCCTTTTATGAATAAATTATACATTACTCTTAATAATAAATGATAATTTTATCCTTACAAAACTTCTTATAACCCTACTGGCGATGTCAATTGTTGACAATTGTCTTTCAAGTACAACATAAATTTGTTCCGGTCTTTCAGAAAAGTCTGATCCTGCTGGTTCCAAATTTTCCAAGTCAATTTTGCCAATTCGGCATAGTCCAGTAATTTCATCTGCTACTCTTCTTTCGTTGGTAACTCTTCCTGCTCCCATCTTTGGGCTAATAATATTCTCACTGCAGTTGTTGCATATCAAAACAATGTTTTATCCTGCTTATGTATTTCTCTTCCTACGATACCTACTGTAATAGAAAGGCCTCTGGTTTGTTTGTAAAAGTATATTTCAACATTTTTTAAAAGTTCATTATATATCATCTCCCAGAACGCCTTTACTTCCTTACTTTTTGTTTCTATTCTTTGTATATCGTATTGTTGTTTTATTGCTATGGCCAATGGTTGACACAAATAAAGATTAAATCAATCAATCAATCATATGTGTAATCTGTGTATGAATAAAAGAATAAATTGAGTTAATTTAGAATGTCCAGGAAATGTAAAAAATAAATAAGGAACTGCAGAAAGAGGAGGAAGTCGCGTTTTGAAATGTTACAATGATTGTAAAACTATTGAAATGTATATAACTGATAATCGTATTTTATTTTTTTAAGGGAAGTGAACAGGCATTTCTTCTCCCAACTCACCTGGCTGAATGCCCCGTTGCTGTAGGATGGAGAACAACAGAGTCTCTGTGTCTGTGTGGGGTCTTTGGCTGGGCTGGAAGCTGAGCAGAGAGGCTTGACTCTCTCTGTGGGATGAATCAGTGGCGTAGCTAGCCTCTGCGCTGCTGGGGGCGGCGGCAGCGCAGAGGCACCCCCTGGGGGAGGGGCACGACGCATGCGCCGTGACGTCATCATGACGTCACGACGCACGTGGATGCAGAAAGGGGGAATCCCCTTTCTGAGGCTTTTTTTCGGCTGGGGGTGGTGGCCAGCGAGGAGGGGTGACAAGTTTGACACCCCCCCTCGCTGGTCGGCCCCCCCACCGGAAAAAACGGCGGAAAGGGGAAAAAGAAGCAGAGCCGGAGCTTGAATGCGCCTGCTCTGCTTCCTTCCCCCCCTCCCAGCGGTTTTTTTTGGCTGGGGTGGGCCAGCCAGGAGGGGGTTACAAGTTTGACACACCCCCTCGCTAGTCGGTCCCCCCCCCCGCCGAAAAATAGCCCTGGAAGGGGGAAAAGGCGACATGCCCCCATTCGGGTCCGCCCGGCGGGGCGGGGTAGGAGGTGCCGGCCAAAGTGTCACCCCCCCCTCCCCTGGAACTAGAGGCGGACCGCCCCGCCCCCCCCTTGCGACGCCCCTGGGCTGAATCCTAAAGCTATGGAGAGGCAAGATCTGCAGCAGAGCTGGTGCTCTGGGCCCCTCCATCTTATGCTCAGGTTGTACATGTGCGTAAAGAAGACCATATAGCCTAAAGACATCACAGTCTCCAGGGACCATCGTTCCAAGGAGGCTGAACCCTGGGAAAGCACAGGAACCCCTGGAGTCCCTTGCCACTCGGAGGCGGGGTGCATGCAACAGCACACATACTGAGCACATCTTCCCACTCCACCTCACATCTGTACCTAATGGTAGGGGCAGCTCTTAGAATCATTCTTGCAATATTTTCTATGAAAGTGCCAATTTGAAATAAATCCTGTTGGGCCATTGTGGCTCAGTGGTGGAGCTCCTGTTTTGCACATAGAAAAATGAAGAAAGAAAGAAGTATTTTAAAATGTAGTATAAAAACAGACAACTGGGAAACAATGGCCTGTGAGCACTCCAATTGGAGAACAGCCTTTACCAAAGGTGTCATGGGCTTTGAAGATACTCGAACACTGTGATCAACTCCCACCCGGAAACCAATGTCCCCACTGTGGAAGGATGTGTGGGTCCAGAACTGGCCTCCACAGTCACTTACAGACTCACTGTTCAGACCATGTTTATGGAAGACAAACTTATTCGGCTACGGGGAATCAAAGGAGGAGGAGGAGGAGGAGGAGGAGGAGGAGGAGGAGGAGGAGGAGGAGGAGAGGCATATAGAAGGATGCCCATTTAGTTCCCAGAAGGCTGAGAATGCCTCGTGTCTGAAACCCTGGAGAGCCTAGTAGCAGCCAGTCAGTAGATAACAGTGTACTTGATGGACATCAAGTTATGACATTTCCATTATAACCAAGCTCTGAACTTTTACTGGTTGGTTAGAAACCAGCAGCAGAGCTTCCGGTTGGAGGAATGGCAAACTAAGATATTGTCTGCTTGGGCTCCTACCAGCAGAGATAATTATGCCTTGACGAGAGGTGGTGAGGATGTAAATCTGACTGCCTAACTCCCCTTTGGACTAAGGAGGAGGGAGTTGAAGGGCAAAGCCTCGGATGCTCTGAAGAAGACATTCATTATCGTACCAGGGGAAAGATAAATCCCCGGGGAGGTGGGCAGGCGTCTACAGCAAGGTGGCTCAAGCACTGCGTATTCACTCATAAATTAGAGCTTAAGGTTGGCTCCCTCCTTTTCTTAATTATTATTAGCAGGACTGGAAAGAAAGAAATATAAATTGGATTCTCTGTTTGTCCATTAAGTAGCACCCAGAGGGGGAAACGCTGCTGACAATCAAAAAGAATATCAAATAACAAGCTGAGAGCTTTCTCAAGAAGCTTCAAATAGTTTATTGCCTTGAAAGAGAACCATAGAACCATAAAATCTTAGAGTTGGAAGGAACCCTGAGGTTCCAACCCCTGCAATGCAAGAATCACAGCTAAAGCATCCATAACAATGGATTATAACTCTAAAGTTGCCTATAACCTATACTTTATGTCTTTTGCGCTCATTAGGAGGCGGAAGCTGCTTTTTTCAGGGGGGAGAGAAGCCATGATAACATGGAATGCTTCATTGACAGCGCTGTCTTAAGCATATGCGGCGCCAGGGTGCAAAGATCCACCCGGCAGCCCTCCCCCCCAGATTGCCCAGTCCCAGGAACGCAGGAGGGCGGAGCTGGCAGGCCCCCTCCACGTCTCGCTGGCTTGGTCACCCACAAACTCGCAGTGCAAAGCCGCCCGCAGCTGAAGAGCCCACCGCGGCGCTCCGACTGATGGGCGGACTCTTCCCCAGACTCAACTCTCAGGCCCCGGACTCTTGGCCTGGCGCCCCTGAGAACCTGGCGCCCGGGTGCCCCGCACCCTTAGCGCCTATGGGTAATACGGCCCTGTTCATTGATGCTTCATGCAAGGGCTAGTTACAGGTAGGTAGCCGTGTTGGTCTGCCATAGTCGAAACAAAACAAACGACTGCAATTGGTCTTATAGGAAAAAGGAAGGGGGGAGATTCAGACCTCTGAATAGAGACATTGGATTCTTATCTCATTATACATGACAAAGCTATTTTTAGCCATCTCACCCCTTGCTTTTTCCTGTAAGACCAGTTGCAGTCGTTAACAGTCGTCAACAGGTTTTCCACACCCATCAGCCAATCACCCATTCCCACCATCCTTCTGAGTAATACCCCTCCCCACCCTCTCACTATATATAAGGGTCTGGTGACTTCTGTTTCAGTGTATCTGAAAAAGTGTGCATGCACACGAAAGCTCATACCAAGAACAAACTTAGTTGGTCTCTAAGGTGCTACTGGAAGGAATTTTTTTGTTTGTTTGTTTCATGCAAGGGCTGTTTAAATCATAGGCAGCAGATCTAAAAACTGAACTTCATGAGATGACCAGAGAGATTCGATTACAGATATGGGAGAAGGTGTAGAATCTGTGGACGGTGAATTGGAACTCTCTTTGATTAAACAGGGAGGTTCTGGAGATGATGAACGGTCTTTGCTTAAATATGGAAAATCAGCATGAGGCAGATTTGAAGGTCTGGATCTGGTGAAGGAATGTGCTGCAAAGTCCAGAAGGAGAGCTGACGACAGTTCAAAGCATGGCCTCTCGTGATTAACATGCTTTCAAAGAAGAGATGAGTGGAATAATATTGTTGTTGTTGTTGTTCAGTCGTTCAGTCGTGTCCGACTCTTCGTGACCCCATGGACCAGAGCACGCCAGGCACGCCTATCATTCACTGCCTCCCGCAGTTTGGCCAAACTCATGTTAGTAGCTTCGAGAATACTGTCCAACCATCTCATCCTTTGTCGTCCCTTTCTCCTTGTGCCCTCCATCTTTCCCAACATCAGGGTCTTTTCCAGGGAGTCTTCTCTTCTCATGAGGTGGCCAAAGTACTGGAGCCTCAACTTCAGGATCTGTCCTTCTAGTGAGCACTCAGGGCCGATTTCCTTGAGAATGGATAGGTTTGATCTTCTTGCAGTCCATGGGACTCTCAAGAGTCTCCTCCAGCACCATAATTCAAAAGCATCAATTCTTCGGCGATCAGCCTTCTTGATGGTCCAGCTCTCACTTCCGTACATTACTACTGGGAAAACCATAGCTTTAACTATACGGACCTTTGTTGGCAAGGTGATGTCTTTGCTTTTTAAGATGCTGTCTAGGTTTGTCATTGCTTTTCTCCCAAGAAGCAGGCGTCTTCTAATTTCGTGACTGCTGTCACCATCTGCAGTGATCATGGAACCCAAGAAAGTGAAATCTCTCACTGCCTCCATTTCTTCCCCTTCTATTTGCCAGGAGGTGATGGGACCAGTGGCCATGATCTTAGTTTTTTTGATGTTGAGCTTCAGACCATATTTTGCGCTTTCCTCTTTCACCCTCATTAAAAGGTTCTTCAATTCCTCCTCACTTTCTGCCATCAAGGTTGTATCATCAGCATATCTGAGGTTGTTGATATTTTTTCCGGCAATCTTAATTCCGGTTTGGGATTCATCCAGCCCAGCCTTTCGCATGATGAATTCTGCATATAAGTTAAATAAGCAGGGAGACAATATACAGCCTTGTCGTACTCCTTTCCCAATTTTGAACCAATCAGTTATTCCATATCCAGTTCTAACTGTAGCTTCTTGTCCCAAATAGAGATTTCTCAGTAGACAGATGAGGTGATCCGGCACTCCCATTTCTTTAAGAACTTTCCATAGTTTGCTGTGGTCGACCCAGTCAAATGCTTTTGCGTAGTCAATGAAGCAGAAGTAGATGTTTTTCTGGAACTCTCTAGCTTTCTCCATAATCCAGCGCATGTTTGCAATTTGGTCTCTGGTTCCTCTGCCCCTTCGAAATCCAGCTTGCACTTCTGGGAGTTCTCGGTCCACGTACTGCTTAAGCCTGCCTTGTAGAATTTTAAGCATAACCTTGCTAGCGTGTGAAATGAGTGCAATTGTGCGGTAGTTAGAGCATTCTTTGGCACTGCCCTTCTTTGGGATTGGGATGTAAACTGATCTTCTCCAATCCTCTGGCCACTGCTGAGTTTTCCAAACTTGTTGGCATATTGAGAGCAAGTCACCTACTGGAGTTTAGACTGACAAAGGACTGGAAGAAAAGGAGCGAGAAGGAAACTTGAGGATGAAATACGACTTAAGGAAGATGCAAATAGGCAAATGAATACGGATTTACTAAGATTTGTTGGAACCCCATGTCACAAGGAACTGGAGAAAGATTAATGTGGGACATACGAAGATAACAATAAATGAAGAGTTATATTGGACTTTTTGAGCGGCGGAAAGATGAATTCTGGTGGCCTGGGAGGGAAGTTTGGGAAAATATTATCTAGTGGAATAGGAGAAAGCTGGATATCAGTTACAGCTAGAAACTATTCTGGAGTGCTTAGAATAATTGTTACATGCATAACTGGTAGATAGAGAAACAGATACACCTCTTTTCTTCTTTCTTCTTTCTTCTTTCTTCCTCTTTTTTTAAAAGATCTTTAATTTTTGATAGCTCTCTATTAATGTTATTCATATGTATGTTTTGATCTCTGAAGATTTAAAGACAGGACAAATGAAAATACATGCAGAGAGGTGATGGAGAGCAGGAGGAGGAACCTGTGAGGGGAGCAGGCCAGAGTGGCTTTTTCCTCCCAGGTGAGAGCCAAGAGGATTCACTTCTCTGTACAGTGGTACCTCTGGTTGCAAACGGGATCCATTCCGGAGGCCCGTTCACAACTTGAAAAGAGTGCAACCTGAAGCACCATATCTGTGCATGTGCGCGGCGCGATTTGGTGCTTCTGCACATGCGCAAAGTGCGCTTTAGTGTTTCTGAGCATGGGAGCGGGCCGAAACCCAGAAGCAACCCGTTCTGGTACTTCTGGGTTCAGCATGTTCGTAACCTGTAACGAACACAACCAGAGGTATGACTGTATGTGGATTGAAAATTAAGATATAACAGAGGGCTACACACACACACACACACACACACACACACACACACATATATATATATATATATATATATATATATATATATATATATATATATACTGGTACAACTTTGTGCTTGTTTATATTATTTTATTTCTCTTCTTTTTTCTCTTTCTCTCTTTTTTCCTTTTCCTCTCCTTTATTCTTCTTTGTAATTATTATTATTATTAGGAGCTGGGTTTTTATTTTATCATAAGTTGGAAACCCTTAATAAAATGGATATAAAAAAAGGAAATCCAGAGCCAACTTACATATTAAAAGTATACGTAGATTAAAGGAAAACTTGGTGAGTTTCTTGATCTCCTTGACAAAACGGTCATCAGGGTTGTTCATAGAGTCAAGGTCCACACCAAACGAAGTGCTGGTGATCACATCCATGCTGAAGGCCCCAAAGACGCTGGGGAGGGAAGAGAGCAGCCAAATCAGGCTCTCGGGTGTGTTAAATAACAAACGATTTAAAGGGGGAGACCATCCCTGCCTAACGGCTTATCAAAATGGAAGTTGAAGGAATGCATGACATGCCTGATGGTGTTCACAGAGTAAAGAGTCCAGTTTCCACATGTCCAAGGAGGGAGGAAGTCTAGCTTTGGTCCCATGAACATCTTATGGAATGGATACTTTTAGCATGAGTTTACTGCCTGGATGGCGGCTAACAGATTGAGGTTGAATCCTGACAAGACAGAAGTACTGTTTTGAGGGGACAGGGGGTGGGCTGATGTGGAGCACTTCCTAGTCCTGAATGGGGTAACTGTGCCCCTGAAGGACCAGGTGCGCAGCCTGGGAGTCATTTTGGACTCACAGCTGTCCATGGAGGCGCAGGTCAATTCTATGTCCAGGGCAGCTGTCTACCAGCTCCATTTGATACGCAGGATGAGACCCTCCCTGCCCTTAGACTGTCTTGCCAGAGTGGTGCATGCTCTGGTTATCTCTTGCTTGGACTACTGCAATGCGCTCTGCGTGGGGCTACCTTGGAAGGTGACCGGAAACTACAACTAATCCAGAATGCAGCTGCCAGACTGGTGACTGGGAGTGGCCACCGAGACCATATTACACCTGTCCTTTAAAGACCTACATTGGTTCCCAGTACGTTTCCGAGTACAATTCAAAGTGTTGGTGCTGACCTTTAAAGCCATAAACAGCCTCGGCCCAGTGTACCTGAAGGAGCGTCTCCACCCCTATTATTCATCCCGGACACTGAGGTCCAACTCCGAGGGCCTTCTGGCGGTTCCCTCATTGTGAGAAGTGAGGTTACAGGGAACCAGGCAGAGGGCCTTCTCGGTAGTGGCACCCGCCCAGTGGAATTCCCTCTTGTCAGATGTCAAGGGAATAAACAACTATCCAACTTTTAGAAGACATCTGAAGGCAGCCCTGTTTAGGGAAGTTTTTAATGACTGTTGTTTCAAGGTATTTTTAATCTTTTGTTGGAAGCTGCCCAGTGGCAGTATAAGTAATAAATTATTATTATTATTATTATTATTATTATTATTATTATTATTATTATTATCACCTCCTGGCTGCTCACTTTGTTAACCCAATTCGGTCTGGATTTACCCCCAAGACAGCCCACGTTGTCATGGAAGGATAGAAGAGGGCTCTGTTTTTGACGGCAGCCGCCCCTGGCCCAAGTGACTTACTCCTTGGCAACCAGAAGCTCATCCTTTTCCACTTTCTTCTGAACGTTCTGGATCAGGACCTCCCCGTAGCGTTTGATGATGGGAAACATCTGGAATACAATAAATGATGAGGTGGGGTCGCAGAAAGGTAACCTGAAATATACTTGGAGTCAAGTGTGGATTTCATGCTCTTTATTCAGCTCATAGTAGTGAGGAAATGCAGTTCCCCCAAAACGTCTGCTTTATATACATTATTTATACAATGGGCCCCACATGATTGGCTAATTCCAGGATACTCCTATATGCCAATCAGGTTGCAGATTCACTTCCACCTGGAGCTGGATTGGGTGGCTCCTGCAGACCAATCAGACTGCTGCATTCTGGATCCTATTGTTCTAGGACAAATCAGACTGCTGCATTCTGGATCCTATTGTTCTAGGACAAATCAGACTGCTGCATTCTGGATCCTATTGTTCTAGGACCAACCAGACCGCTGCATTCTGGATCCTATTGTTCTAGGACCAATCAGACTGCTGCATTCTGAATCCTATTGTTCTAGGACCAATCAGATTGCTGCATTCTGGATCCTATTGTTCTAGGACCAATCAAACTGCTGCATTCTGAATCATATTGTTCTAGGACCAATCAGATTGCTGCATTCTGGATCCTATTGTTCTAGGACCAATCAGACTGCTGCATTCTGGATCCTATTGTTCTAGGACCAATCAGACTGCTGCATTCTGGATCCTATTGTTCTAGGACCAATCAGACTGCTGCATTCTGAATCCTATTGTTCTAGGACCAATCAGATTGCTGCATTCTGGATCCTATTGTTCTAGGACCAATCAAACTGCTGCATTCTGAATCATATTGTTCTAGGACCAATCAGATTGCTGCATTCTGGATCCTATTGTTCTAGGACCAATCAGACTGCTGCATTCTGGATCCTATTGTTCTGGGACCAATCAGACTGCCGCATTCTGAATCCTATTGTTCTAGGACCAATCAGACTGCTGCATTCTGGATCCTATTCAACTCAGTACATAACATATCCATTCAAGGATGGAGAGAAAAAGAGGGGCAAATTCTACAGAAGATCAACCCAAGTGGTTTGAGGCAAAGTCTCCCAGCTCCAAACAGAAAATTCAGAGAGGAAGGAAATACAATATTGCCAGGATGCACTGAGTACCTGGAGAAATGGTACAATGTTGAAATATAACCTTTAAAAAACAAAAACAAATGCCAGTCGTCTCATTTCATGACAATGTGAAATGGGCTGATTTTAAGGCTCGCTTCACTCATTCTTGCTAACAACGTAATTGAATCACGATATGCTCCAGTTTCAGACTGAACAGCTCCTGTGAATTATGCTGGAATTATAAGGACCATATGGACCAGTGTTGGATATTTGAGTTCTTCTTATAAAATAAAATAAAATAAAATAAAATAAAATAAAATAAAATAAAATAAAATAAAATAAAATAAAATAAAATAAATGCTCTGTTGGTTTTAAAACTGTAGAACAGAAATAGTCAACAGATATTAAAGAGAAATAAAAATAAACAATCCTTCATTCCTTAACTGATACTAGTTTTGTACGTTATTTTGTACAGTGGTGTTGTTGTTTAAAGACACTCGCAGAACGAATTATTTTCGTCTAGCGAAGCACCAATGCAAACCGCTAGTTTTCGCGATGAAAAAAATATTTTTTTTTCGTCTTGCGAGGCAGCCCCGTTGACTTTTTCGTCTTGCGGGGCAGCCGTTCATCTAGCGAGTTTTTCGTCTAGCGAGGCATTCGTCTAGCGGGGCCACCACTGTAATTAAATTTAGCGTGACCTCTGATCTTCCCATTATGTTCCCGAACTGGATTCCTTGAATACACACTTAACTTTATTTTCTCCACATTGTTTAACTTACTTTCAGTTTTTATAAAGTTATCCTATTTACACACAGAAGCTCGATCAAAACCTGCCAACTGATTGATAGTTTGACAATGCTCTTTAAACAGAGTCTGCATATGTCCCACTCTATGGTAGTTTTTTCATCTGTAGCATCTCGTAACCTTGCTAATAATCTCACTAGTCCCATGTACTCTCTTAATTTATTTTGCCAGTCTGATTTGGATGGGATAGCCTCTCCCTTCCAACCTTTTGAGATTAAAATTCTGGCAGCTACTGTAGTATACATAAAGGCACTCCTGAACTTTTGTGGAATTTCGTATCCCATAATTCCTAGCAGGAAGGCTTCGGGCTTTGGGGGGGGGAGAGCATTTAAACATTTTCTTAAGTTCGTTGTAATCATTTCCCAATATTTAAGTTTTGCAAGTATCTTTTTTTTACCTCCTTTAGTTTTCCACTGGTGAAGGTTGGAGAGAGCACAGTGCGAATCCTCTTCCATTGTTCGTCCTTTACCATCGTGATGGCAGACTCAAACAGCCCACCTAAACCTACATTCTGGAGGGAAGTAAGCAAGCAGGAAGTGAGGTGGGTTCAAAATGATGAGTCGGCTTTCGAACCCATGACAGATCCCAAACCTGGGATTTCAGTGAGGGCCAGGGGGGACTCGTGAACTCAATGAACATGTACAGTGGTGACTGGGTGACTAAGGGCTCGGCCACACTTTCCTCAGCTCCATACTTCCTAGGCAGAACTCCAGGTTTCCCAGGTCTGTGTTCGAGCACTGCTGTGATTGTTTTCATCCTGGCGCTTTCCCTGGGAAACCCCACATTTTGCCACTGAGTCAGAGCAAACTAGATTGCTGTTTGCTCTGATTCAGTGGTAGAACATAGGTTTTCCTGGAGAAAGAACCATGACAACACACACAAACACACACTCCGACATCCAGACACAGACATGGAAATTCTGGACCGGTGCCTAGAAACAGGGCACAAAATTTATTGTTTATTTGTTTGTTTATTTGTGTATTTATTTGTTTGTTTGTTTATTTGTTTAATTATTTCCCACCCTCTGCTCTAAGGTCTCAGGGCAGGTTACAGCATTAAAACACAATACAAAAAACAATTTAAAACAACTTGCAACCATAAAAAAATAAGCTGGGTCCTACAAACATACACCTGGAGACGCTCTTTGTACTTTTATAATCTGAAGTACTTGCAGTGGAATAAAAAAAGGCAGCAGAGTTAGGGTTTGATCCCGCACAAGCACTCCTGGATTCTGAGTCCAGATGTGCTTAATAAACACACTAATTTTATTACAAATAGTCTGTCTTAACTGAATTATGGATAATGTTGTGTCATCCTAATCCTATTCAAACAAAAGGCCCGTTTTGAAATGCCTATGCTGTTTGTAAGTTTAAGGACATGTTATACTACAGATGATACAACATACAGATGATACTACAGAAGATACAACTACAGATGATGGGGTCGAGGATGGCGCTGTGGGTTAAACCACAGAGCCTAGGGCTTGCTGATCAGAATCCCCGCGATGGGTTGAGCTCCCGTTGCTCGGTCCCAGCTCCTGGCCACCTAGCAGTTCGAAAGCACACCAGTGCAAGTAGATAAATAGGTAGAAGAAGAAGAAGAAGAAGAGTTTGGATTTGATACCCTGCTTTTCACTACCCAAAGGAGTCTCAAAGCAGCTCACATTCTCCTTTCCCTTCTTCCTCCCCCACAACAAACACTCTGTGAGGCGAGTGGGGCTGAGAGACTTCAGAGAAGTGTGACTAGCCCAAGGTCACCCAGCAGCTGCATGTGGAGGAGCGGAGACACGAACCCGGATCCCCAGATAACGAGTCTACCGCTCTTAACCACTACACCACACTGGCACTACACCACTGTGGCAGGAAGGTAAACAGCGTTTCCCTGAGCTCTGGCTTCTGTCATGGTGTCCCGTTGTGCCAGAAGCAGTTTAGTCATGCTGGTCCCAGCTCCTGCCCACCTAGCAGTTCGAAAGCATGTCAAAATGCAAGTAGAGAAATAGGTATTGCTCCAGCGGGAAGGTAAACGGCGTTTCCGTGCGCTGCTCTGGTTCACCAGAAGCGGCTTAGTCCTGCTGGCCACATGACCCGGAAGCTGTACGCCGGCTCCCTCGGCCAGTAAAGCGAGATGAATGCCACAACCCCAGAGTCAGACACGACTGGACCTAGTGGTCAGGGGTCCCTTTACCTTTACCTTTTTATACTACAGATGATAGGAATGAATGGTGAATGAGCCCTAAGTTCACACTTGACTTTAGGAGATGTCTTCATCTACCTGCCACATTACCTGATTATCGTCTTCCAAAGCAACGGCTCTATTCCGAACTTAAAAATGGAAAGCGTGATGCTGGTGGTCAACAAAAGAGGTTTAAAGACTGTCTCAAGGCAAATCTTTAAAAATGTAGTATAAACACTAACAACTGGGAAACACTTGCCTGCGAGCACTCCAGTTGGAGAACAGCCTTTACCAAAGGCATCATGGGCTTTGAAGACACTCGAACTCAGCATGCAAGGGAGAAACACGCTAAGAAGAAGGCATGATTGGGAAATCCACACCATGATCAACTCCCGCCCGGAAACCAATGTCCCCACTGTGGAAGGACGTGTGGATCCAGAATTGGCCTCCACAGTCACTTACGGAATCACTGTTAAAACCGTGTTCATGGAAGACAATCTTACTCGACTACGAGGGATCGCCAAAGAAGAAGACATTACCCCGTCCTTTCCAATTTAGGATTCCCAATTTAGTGGCATGAAGAACCTGCCCTTTTCCTGCTCTCCTGTCGCATCGCTTAAGACAAGAGCCCTTACCCGGCGGTTGGTGAAGGTGGAGTAGCACTCTTTCACGAGGACAGTTTTAATAATGACAGGATCCAGCGTGGCTAATATAGGTTGCCGGCCATCGTAAAACCTGGATGAAGAGTAAGGAAGAGAAGGCACATCCTACCAATTTTATATTTTGAAAAGCCAAGGGTGTTGCCCTGAACTACGGGTCACGTTCCCTGCCCTGGCACCCTCCATTTGTGTTGGACTACATCTCCCATCACCCCATGTTGACAAGGACTGATGGCAGCTGTATTCCCAAACGTCTCAACGGTGCCTGATTGGTGGAGGCTGACTAAAGGCTCGTTCCTGCTTTTCCCATGGCTAGAAAGCAGGACTCTGGGTGGTTTCCTGCATGAGACATGCTTTCTAGACGTGATAGGGATGCAGGTGGAGCTGTGGTCTAAACCACTGAGCCTCTTGGGCTTGCCGATCACAAGGTCAGCGGTTCTAATCCCCGCGACGGGGTGAGCTCCCGTTGCTCTGTTCCTGCTCCTGCCAACCTAGCAGTTCGAAAGCACACCAGTGCAAGTAGATGAATAGGTACCACTGTGGCAGGAAGGTAAACACTGTTTCCCTGAGCTCTGGCTTCTGTCATGGTGTCCCATTGTGCCAGAAGCAGTTTAGTCATGCTGGCCATATGACTCGGAAAGCTGTCTGTGGACAAACACCAGCTCCCTCGGCCTGAAAGCGAGATGAGCACCGCAACCCAATTTGACTGGACTTAACCATCCAGAGGTCATTTACCTTTTACCTCTAGACATGAGTCAGAGCAGTTTCCCCCTTGCCCTACTCCTTTCCCATGGAAGACCCTAAATCAGCTCTAAATCAGAACGAACGGCAATCTGGATAAAACCCAATTGCCATTTGCTCCGATCGAGCACTGAAGAGCTGGAGGCAGCAGAAGGTAAAGGTAAAGGGACCCCTGACCATTAGGTCCAGTCATGTCCGACTCTGGGGTTGCGGTGCTCATCTCGCATTACTGGCCGAGGGAGCCAGCATACAGCTTCCGGGTCATGTGGCCAGCATGACTAAGCCACTTCTGGCAAACCAGTGCAGCGCACGGAAATGTCGTTTACCTTCCCGCCGGAGCGGTACCTATTTATCTACTTGCACTTTGATGTGCTTTTGAACTGCTAGGTGGGCAGGAGCTGGGACTGAGCAACGGGAGCTCAACCCATCGCGGGGATTCGAACCATCGACCTTCTGATCAGCAAGCCCTAGGCTCAGTGGTTTAGACCACAGTGCCACCCGCGTCCCTGGAGGAGGCAACAAAAAGGAGACCCTCAAAAGGTGGGGCAGTCAGGAGAGTCTCTGGCTACCAGAATGTTAACTGTTTATGGCAAGCTTTTGAGATCCTAGAGACACCCAGTTGCAGATTAAGGTTTGTGTTGCAGAATATTTCCTCCTTGGAATGGGGTTTGGGCTGCCCTGAGAAATGCAAGCTGGTCAGATTCGGAGGTTGTCTCTTTTTTCCCTTTCCTTTTCCTCTCCCTCTTTTTTCCTTTCGGTTTGTGTTTTTATTTGGATTAGGTTTTTTAAAATCTTTGATAGAAAGATATTGGATATTGGACACTAAGCTCTGCATTTTCATTCAAACTTAAATAAAATCTGTTGGAGGGGGCAAGGTAAGGAAATACAAGCTGGCCATAAAAGGTCACTTACCCCCAGTTCCTCCCATATTTCTGAAAGCACTCTGTATCAAAGTTCATGAACCCCTGCGGAAGAACATTTCAGAAAGTTAAGAACAGCCTTTCTGGGCCAGATGAAGACCCAGTTTATGGAGCACCTCTGGTCCCTAGAGGGAGGAGCAGACAGGTGAACCTCTTAAGCAGGGCAGAAATGTCCCCAGACACTCACCTTACGATATGACAAGAGATTTCCGAAGAAAGGCACTGGCCTCGGACCCGGAATGCCCAGATTTCGGAAATGGCTGTATGGCCAAATTCCATATCTGTTTTTTAATGAAACGAGAGAGAGAGAGAGAGAGAGAGAGAGAGAGAGAGAGAGAGAGAGAGAGAGAGAGAGAGAGATGCAAATCTGGCTCAAAAGGAGAGCCCAGCAGGTGCATCGATGCTTTCCAGCTGTTCTTGCCTGCTGGCCAAAGGATGTAGTTGCAGGTGGTTTGAGCTGGGACGCCTTCTGGTCCCAATGGTCAGGTAACCTGATTAGCATCCAGAAGATCCCCGGTTCAATCCTTGGCATCTCCAGGGAACCTTCCTTGGGCAGGCTCCATGTTTGAGGCAGCCCTACTCAGCTGGAGGCTCCCTGGACATAACACAGGTGCTGCGGGCTTTGTGGGGAACAGGTGACATGGCGGGAAATCAAAATGTCAGCTCGTTTCCCGGTGCTGACTGGGGGTCCAGGACGGCACCACCAATGCAGTGCTTCCTTTGGTTAAGGCATGGGTAGGCAAACTAAGGCCCAGGGGCCAGATCCAGCCCAATCGCCTTCTCAATCCGGCCCGCAGACAGCCCAGGAATCAGCGTGTTTTTACATGAGTAGAACGTGTGCTTTTATTTAAAAGGCATCTCTGGGTTATTTGTGAGGCATAGGAATTCGTTCATCTATTTATTTTTTCAAAATATACTAGTCCTCCACCCCCACAAGGTCTGAGGGACAGTGGGCCGGCCCCCTGCTGAAAAAGTTTGCTGACTCCTGGTTTAAGGTACCGGTAAGTCATAAAATGCAATCACCAAGGTTGTGTTTCAAGTTAGGCATCAAAATTTGCAGGGCTGCCGGTTTGATACTTATGAAAATGGCAAAAGAACAAGGGAGGGAGCATGGTTTTAAAATATCTCTCCTCCCAATATGGGAAATATTAGCATAAAATGCAACTCAGGCCTGTAATAGAGCACAAACGCCTAAGCTATAGCTACACAACAGATTTAAGCCGCTTCTTACTTCATTTGGGGGTCAGAAATGGTGCTGGCAGTTCAACAACAACAACAACAACTTTTATTATTTGTTCCCCGCCCATCTGACAGGGTTGCCGCAGCCACTCTGGGTGGCTTCCAGCTTATATAAAAACATAATAGAACATTGCAGATTAAACTGCATGTGTCTACTCAGGAGTAAGCCCTATAGGGAAGTGCATCTAGGACTGCTGCCAAAGCTTAAGAAACTCCCTTTTGAGTAAACCTGCTTAGGATTGCATTGCAAAAGGGAGTGAAAAAATGCATGGAACTTTTCCCTCCTAAACTTGCCTTGCATTTTATACTCTTCTGCATTCTACCATCTCCTGTGGCTTTTGGAAGAAGCAATGGATTAAAATATCCCTGTTCTCCTTCTAACAATTAAGAAACAGCCCAACAGGAGGAAGAATGAGAGAGTAAGGCAAACTGATTTTTAACTGAAGAAGTGTGCATGCACACGAAAGCTCATACCAAGAACAAACATAGTTTGTCTCTAAGGTGCTACTGGAAGGAATTATTTTATTTTATTTTTATTGTTTTGATTTTTAACTGTTACATGACTTTGGGGGGAACGACAAAAAAAACCCAACTTTTGTCTAGGATTTATTCTTTTTAAGGTTTGTTCAGACGAGATTGGGCGTGTTCAGGGTAGTATAGCCGTTGCTTTAATCCTTTGTAAACTGGTCAGGTCACACCTGTTTGCTGGAAGACCTTCTTGGATAAAGGGATTGTGGAGAGAACCTTCCTTAAAGTTGAAGGAATATCCTTGCAGTTCAGAGACTGGCATCTCTTATGGCTTTCAGGAGAAGCAAGAGGCTTAAAATCCCCCCACAATTAGAAAACAGCCCAAGAAAAGGAAGATAAGAGAATGATACATACAGCATGAAAAGGCCCAGAAGGACAATGAGAAAGGACCACGTCTCAGTGGAGAAGCTTGGAAGGAGATCCATCTTTTCTCTCTGCCTCTGGCTTTGATCAAGGATTTCTATTCTCTTTCTGCTCGATCAGGGCTGGAGCTCAAAGGGCGAAAATAATTTCACAATATCATTGGCGATCTGTTTGTCTTCACTGCGATTACTGAGCCAAGCTTGATATGAAAAGAGGTGGGGTGGGAATTCCTTGTCCTGGATGGGGCAAGGCTGGAGAGGGTGCGTTGCCTTGGGTACTTCGTTATGTAACAGCATTTCGTGCCAACCTCTTCAGATGTCTCTGCCTCTGCAATTTCTCTGATGAAAACCAGGAAGAGAGCTGGGCTTGCAGAGGGAGGGAGGGGTGCAAAAAGCAATGCCAGGGCGCTCTGCTGCGTCCGATTCCTGCACCGTCGCCCCCAAAGCCTGCAATTTTGTGGCACATTCCTCCTCCTCCTCCTCCTCCTCCTCCTAGGCCTCATTCCTGCCGCTTGCCAGGAATAACTTGGCACCAGGGCTTCCCATTCACGGAGGAGCTGAATGCCCTCCTTGCTCTGCTCAGCGCTTTCTTCTGCAATAGCCGTTCCACATTGGTAGGGGGGAAAAACAATCTTTCGGCATCTGCACTTTGGAACTCCCTGCCGATGGATACCAGGCAGGCAACTTCGCTGCACTGTTTGCGGCGGCTGCTAAAAACATTTCTGTCTGGCCATGCCTGCTCAGATGTGCAGAATGCTGGTGTGTGTTTTCACCTGCTTCTTAGCCTATCACTCATTTTAATTATTTTTAAAACTGGTTTTTAAATAGTTATTTTATTTTATTATTATTATTCCAAATTATTTTTCCAAATACTTAATACCATTGCTTAGGCCTGGCCCAATTCTATAGGCCAGATATCCCCCCCCCATTGAATTCATTATCTTTTAAAGTGTATTTTCTGGTCATTCCAAGGTGTGTGTCCCCCCCAGCTCCCCTTCTACCGTACTACATTCTTAGGGTTCTTCTTCTCTTTGAACTGGACTTTGGCACTTCACAAAGAGATCTTCAAATGGAGTAGGTATCTTTTTAAATATATTTTATTTATGATTTTCAGTTGTATACATTTCAATAATTTTACAATCATTTTAACATTTAAAATCTTGACTTCCTTTCCCTCTTTCTGCGGTTACTTAAATTTGTTTTTCATATCTTCTGCATGTCCAAATTCACTTAATTTGCTCATTTATTCATTAAACCACTGAGCCTAGGGCTTGCTGATCAGAAGGTCGGCGGTTTGAATCCCCACGACGGGGTGAGCTCCCGTTGCTCGGTCCCTGCTCCTGCCCACCTAGCAGTTCAAAAGCACGTCAAAGTGCAAGTAGATAAATCGGTACCGCTCCAGCGGGAAGGTAAACAGCATTTCCGTACACTGCTCTGGTTCTCCAGAAGTGGCTTAGTCATACTGGCCACATGACAAACATTGGCTCCCTCGGCCAATAAAGCGAGATGAGTGCCGCAACCCTAGAGTCGGACACGACTGGACCTAATGGTCAGGGGTCCCTTTACCTTTACCTTTACCTGTATATTGCTGCAAACATTTCTGAGATCATGGTCTTTCCAATGAGTGACTCCTCTCCATGGTCAGGGGTCCCTTTACATACACACACACACACATCTTCCAGTAAGTTTTGCCATTTCTGAATATTCCATCAGTTTTTGTATCCATTCTTCTTTCATCAAGGCTTCTTCTTCTTCCTCTTTCTTTGCTAGCTTCCTGGAGAGCTCCATCACTTGGCTGTCATGGGTATTTAATGTTATTTCTTTGTTATATGTCTATCCCGCCTTTCCCCCCCAGGAGCTCGAGGGGACACAAACAGTTCTCCCCTCCCTCATTCAATCCCCACCGCAACTCTGTGAGGCAGGCATAGGTGCTGGCGCCCTGGGGCCCTGGTTGCCCAAGCACCCACAAAATTCCCCATGAAGGTGCCAGGCACCTATGAATTTCAGCACCGGGGCCAGGGCCAGATTTAGGTTTGATGAGACCCTCAGCTACTGAAGGTAATGGGGCCCTTGATATGTTCAGCTGTCCTTTGCCAACAACAAATTGTCACTGTTTTTTGTGTTGAATAGATGCTATAGGGTAATTTAGGGACCTCATAGGTATCTCAAGCCATTATCCCATGCAAGCAGTCCATGCAGAATGTAGGCACCCTATATAGAAATGAGCAAACCAGTGATATTTTAGGGAGCAGGCAGGGCCCATTACTTACATTATAGGAGCCTACACAACACAAAACACTGTTGCTCTATGCAGGTTTTATTTTATTTGTTTTTTATCTTATATTTTGGAAGTGTACATCCAGTTTTTTCCCCGCTTTAAATTTTTTTGGGGCCCCCAAGAGAGTGGGGCCCTCCCTAAGCTATAGCTTGTTCAGCTTATACGTAAATCCGGCACTGGCCGGGGCCATGCACACTGCATGGCACCCACGGTCGCGGGGCCAAGCTGGCACTCCTGGAGGAAGGATAGTTTGAGAGGCAGCCAGCTTCGTGGCCGAGTCGGGATTTGAACCCTGGCCTCTCCCAGGTCTTAGCCTGACACTCTAACCACTACACCACACACCTGGCACCTCATTTGCCCTTTTTGTTGAGGGTGTATTCCGGCAGAGAGTAAATGGCCAGCCCTGCCCCACCCCACCGCCTTAGTCAGAAATCTGGGGAGAGAAAAGTGCTGTTGATGGATTTCGAAGCAGGCTTTGGTGAGCATCGTGATTTGTAGCCAGCGACCTTTCCCCCGCCTTCTCCTCGGCCTTTCCCGTGACCTTCAGGTACAAATCAATCGGGATTAATCAGTGCGGAATAGCAATGATCCTCTACGCCGAGGCTGTCACACAAGCTGGGGGCAGAGGTTGGGCCACTTCTATCTATTAAAAATTTAATAGATTTTCCCCCCCACATTTTAAAACAATTTACATTTGTTTCCAATAACATATCTTAATTGACATTGTTTATATAGACTTCCTCGGTTCCCCCTTCAGTGGGTCCCTCATTTAATCCATCTTTAGCAGTTTTCATTTTATATCTTAAATCCTATTCCAAACCTTGTATCTTTTCATCCATTTATCTTATAATACACCCCTTAGCCTAAATTTCTCCCCAAAAACATCCTTATATTTAACCGTTACTTTTTCTTCTAATAACTACTTCTAGTTCTAATTCCTTCCTCCCCTGGACTCGGGGACCCCCGGACATTTCAGCAAATTCCACACAGTGTTCCAGTTTCAGTCCTTTTTAACCAATTAAAGTATCATAACCCTTATTGTCGCTTAGAGATTGGGCCACTTCTGGGCATCAGCTGTTTCCGCAGTGGTGGCTGACAAACCCAGAAAGCAAAAGGGGTCCCTTGGGAAGGAGCCTCTGATGGATGGGCACATAATAATAATAATAGTTGGTGCATAAACTTGGATTACTGTGATGTTAAAAGGTCTGCCTTGGATTCGTATTGAGATCATTCTCCTTCATGGATCACTGCCTTGTCGTGGCGAAGGGGCTTGAATAACTCAGGGAAGCTATGAGCTATGCCATGCAGGGCTACCCAAGATGGACAGGTCATAGCGGAGAGTTTAGACTAAATGTGATCCACCTGGAGAAGGAACTGGCAAGCCACTCCAGTATCCCTGCCCAGAAAACTCCATGGACAAAGACAACAGGAGAGTTAATTACTTCTTATCAAAACTTGCTTGTCTGCTAGAGATCATTACATTCAGCGTATCCCTACTTCTGCCCCCACAGATACAGGAACCCGAGAACTGGGGGAGCCTCGGGGTATCAGCCAGACTGACCCTGCATGTGTGCAGAATTGCAGCTTCCGCTTAATCTCTGCGGGCCCTGAAAGCAGCAGATCTGGACCTTGCCAGTCTCACATAACTCAATGGAAGAGCCTACCTCCCTGGGAAAAGAAGGATGAAGAACACTTCTGCTGCTGCTGCTGCCGCTGGCTCGTTGCTTCCGAGTTTGTAAATTTTAAGCTTTGCAGTGTGAAAAAGGCAAGGTGGGCTATTTGTTTTCTGCTAAATCTAAGATCCCTATTGGGCACCTGTCTCTCAGTGTGTGTAGCTGTGGTGATCTGGTTGCTAAAGCCTCAAAACCTAAGCAATGGGGAGATTACTGGGGACCTGGGGGCCGTGCCCCTCTTGTGGGTCCTGAGTTTCCAGCAACCTTTCAGCCCTAACAGGAGGGATGCTGGCAATATATTCCCTTCCCAAATAAGAGTGGTATTTCTTGGAGTGTTAATAATGCTCAGTGAAAGCAATTAATTCATCTGGATTCTAATGCCCAGGCGCTCATCCCTTTGCAAAACCCTTTATCAGTTGTTTGCGCAGCAGATAGAGTCATAACCTCGAAACCCACAACCTTCTTTCATCTTATTCAGAAGTATAGAAGTACATTTTCTTACTCCATCCTCCCCACACCTCTCTCTCTCTCTCTCTCTCTCTCTCTCTCTCTCTCTCTCTCTCTCTCTCTCTCTTCGATACAGCCATAACATCTCTAGATAATTCTTTACCCCAACAGTGGCACATTTTTGCTGACTGATCCTGTGCAGGGACCGTATCAAAGCCCTTTGGTTTGACCCGAAAAATTTAAAAAGTGAAGAAAGGAAATTGTTCCTGTGTGTTCCTCTTCCAGCAGCTCCTCCTGCTCCTGAATATCTGATGCAACGAGTGTGCAAGGGGGCAGCTGGTGTTGCATCGACAAGTTTAACATCCACTTCAATCAGAGAGGAAGCATCCAAGTCAGACACACTCCGGGGTGTCTCTTGACATGTCTAGATTGCAAATCTCAAGCATTACTCACTTGCTCAACAATAGGCTGAGATTGAACATATCCGGAAGGGTGCTGTTTTGGCTGATGCAAAACTGATGCAATGACAAAATAACAGGCGTTGCAACACAGGGTGCTCTATTGCAACACCCCGTGCCCAGCCTTTCCTTTCCCCAGAATTCCCCTTCCCCAATTTTCCAATTCTCCAAACCCAACAGCTATTCGTCACTCAGAGAGCCAGTGCATCCGATTGACGACTAAAAAACCCCGAAGGTTTTCTTTTAGGAATTCTAGGTGCCCAAATCCCAAGGGAGCAGAAAAGACTATTTGTGTATGTGACCACGACTGCGCGGATGTTATTGGCCCAGAGATAGAAAGAAGATAAAGTCCCTACCAGAGAAGAATAGCAGATCAAGTTGATGGATTATGCCAAAACGGCAAAAATGACCAGAAGAATCAGAAATCAGGAAGACCAAAGTTTCAATGAGGAATGGGGGGGGGGGATTATAATTTATCTTTAAAAAAAATCACTGCAGATGGTGACAGCAGTCACGAAATTAGAAGACGCCTGCTTCTTGGGAGAAAAGCAATGACAAACCTAGACAGCATCTTAAAAAGCAAAGACATCACCTTGCCGACAAAGGTCCGTATAGTTAAAGCTATGGTTTTCCCAGTAGCAATGTACGGAAGTAAGAGATGGACCATAAAGAAGGCTGATCGCCGAAGAATTGATGCTTTTGAATTATGGTGCTGGAGGAGACTCTTGAGAGTCCCATGGACTGCAAGAAGATCAAACCTATCCATTCTTAAAGAAATCAGCCCTGAGTGCTCACTAGAAGGACAGATCCTGAAGCTGAGGCTCCAGTACTTTGGCCACCTCATGAGAAGAGAAGACTCCCAGTTTGGTGTAGTGGTTAAGAGCAGCAGACTCGTAATCTGGGGAACCGGGTTCGTGTCTGCACTCCTCCACATGCAGCTGCTGGGTGACCTTGGGCTAGTCACACTTCTTTGAAGTCTCTCAGCCCCACTCACCTCACAGAGTGTTTGTTGTGGGGGAGGAAGGGAAAGGAGAATGTTAGCCGCTTTGAGACTCCTTCGGGTAGTAAAAAGCGGGATATCAAATCCAAACTCTTCTTCTTCCCTAGAAAAGACCCTGATGTTGGGAAAGCTGGAGGGCAGAAGGAGAAGGGGACGACAGAGGATGAGATGGTTGGACAGTGTTCTCGAAGCTACTAACATGAGTTTGGCCAAACTGCGAGAGGCAGTGAAGGATAGGCGTGCCTGGCGTGCTCTGTTCCATGGGGTCACGAAGAGTTGGACACGACTGAACGACTGAACAATAGCAACAAAAAACCTTTGTAAACAGTTGAAACTGTTAGCAGGCCTGGAATAACACTTGTAGTTTAATGGATTTTTTTGGACATGATGGAGATGTAAAAGATCTGGATTATTATAAAAGATGCAGGAGGAAATGATTGACAATCGGACTCACAAAGGGGAGGAAGGAAGTCCAGGAGATTCCTTGGAGTCTTGTTTTTATGTTATATATTGAATATGTGATTGGCTTCATCCAGCAGCCTCTTTTTATGTTTTTATATTTGGTAATCTGTGGATTAATACTGTCTCCTCCCGGGTGGGACGTGATGGGAGTGAGTGATCCTGGCACCAGTTAGCTGTGTCCAGGGAAGATAAACCGTCAACGCATTTAACGGCAACAGAGGGTGCATCTTAGCTGTAGATGTATCCCTGCCGCCCTGCCACGTAATTTGCCCGCTAGCGATGAATGTGTTACATGGAATTCCTCAATTATTGGCAAGATTTTAAAAATTCATAGGTGCCAGAGAGGATACACAATTACTATGCAAATCCAGAGCAAACACACACAGACACACACACACACAGCCTTCCTCGCTGAAGGAAATGCCGCTTGGGCCATCATGAGGGAGAAGTGAGTTCCCAGGGGGAAGGAATCGATTTGGGAGCAAGCAGAGGCTGGGACGCATTTGCACGAAAGGAACACTTTGCTCAAACCGCAGTGGATGGGGTGAAGACAGCAACATCTGAACAAGCAAGGCGAGGGGGGAAGCCCATTGTGTCGCTGCTATTTCTGCAAGAGCCAAACAGATGCCTTTCTCAAAAACTGCCCTCCGCAAATGTTGATGTCAAATAACTCACCAGAGATCTCCCGGCTAACGGGGCAAACGTTTCGATAGCCCCGGTTCAAATTTCTAGCGGTGGCGTTTTGGATCAGCTGAAAGATTTGACCCACTTTTTAAGGGGCAGCCCCACATGCAAAGAGTCTGGCTTCTGGATCAGGCCAAAGAACTGACAGGTCCAGCATTTGGTTGTCAAAGTCAGGGCCGGATTGATGAGGCCCTAAGCTACTGAAGGCAATGTGGCTCTTTATATGTCCAGCTGTCCTTTATCAACAACAAATTGTCGCTGTTTTTTGTGTTGAATATATGCTATATGGTAATTTATGGAGCCAATAGGTATCTAAAGCCATTTGCACATAACAAAATATGTATTTTATCAAAGTAATTGTTGAACTTATCTTATATTTTGGAAATGTGCATCCAGTTGTTTTTTTCTCTTTACATTTTTGGGGGGCACCCAAGAGAGTGGGGCCCTAAGTTAGAGCTTGTTTAGCTTATACGTAAATCCAGCACTGGTCAAAATGACAAGCCACATGCCCTCTGGGAGGCCCACAAGGATGTGAGAGCCCACAAGGATTCCCAGCATGCAGAGGTGGGGTGTGTCAGGGTAGCCCAAATGAGAGACAACAAAGGTAACCAGCATGACCACTGCAGTCCATGTGCTGGTAACCTTGAAGCTGGACTACTTCCATGCACCCTTTGTGGAGCTGCCCTTGGGACCAGTTCAAAAGCTCAGGCTGGTGCAGAACATGGAGGCCATATTGCTGATGGGGGCGTCTGGTTCAAGAAGCAAAGCCCTAAACACCTTAGGTCCAGGGCACCTCAGGGACCAGTTGAATCCTTCTATCCCAGCCCCATTACCAAGATTGTTCCCCTGAGCATTGCTGGTAATTCTCCAAGTTGGTGAGGCTGACTTGACAACAGCAAGAAACCAAGCCTTTAGTGTCACCACCCAGTCTTATGGAACTCCCTGCCACTGGAGATTCAGCAGGTGTTTTCCATTTCAACTTTTAAACACCCGCTGAAAGCTTTTTCTATCCCTTCAGGTTTGTGCTAGCAATGAAGAACACATCTTTTCACAACAGTCGGTCAGTTTCTGGTTTTAATATATGGGTTGTTTTTTTAATTTGGTTTTCGTTGTACAACTGTTATAAACCACTCATAAACACACACAGTGAAACACAATAGCAGGATATAAATATTTCTATAAATAAATAAAGTGCAATCAAGTTATTTGGATTGGATAGGATCAATAAAAAACGTGTTGGCGTCCTCTCTCGACATTTATTCTGCTGGGGCAAAAGCTACTGTAGAAAAGTGGGGAAGGCAAGGCCATGTTTTTTTTCCAAGAATACCCACCCCCCCAAATCTACAGCTGGCCAATACCTTTATTTGGACTGACCAAAACATCACAAAATCTTGGCAAGCTTTCAAGCTCTACTCGTCATTGGGCATGATGTGACATAACACAGGGGGAAGGGAGGAACTTCACACACACACACACACACACACACACACACACACACCCCAGCTTGCAAAAATTAGGCTGGGTGTTGGTAGCCAGCAGGTCAGCTTGCAGACTCAGCTCCAAGATTGCAGGCTAGACATATCCCTCCCTCCCTGGGGTGAGAGATACCACACCACATGCCTGGAATTCTTGACCAAAGAAGATGCAATGGAGGTTAAGGGGTGATATGATAGCCATGTTCAAATATATAAAAGGATGCCATATAGAGGAGGGTGAAAGGTTGTTTTCTGCTGCTCCAGAGAAGCGGGCACAGGGCAATGGATTCAAACTCCGAGAAAGAAGATTCCACCTAAACATTAGGAAGAACTTCCTGACAGTGAGAGCTGTTGGACAGTGGGATTTGCTGCCAAGGAGTGTGGTGGAGTCTCCTTCTTTGGAGGTCTTTAAGCAGAAGATTCCACCTAAACATTAGGAAGAACTTCCTGACAGTGAGAGCTGTTCGGCAGTGGAATTTGCTACCAAGGAGTGTGGTGGAGTCTCCTTCTTTGGAGGTCTTTAAGCGGAGGCTTGACAGCCATCTGTCAGGAATGCTTTGATGGTGTTTCCTGCTTGGCAGGGGGTTGGACTGGATGGCCCTTGGGGTCTCTTCCAACTCTAGGATTCTATGGATTTCCCCCATCTCATTTCAGTAGTGTTTCATGCAGTTTGATAACCGAGGTGAGCCGGAAACTAACCCCAGGACCTCCTTCCTGCAAAAGCAGGTGCTCTGCCACGGAGCACCTTTTTCCGTTTGGATTCAGCTAGTTGGGATCAATTTAGTGGGCCACATCCAGTTCTTCGCTGACCTCAGAGCAACAGTTGCAGGTTTCCGCAGCCTCTCTCGCTATCAGATGTCAAGGAGCGATACAGGGGTTGGTTTCGTCAGCACCCAGGTGAATTCGTACTGGAGGACAAGTTCAGAAGATGATGGAGTTCATGGCTGCAGGGTTGCAGCTAGGTTCAAGCCGGGCAACTCAGAATTAACATTCAAACACGGCGGCCCCTGGCTGTGCTTTCTGCCCTCTCCAAATAACCTTCCTCTTTTGTAGCGCTCGAGGATCTTATTTCCTTTCGCTGTTTTGGCAGCCCTGGTTTATGAACGAGTTTGCGAGTTCAGGGATGTTCGTTCCTGACCAGAAGAATTTGTGCTAGAGATGAAGTGCACAAGGTAGCGGGAGTTCCTGGCCAGGGTCAAGGACTTTATTCCGCTTGTGGCATTGCGTGTGTTGGAAGGCAGACACCCACAATCTGGATTTGCTTTCTTCCTGATAAGCTTGATAACTTTCTGCTGTCAGGTTGGCTCCAGCTGTTGATTTCTTCTTCTGATGTTTAACCAGTTACTTATTGGAGCAGGGAATGATGTTTCCAAATAACAAACCTGCCTCTTTGTGGCTTAACGGAAACGCCAGGACAGATGGAAATATTGTAGATGGGTTTATCACAGAAGCACGGTGAAGATTCGGGAATCACGCAGCTCTCAAATGACGGCATTCTCAGAAACAGCCAGTCTCAAAAAGGCTGCAGGACAGAATTAATTTCCAAATATTGCAAGAGTCTGACAGCGTGTTGTTGTTTTCCAGTTTTCAAAATACCATTCCCCTCCTTTCTCTCTCTCTCTTTTATTTTAAAAAAGTGGCCCCCCTTGTGCTTGCAGATATTATATATACAGAAACTGCTTCAGTACAAAACAAGCAGTACGTTTCCGAGCACAATTCAAAGTGTTGGCGCTGATCTTTAAAGCCCTAAACGGCCTTGGCCCAGTATCCCTGAAGGAGTGTCTCCACCCCCATCGTTCTGCCTGGACACTGAGATCCAGCTCCGAAGGCCTTCTGGTGGTTCCCTCCCTGCGAGAAGTGAGGTTGCAGGAAACTGGGCAGAGGGCCTTCTCAGTGGTGGCACCAGTGCTTCTGAATCCCCATTGCTGGAAACCACAGGGAGAGGAGAAGAGAGGACTTGCATGCTTGTAGGTTTCCCTTTGTGGCCATTGGCTGGCTGCTGTGAGAACAGGATGCTGGACTAGATGGGCCATGGGCCTGATCCAGAAGCTCTTCCTATGTTCCCATGTAGCTTAGATTGCCTCTACACTGGCTGGCAGTGGCTCTCCAGGGTTTCTGACAGCTGCACCAATTCACTCCAAGCCAATCCTCATGCAATGCTGCCCATGCCAGCCCCAAATCCCCTTTTGCCTCTTTCGATGGAGCGCTCGCTTGATTTCCGCAGAACACTATCTGGCTTCAGTCTCTGCCGTACTTGACACAGAGATTCCCCCCAGACGTGAGCGCCGGTTTAAGGCAACTGACGGCCCACAGATGTCTTGCTGGTAACCAGGACAGCTGTTTCTGCTAATAGACAGGCTTCCTCGGAAATGATGCCCAGTTCAGGGCTTGAGAATATTTCTGTAGAGCCAGGTTGTTGTTTTGAGGGGTATCCAATTAAAATTTGAGCTGTCACCTGCGCAGATGCTTCCTGTCTGGTCTTATGGAGGCTGAGAATCTGCAGGGAACAGAAATCATCCTCTCCTCTCTCTGGGACTTGGGTAGTCCTGGGATTTCTCGCAGGTACTCGGACGGCCCTATGACAAGAGCACCCTGGAGCTTCTCGTTTTGAAAGCCCAGGGATGGTTGTGCTGGGGTTTGGTCCCAAGTGTTTGAGAAGACCAGTTTCTGCTCGTGGTGCATGGAACTGTTGGAACTGAACCCCCGCATAAAACGCAATTGCCCCGTATAGGAAGCTGCCTTAGGGCTTGCCCACATTTCAGCATTGTTTAATTGTTTATCCACTCCCACACACACACACCATTCAAATTAGACAGTGCATAGTCAAACTATGGAATTCCTTCCTGCAGGAGAAGAAGAAGAAGAAGAAGAGTTTGGATTTGATATCCCGCTTTTTACTACCCGAAGGAGTCTCAAAGCGGCTAACATTCTCCTTTCCCTTCCTCCCCCACAACAAACATTCTGTGAGGTGAGTGGGGCTGAGAGACTTCAGACAAGTGTGACTAGCCCAAGGTCACCCAGCAGCTGCATGTGGAGGAGTGCAGACACGAACCCGGTTCCCCAGATTATGAGTCTGCCACTCCTAACCACTACACCAAACTGGCTCTGGAGGCAGAAATGGCCACCAACTTGGATTGCATTCAAAGAGGATTGGACAATTTCATGGAGGAGGAGAGGGCTATTGACATCTACTAGTCAGGATTGTTCTGCTCTGCCTCCACAGTTGGGAGCAGCAATGTGGTGTAGTGGTTAAGAGTGGTAGACTCGTAATCTGGTGAACAGGGTTCGATTCCCCGCTCCTCCACATGCAGCTGCTGGGTGACCTTGGGGGGCTAGTCACACTTCTCTGAACTGTCTCAGCCCCACCCACCTCACAAAGTGTTTGTTGTGGGGAAGGAAGAAGGGAAAGGAGAATGTTAGCCGCTTTGAGACTCCTTAAGGGGAGTGATAAAGCGGGATATCGAATCCAAACTCTTTTTCTTCTTCTTAATCCCAGTTGCTGGAAACCTTAGGAAGGAAGAGTTGCTCTTGTGCTCGGATCCTGCTCGCTGGTTTCCCAAAGGCATCTGCTTGGCCTGTGAGAGCAGGATGCTGGACTAAATGGGACATTGGCCGGATCCTATAGGATTCCTCTAATGCTCTCGGCACACGGGTGACTTATGAGTCGACTCTAAACCAGGCAAGGCTTTGCGCTGTGCACACCAGGATTTCCATCTCTTTGTGTGCCGAGCGAGAAAGGGGGGGGGGGGAGAGAGAGATAATGATGTAATAAACATACAGGAACTGCAGCTCTATTATTGCGGCTGTTCGATTCAGGGGTTGCAGCCAATAAGCTTTAATATTATCCTATAATACTTTTCTTCCCCCACGGGAGGAACGATGCTTCCTGGGGGAGTTGTATGGTGGCAACAAACGTGGCAGGGAAACAGAGAGGCGAGAAACGGCAACCGCAGGGTGAATGCGCTAATGGAAACCCGCAGGGAGATCCAAGCCGCATCTTTGTTTGCGCGGCAGAACTTGTATCGCAATCCTGTTCAAAAGCAAGCGTGCGTTTTGCCATTTCCGACATGCTTAGGCTCGGGAAAACATTCAATATCCTGAGAATTTAATAAAAATGTGGAGGTAGAAGGGGTTCCATGGGTCATCTATTCCAACCCCCTGCAATGCAGGAATCTCAACTTAAGCAGCCCTGGCAGATGGCCATCCAACCTCTGCTTAGAAACCTCCAAGGATGGAGAAGCCACCACCTTCCGAGGTCATCCGTTCCACTGTCGAATTGCCCTTACTGTCAGAAAGTTCATCCATATGTTTAGTTGGAATCTCCATCCCTGTAACTTGAAGTCCTTGGTTCGGGTCCTACCCTCCAGAACAAACTTGCTCCATCTTTTTTGGGGGGATATTTGAAGATGGCTCTCATATCTCCTCTCAGACTCCTCTTCTCCCGGTTAAACACACACACAGCTCCTTCAACCTTTCCTCACAAGGCTTGGTTTCCAGACATTTGATCATCTTGGTTGCTCTCCTCTGCCCACCTTCCAGCTTGTCAACTTCTTTCTTAAATTTTGGTGCCCAGAACTGGACGCAGGACTCCAGGCGTGGTCTGACCAAGTCAGAACAGAGAGGGGCTATGACTTCCCTTGAACTGGACACAAGGCATCTGTTGATGCAGCCTAGATTAACATTAGCTTTTTCTTTTCTTTTCTTTTCCGCTAATTAAATTTTCAATTAAAAAATCTAAAATCCAATTTAATTTAAAACCAATTTAATTTAAAAAAACAAAACCCAGAAGTTCCTTAAGTCTCCGGGTTGCAAATACAGATTTGGAAGGGGAGAGAATTCAGGCCTGCTGCACTGTCTAAATCTGACATTCTCTCTGCTTGTGGCTCCATTTCGCTACTTCTGTTTTTTGCACTGGGCTAAATCAGCTGGGCTAAATTGATGCTTTTGAATTATGGTGCTGGAGGAGACTCTTGAGAGTCCCATGGACTGCAAGAAGATCAAACTTATCCATCCTTAAAGAAAGCAGCCCTGAGTGCTCACTGGAAGGACAGATCCTGAAGCTGAGGCTCCAGTACTTTGGCCACCTCATGAGAAGAGAAGACTCCCTAGAAAAGACCCTGATGTTGGGAAAGATGGAGGGCACAAGGAGAAGGGGACGACAGAGGATGAGATGGTTGGACAGTGTTCTTGAAGCTACTAACATGAGTTTGGCCAAACTGCGAGAGGCAGTGAAGGATAGGCGTGCCTGGCATACTCTGGTCCATGGGGTCACGAAGAGTCGGACACGACTGAACGACTGAACAACAACAAAATCAGCAGAGGGTGGCTGCAGTTGGAGCCCTCAGGTGATAACTCTCTCGCCTCCACTGACAAAAATAAGCCAAAACTGCATGGAAAACAGTCCCTCCAAAACAACCATGTCAGAATATATCTCTCCCAATATCTGAAAGGCTGTGACTTCGAAGATGGAGCAGACTTCATTTCTGTTGCTCCAGAGGCCAGGAGCAAAACCCCCAACACCTCTGGGATTTTAAACACAGAGCAAGTTAAAAATAAACGGAGGAGGAACAGCGGCAGCAGCAGTTAATGGGTGGAAACACGGCAAGCAGGCAAGCAGATTGGGGCTGAAGATTAGAGGAAGCTCCAAAAAACGGTAAGAGCAATTTGACAGTCTGCCTTGGGGCAAGACCTGGGGGGGGGGCAGGCTCTCACTAAAATAATTTCAGCACTATTTTTGCTATAGATGCAAAACAAAACAAAAACCATTCCTGCACTGAATCTAATTTGGCCTAGATGACTTCCAGGCTCAGGAAATTCTGCAATTCTGCTTCTGCAGGAGTCACCGATCCGGCGCAAGGGGTGCGTCTCTGCAATGCCTGCGTCACCCAGGATGCCGTATTATTGTTGAGTGTGGGAATCACAGAGTTGGAAGGGACCCCCAAGGGACATCTAGTCCAGCCCCCTGCAATGCAGGAACCTCAGCTGAAGCATCCAAGACAGATGGCTATCCGATAAGATTCAGCAACCGCTGCAGTCAACTCTTGAGCCTGGGATGGGGAGACGTAGGAACCATCTTGCCCTTTGCCTCCAGGTAATGTTTAACTAAAACTCCCAGCATCCTAGGCCACTGGCTGCTGGGACCTGGAGTCCGGCGACCTCTGGAGGGCGCTCTCCCCAGGTTTCCCCAACCCTGTGCTACACGTTACGAGCCCTCCCACCCTAATCCATCTTCCTCCTGCCCGTTCCCCCCCCCCATCGCCTCTTTTCGTAATCAACGCGCTGACAAATCTGATGCCAAGATCTTGCGAGCCTGGTGCAGGAGTGTGTAATTAATCCGAGTAATTGTCCAGTAATTGAATTTGTGCCAGTACATTAATAACGCTCTTGTGCCGTTCCTCGCCACTCCTGGCGCTGTGTTTCTGGCAAGCCACGGTCTCGTGGGATTGCTGGAGAGGGTGCTTAATTCCTCCCGTAACAATTGTGGATTGGCAGAATTTCTGTGCCTTTCACAGCAGCACGACAGGCAGGAATCCATCAGGTCAAGCTTCTCCCAGTATTGCAGCTCGAAAAGATGGGGATGAGCAGGAGGGGGGCTGCTGTTATCCTCCCCTCCCCACCCCACCCCATGCAACAGAGCTGCCCCATCCTGCCCACGGGTAAGGCTGGCAAGCCTTAGAAGAGGAGCATCCATAACAGGCAGGGTGCTGGTGTTTTGAATCCAGTTCTCTAAACGCTGCATGGATATCTTCAATGCTCAGGAGCAGAGGTGCGCACTTTTGCATCTTATTTAAACTCTTCTGGCTTCCTGCTGTTCCTACAGATGTCTTTCCTAAACAGGGCCTTCCCTGCTCACCTTGATTCTCTGTAATGGAGGGGGGTGGCTGTTTCGGGGAATCTGCAGGGAGAGAAAGTATAGCAGAGGTATACATTGCCCCCTGCTGGGCAGGCAGGAGTTGGCGGGCCCAGAAACTTCCAAAACAGCCACCTGTGCCGCCAATATAGGATCGTAGAGTCGGAAGAGACCCCCGAGGTGTTCAAGAGAGCCAGTGTGGTGTAGTGGTTAAGAGTGGTAGACTCGTAATCTGGGGAACTGGGTTCGTGTCTCCGCTCCTCCACATGCAGCTGCTGGGTGACCTTGGGCTAGTCACACTTCTCTGAAGTCTCTCAGCCCCACTCACCTCACAGAGTGTTTGTTGTGGGGGAGGAAGGGAAAGGAGAATGTTAGCCGCTTTGAGACTCCTTCGGGTAGTGATAAAGCGGGATATCAAATCCAAACTCTTCTTCTTCTTCTTCTTCTTCTTCTTCTTCTTCTTCTTCTTCTTCTTCTTCTTCAAGTTCTTACAAAAGTGGAGCGGGAATTATTTGGCACCTGTAGTAGTGCCAATTCCCCCGACCGAAGCAGTCAAATGGGGCAAGGCAATTTCGTAGGAAAACTGGTCCCAGCAGGTTAGGAAGGGCTTTGCATACGAATAGCGACACCTTGAATGTGGCCTGGTAGCAGACTGGCAACCGACGCTGTGCACGTAGGCATAGCTCCCACCTTGAGAGGTTCCTCCTTGGAGCATGCAAGAGCAGCGATTTTCCCCTTCCATTCAGAAGCAAGGAACTTTAAACCTAGGAGGGGTCGTGGGTGTTGTAGCGTGGGGTGAGTGATTTCTTTTTTTTTTTCCAAATTTATTTATTTATTTACGATACTTAATCTTACACTCGTCATTCTGAATATAAAAAGTAAAAGTACAAAATCAAAGAAAGACAAAAACAACAACAACACAGCAATAATGATGTAACATAAAATACCAACCCAAAGTAGCACCAATGAAAACATTGGCACACACCAACATATAAAAAATTATATAAAACGACTAGTACATTATTTTATACGCACCCACACCCACACCCACCAACATTACAATTCTTCTTAATTTCTTGACTTAAACATAAATTATTAACCTAAATTAAACCTTAATTTCCTACTTAAATATGCATACATTTACACACATACAGACTTCCTGTCTTTCCTGATAAGCATTCCTTTTCTGCTCTTGAAAGTACATAACATTTTCATTTGTCCTTTATTTAGTTCCAAAACCTTCTACAAAACCAAACACAGCTTCTTTTTCTGACTTAGGGTATTTTCCTCCAGGATCATTCAAAGGCCACCACGGACTTTATACCATTTTTGATGCCTTGCAGGTATTTTGTATATCTCTCCCATTTTTTCACGAATACCTGTCTATTATTTCCTCTCAAGCTACTAGTCAGCTGAGCCATCTCGACATACTCTTGAAACTTATATTGCCATTCTTTTACTTTTGGTACACTCTCCCCTTTCCAATTTGATGCTATCAACGTTCTTGCTGCTGCCGCTCCATATAGAAAAATATCTTTTGAGCTCTCTGGGATGTCATTCTCAATGATACTTAAAAGGAATGCCTCTGGCTTTTTAAGGAAAGATACTCCTAGAATTTTCTTGAGTTCTTCATATACTAAGTTCCAGAACTCCTTGATCTTTTTGCAGGTCCACCACATGTGGTACATGTCCCCGTTGGCTTCTCCACAACGCCAACAGTTGTTAGCTAGATTTTTATACATTTTGGAGAGCCGTGACGGGGTCATGTACCACCTGTACTGCATTTTTAACATATTTTCTTTAATGCTGTAACATGCAGTGAACTTCATTGTTGTTTTCCAAAGTTTTTCCCACTGATGTAACATTATAGGGTGGCCTATATCTTGAGCCCATCTGACCATGACTTCTTTGACTTCCTCCTCTTGAACCTTCCAATCTAAAAGAATTTGATACAGCTTAGATATTATTTTAGTTTTAGTGTTCAATATTTCTGTCTCAAATTTTGACGATTTTTCGGCAAATCCAGTTTTTTTATCTTTTTTGAAGGTTTCGTATAACTGATAATAGTCAAGCCAGCTCGTAAGATGTTCTTTTATTTCCTCATAATCTCTTAGGGCTATTTGATTGTCCTTTTCTTTTAGTAACTCATTATACTTTAGCCAATTTCCTTTCATATTCTTCTTCTTTAATACTATAGCCTCTTCAGGGGAGATCCATTTAGGCGTTTTGGGTTCCAAAAGTCCTTTGTATCTTTCCCACACTTTAAATAATGCATTTCTTATTATGTGTCCCCTAAAACCTTTATGAACTCTTGCTTTATCGTACTGTAAGTAGGCATGCCAACCATAACGGTTGTCATGCCCTTCTAAATCTAAGAGTTCCGTATTTTCCAGTTGGCACCAGTCTTTAATCCAAGAGAGGCACGCTGCCTCATAATATAATTTGAAATCTGGGAGCCCAAATCCTCCTCTGTTTTTGTGATCTATTAAGAGAGTATGTTTAATTCTTGGTCTGTTTCCAGACCAAATGAATTTTGAGACTTCCTTCTGCCAGGCCTCAATACAACTTATATTCCCTATAATAGGGATAGATTGAAAAAGGAACAGTAGCTTGGGTAGAATATTCATTTTAACCACTGAGATACGTCCCCAAAAGGATAGTTTTAACTTGCTCCACGTTTCCATGTTCTTTTTAATATCAGTCCATACTTTCACATAGTTATCCTCATATAAATTTATGTTTTTTGTGGATATCCAAATTCCCAAATATTTTATCTTTTGACATACTTTGATTTTTGTTAGTTTTTCAATTTCCTCTTTTTCTCCAGGTGACATGTTCTTAGCCATCAACTTGGTCTTACTTAAATTCAGTTTGAATCCCGCAACCTTTCCAAATGATTTTATTATTTCCAGCACTTTTATCAAACTTTCTTTAGGATCTTCAGTTGTTATAATCAGGTCATCAGCAAACGCCCGTAGTTTGTAAGTATTTTTTCCTAGGGTTACTCCCTTAATGGTTTTTTCGTCTCTTATTTTTCTATTTAATACCTCCATGATCAAAATAAATATCAGAGGAGAAAGAGGGCAGCCCTGTCTAGTTCCCTTTCCGATTTCACAATCTTCTGTAATATTACCATTGATTATAATTTTTGCCTTCTGCCTAGTATAAATAGCTTGAATACCTTTACTAATTTCTTCCCCCAATTTCATTCTTCTTAATAAAGCTGTCATAAATCTCCACGAAACATTATCGAAAGCCTTCTCGGCATCGACCGCCATTATTATAGATGGTTTATCAATATGCAAATCCAAATATTCCAAGATGTTAATTATACTCCTAATATTATTCTGCATAAGGCGGCCAGGGAGAAACCCCGCTTGATCTTTGTGTATAATTTTTTGTAGAGCTTTTTCCATTCTTTTAGCCAAAATATAAGCGTAGAGTTTGTAGTCATTATTAAGTAACGAAATGGGTCTATAATTAGTTATTGCCAGCATGTCCGCTCCAGGTTTCGGAATCAATGTAATAAAACTTTCTTTCCAGGATTCAGGCAAATTACCTGTCTGTAGTGTATTGTTCATAACTCTTTTCAGAGGTTCCGACAGGGTGTCCTCCAATTTTTTATAATAACTTGCTGGGAGCCCATCTGGTCCCGGCGTTTTCCCTACCTTAGCGTTCTTGATTGCCTGTTGTATTTCAAATGTTGTAATTGGCTCATTTAACATCTTGTTTTGATCTGGTGTAATTTCTGGAAGGTTGTCTTGATCCAAGTATTCCTTTATCTCATCTAAGGTTTCGTCTCCCTCTCTATAAAGATTTCTGAAAAAGTTAACGAAATTCTTTCCAATTTCTTTCGGATCGGTTATTATCTTATCCTCTATTTTGATTCTGTTTATTATTCTGTCACTCTGTTGTTTTTTTAGTTTCCACGCCAACAGTCTTCCTGGTTTGTTTGCGAACTCGAAGCTCTTCTGCTTTAACAATTTAATTTTCCATTCAATCTCTCCATTCATTATCATTGCAAACTGTGATTGTAACAATTTAATATTTCTCTTAATGTCCTGATCCTCTGGTTTTTTATAAAGTTCCTTTTCATGTTTAAGAATTTCATTTAGGATTTCTTGTTTTCTTTTTTCCTTTTGTTTATTTCGTAATATATTCTCTTTTATAAAAAAAACCTCTAAGGACCGCCTTACCTGCGTCCCACACCATTTTTATATCTGTGCCTTTATTTAGGTTTAACTCCCAAAATTCCTCCAATGTTTTTTTAGCTTTATTTAATATATTTTCGTCATATAGTAAGGTCTCATTTAATTTCCATCTTCTGTTTCCCTTGTCTTTTTCCTGTAGCCAAAGAAAGACTGCGTTGTGGTCTGATATTGTTTTGGGTTGGATTTCAACCTTATTTATGTTTAATGTGAGATCTTTGGGTATCCAAATCGCATCGATTCTCCCTGCGGAGCAATTTGGGTCTGAGAAATGAGTGTATTCTCTCTCCAGAGGGTGTCGTACTCTCCATGCATCGTTTAGATTATGAATATCGCTAATTCTGAAAAAGGGGGATGGCAACTTAGTTTGCTTATTTCCTATGCTCTTTTTGGTTCTATCAAGTTCCGGGGTGGTCACCCCATTGAAGTCTCCCAGCATTATGATCTTCTCTCCCACTAAGTCAATTAGTTTCTTTTCTAATGAATCGTAAAATTTCCTCCTATTCGTATTTGGGGCGTAGATTCCCACCACCTTAATTTTTTCTCCCTGCACGCATATTTCTATTATCACTATTCTGCCTTCCGAATCTTTATCTATCAACTTTGGTTCCAAATTCGGTCTTGCATATAATACAATACCTCTTTTTTTAACTTTATCTGAGGATATGAATTCCACCCCCAGTTTCTTAATTACAAGAATCCTTGCATGGTTTTGCGTAACATGCGTTTCCTGCAGGCATATTAAATCCAACCTCTGTTTTGTTAGAATATGTTCCACTCTATTTCTTTTTGCCTTGTCGTTAAGCCCATTCACGTTCCATGTTAGGATTTTTAGATTCATCATAAACTTTATTAATTAAACACTCAGCCTACCAATGTAAATATGTTCACTTAAAATAAATCCGATAACAATTCAAACAAAATTCAAGCAGAAATAATGCCTTATCACAGACAAATATTTAACAAACGGGTTATTTGCATAGGGTATCTCAATTTGACTATTATGTCTCTTCAGTCTCCTGTGGTAATTCTGTCTCATCCACTCCTTCACCCAAATACTTCGAGCCTCCCAATTCCTTCCTATAGGTCCTCCGGAACCTGTCTGCATCTGGCCATGTTGTAAATCTCCTTCTCTTTCCTTTGAAAAAGAATGAGATGCCTTCAGGAAATTCCCATCGGTGTGAGATTGATTTCTCTTTCAAAGCTTCCACCAATGGTTTATAGCTGTCCCTTTTTCTAAGCAGCCTGGTTGGAATTATTTTATGGATAATAATGTCACTGTCATCTATTTTAAGCTTGGTTTTACTACTAGCTTGCAGTATTCTATCTCTTATCTCCATTGATGTAAATGTTACAAGGCAATCCCCTGGCCATTTGTTTTGTCTTGCTATTCTCGATCTTACCCTAAAGGCTCCTTCTATACTCTGTGCCATTTCTTGCTCATCAATCTGCAGCCATTTTGCCAAAGCCAGATTTATTTTCTCATCCACTCGCTCCCCCGCCTCTTCGGGGATAGATCTAAATCTTAGGGTCTTCTCTCTCCTGTGCATTTCGATCATGGCTACAGCATCAAGCACCGCTTCATGCGTAGCCTTCATATCTGCAATCTCTTTTTTCACCTTTTCCGTTTCCTTTTTTTGTTCTCTATTGTCTATTTGAGATTTTCTCAATGCTTCTTCTAAATTTATTGATTTACCCTTTAAATCTTGCACAGTCTTTGTCAGTTCCATATTTTTGACCATTATTTCGTTCATCTTTCCTGTCAGTTCCATCACACTCTTTACATTATCATCTATTTTAGTTCCCATCCTATCTAGCTTTTGATCATTAACTTTCGCAATGTCATTCATTTCTTTTTTCATATCAGAAATATCCTTTTTTAGTACCAAGATTAACTCTTTCATTTCCATATTTACTTCACTTTCCAGTACTGAGTTTCTTCTGCTCTGAGTTGGATTTGTCGATCCGGTTATATTAGCAGATTTTTTGTTCACACTTGACATTCTATTACCCCCTTAAATTCACACTTAGAACTTATTTTGATATTAACCAGACACAATTCAGGGGGGGAAAGGAAAAGGGGAACAAACAGACAAACAAATATGCAAAAAAAAAAAAAGGAAAAGGAAATCACAAAGAAACACAAGAAACACGAGAGTGGGAAGTGGGAAATAAGAAAAGGGGGGGAGGGAAGAAAAAAGAAAAGAAAAAAAAGAAGAAGAAGAAGAGAGAAAAAAGAAAAGAAAAGAAAAACAGGGAGTAAAAATTATAAATAAAAAATAACAATAACAATAAAAATAAAAATAGAGTGTTGGAGGGGAATAAGTACACAGGTTCAGATTTTCTACTAGCCCCTTCTTTTCCAACTCCTATTATTTACCACAACATATCAAAGTGTTATACTATCAAGTCACTCTGAACATCCTCCCATCAGTTGACCAACTCAGATCCCTTGTTAAGATCAAAATTTTAACACCAGTTCTTGGAAAGTAAACACCAAAATCGAATTTTCTTGAGGTATAGTCTTTTCCCAAACTTAAATAGCTGTTAGACGTTGCTGTATTCCCAGTTGGTTGCAGTTCCAGGGGAGTCCACTGGGTGTCCCTATGATGTTACCGTGATCTTCCCGTCTCTCCTTGATGCAGCTGATTCACTTCCTTTATCCCCCGCTCAGTTAGATGAGTCAGCGATTTCCCTTAAAGTAATCATGGGGGTAGTATTCTTCAGTCCTAGAGTACCTTTGCTGTCTTTAACCGGTTTATCACAGGAGATACATATGTTACAGATACTGTTACAAATATTAACAGCCCAGTTTATCTTCCCTTTTTGCTTCAATGGCTTCGCACAGTTGGGGGGGAGGCTCAGAAACAGCGTCTTAAACAAATTGTTTCCATGGCTTAGGAGCGGTGAAACAGAATGTCATTTTTTTACCCCCTTGCCATCATTCTCCCAATTTATATATAATAAAAGGGAATAGAAAAGTACTATCGGCAAAGAAATACACGAGAAGCACCACCGCTTGCTATTTTTAAGCCTTTAAAAGTTACTCTTTTCTCTCAAAGTACTCCAAATTGGGTAATGTAGACCGTCTTTTTTCAAACTTAGCCTCTCCTTTTGTTGAAGGTAGAAAGAACACAGGGAGAGCCTGAAAGGCAGTTTGTATTCTCCCCCTGACAAGGCAATAGATTTTAAAGTCTTTAAGTATTTTGTTCATGCGTGAACCAATCCAAAAATAATATATGAGATTCTCCAGACCCTGTTTTCGTCAAGGCTGTTAAATTCCAAAGCTTGTCAGGAAAGACCCCCTCTCCAACATATCTTCACACCGGACCTTGGCCAAGACCAGAATGTTTTTAGAAAACGCTTAAAATTATTAAGCTTTCAATAGCCCTTTCGATGGCTTTTCTTTTCTTTCTGAGCTTAGTCTGGGCTTACAGTCTTGCCACGTCCCATCCAAACAACGGAGATTCAGCCGCTTTAGCGTCTCGGAATCGGGCTTTCTCACCTGGGGGAGGGATCGCCGTTTAATGGCGCCCAGGAGCTCCTCTCTCCCAGTCCTTGACTCGGCTTCGGAGACTCCTTTCTGCGCCGCGGCAACTCCTTACAGGTCCAGAACACCCTCCTGAGCCTTCTTGGGGTCCGTGAAGCCCTACAGCCCCCGTTGGGGTGAGTGATTTCAGTTAAGTGATTTCAGCTTTCTGACATAGCAGGCAGAAGACAGCTTCTTCACGTAACACTCTTTATTCAGGCAAACAAGACTGGAGACTGAGGAGAGGGACGCTACATTTATAGGGACAGTAGACTGGCTAGAAAGGATACATTTTGAAGGGAACAATCTCAAGCAATCACAAAGCTGCCTTTTGGTGGGAACCAATAAGACTGAGGATCCAAATACAGCAGCTTAAATGAACCAATAGTAGCTGTTCCTTCTGGAACAGAAAGGCAGCCACTTTACCCTAATGCGAATACAGACAATAGTAATACAGATATAAAAACCATTGAATCAATACACAACAGTGGGGGGTCATGTAGCCCAACCCCTTTCTCGGTGCAGCCATTTTGCATGCGCAAGCGTTCTTTCTGGTGCACATCCAGGTCGGAGGAGGCCTGTGCACATGCACACAAGCTATTTCTGTTGCTCCTCCAACCCGGAAGTGCGCCGGAAATAGCATGTGCGCACGCGTATGGGCGCATGCTTCCCTGCCCTCTGCGCAATCGGCGCTGGAGACACCAGCCTGAGGCGCGGTAAGTTTGCTGACCCCTGGTGTGGCTGCTTGTTTTTTATTAGTATTTGTTCAGAAACGTTTTTTACTTAATCATTTGCTTTTATTTTTTCAGAATAGGGGGAAGGATTAGGAAGAGAAACGGCAGGTGGCTTGTTGTGTGTGTGTGTTGCAACTTTCAACACGTGCGTGTTGTTGGAGCTGCGGGTTGTGGCCATCTTCTTTACGTGGTATGTATGTGTTCTTGCCTTTGGTTTGGAGAGAAGTATGGAGGTTTTGCATTCCCATTTTTGTTTAGGTTTTTTTTTAACTGTTTTCTGTGTCCGGTTGACTTCTGTGAGAACAGGATTACAGGATTAGATGGGGGCTCTGGCCCGCCCTCGCAGGCCCTTCTACTGTGGCTAAACGACATCTGCATGAGGAATGAGTCTTGCCCCATCCGCGAAGGATTTCTGAAGGTTTTCTGAGGGTTGTTACGTGGAGTGGAAGCTGTTCTGCGGGCCTCTAGCATCCTTGCCTATGCACTGCGTGGCTGTAGGATTTGCATTCCTCCTCTCCGCAGAACACCAAGGAAGAAAAACACACTCATCTTCCAGATCTGGGAGTCCTCTTGACAGCAGGACAAGAGTGATGGATGTGCTGGGCCATCAATTCATCAGAACATCAAGGCGCACGCCTGGGCCCTGCCATTCATTCTTGTCGTTTGAATCCTCTTGATGTGTAAGATTGCATGAGAATCCTGCAGCAGAGGAGCTTGGTGCGTCTCCTAGTCAGAGACGGCACCGCCGGTTCATCCATCCAGCTCGGGAAACCAGGAGGTGGAGACGGAGCTGTTAATCGGGCTGTTTGTTCAAGGTGAAGAGTAAATGGGAAGCGTGCGGGGGGGGGTAGGGGGGTGCCTCTACCCCTGTTCCTAGTTATGCAAAGTGATGTGCACAGGAAAGACAGCATGGATGGAGGTGGGGGCAGCCGCCCTACACAGCTGCCCAGACATCAGAGGCAGCCTGCAGTGTGCATTGTAGCGTCTCGAACTCAGGGCAGCGAAGCCCCCAGCCCTGACCAAGTGAGTGGGTGCGGAGTTACGGAACGTCCATAGGCATTCCAACTGCTCCACTGTAAGCAAATTAAAGGTTTGCAGTCCTGCGAAACTGAACGCTCGACTGAGATTACCGTATTGGCCCGGATATTAGCCGCACCCAAATATAAGCTGCACCTTTAAAATGGGGGGGGGGGGAGAGAGAGAGAGAGAGAGAGAGAGAGAGAGAGAGAGAGAGAGAGAGAGAGAGAAAATACCTGAATATAAGCTGCTCCCTTCCTCGCTGCTCCTGGCTGTATACTGGGGGGGGGGGGGAAGAGCTACGCTGCGTTGCTGGCGGCCTTCCTCCTTCCTTGTTCTCTCCCTTCCCGGCCTTGGGGGGGGGGAGGACAGGGTGGGGGCTATGCGTGGGTCGGGCGCCACTTTGCCACGCTCCTGGGGCTGTTTGCCCCGCGCTCCTGGCTGCAAATATAAGCCACACTTTTAACTTTTCACAGTTGGAATTCAGGGGGAAAGTGTGGCTTAATATTCAGGCCAATGTGGTAAAATCCTGCACTGGCTGTCAGGAGCTGGAGTCAGGAATTTAAAAACACGGTTTCAGTGAGGTTTATTGAAAGAAACCAAAATAGTGCAGGCCTGGTGTCAGGATCCTTCCCAGGGTTGCTCATGAGTAACGACAGAGCCTTCAGTTGCTAAGACTATTTCTTGTGCATTTCTATTTACAGTGTAGAGCTAGTTCCAGACATGACCGCTCAGTCACTTGAAGAATCCGGAAGTGCCGCTCTCCGGTTTCCCGCCCAGCACCAAGGTCTCAGCACCCTAAAACGACGTCTGCGGTGTCTCCTGACCCCCCCCCCATGCTGTGCTGGCGCCGGAAGCAGCAGCTCTTCCTCAGATCCTCTCTGGCTGGTGGTACTGGGTCTTTGCCCAGAGTCTCCAAGCTTCTGCACCTCCTCCTCCCTTGGAGAGACCTCAGGAGAAATGCTAGAGGAGGAGGACTCGGGCGATAGAAGTGGCTGGGCTTCCCTGTAACATAGAGAGACCTCCTCACACGAAGAGCTGCTCTCCCAGTCCTCCTCCCGAGGAGGACCTCTCTCCCTGCCCTCCTCGTGAGCAGGACCTTGCAACGAACCTCCCTGCCAACTACCCCTCTGTTACCAAGTGTATTATTCCTTTTTTTTTTTTAAAGAGATTTTATTATTTTATCATATAACAAAAAAGAAACAGCATTAAACATACATAAACATAAACATAGAAAAACATAATAAACAATTCAACAATAAAAAACACAACATTAACATACCGAAAAAAAGAAAACTTATACAAACCTTATCAAATTCTTATCTTTGTTACTCTACTTGTTTATACTTCTTAGGGGGACTTCCCCTGGTCCCTCCTCTGTCTTCAAAAACATATATACTTTTTAAGGTAGCTTCCTTTCTTTTTTCCATTATCTTATACTCAATATCCTAATGTTCTTTACATTTATCTAAACCAATATATTTCTTAACTTATATTCTATATCTTAACACTTTCTTATACAAATAAATCTATCACATCAAAATTTCTTTTATAGCCATTATAACTAGCCTTATACTTCTAAAGCCGATTCTTATATATATTTCTGCTCAAATATTCAGACATTCAATTTCACATGCTTAACTAAATAGTCCTTAAATTTCTTCCAATCTTGCGACACCTTCTCTTCCCTCTGGTCTCGGATTCTGGCGGTCAGGTCTGCGAGTTCCATAAACTCCATCAACTTCATCTGCCATTCTTCGATTGTTGGTATCTCTTCGCCCTTCCAAGTTCTTGCCAATAAGATTCTAGCCGCTGTCGTGGCATACATGAAAAACACTCTATCCTGACTGGGTATCTCTTCGTTGGTCATGCTCAAAAGAAATGCCTCTGGTTTCTTACAAAAGGTAATTTTCATTACCTTTTTAAGCTCATTATAAATCTTGTCCCAGAAGGCCTTTACCCCTGAACACGACCACCACATATGATAAAAGGTACCTTTCAACGATTTACATTTCCAACACACATCCGACATTTTAGAATTCATTCTAGCTATCTTAACTGGTGTCAGATACCATCTATATATCATTTTCATTACATTTTCTCTTAAACTGTTGCATGCAGTAAAATTGATACCTTTCTGCCACAATCTCTCCCAGTCATCCATCATAATATTATGACCCACATCTTTTGCCCAATCTATCATTGTGGATTTAACCAATTCATCTTTCGTATGCCACTCTAGCAACAAATTATACATCTTGGAAAGGTTTTTAGAGTTCGATTCGATCAGTTCTGTTTCCAGTTTTGATTTTTCCACTTGAAAACCAATTTTTTTGTCTAATTTAAATGTTTCATGTACCTGGTGATATTGCAGCCAGTCGGGGACTTGGCTTCTAACTTGATCGTAGCTCTTCAGCTTAAATGAGTCCCCTTCCTGCTGCAATATATCCATGTATCGTAACCAACTTGCAGACATATTCGGTCTCTTATAGGCCTTGGCCTCCACTGGTGAGATCCATCTAGGAGTCTTTCTCTCCAGTAAGTCTTTATACCTAATCCAAACCTGATACAAAGATTTCCTAACTATATGACTCTTAAAAGTTCTGTGGATTTTTGCTTTGTCATACCAAAGGTATGCATGCCAACCAAACATATTATCGTGTCCTTCCAAGTCCAACACATCTACATTTTCTAATTTAAACCAGTCTTTCAACCAGCAAAAGGCCGCTGCTTCAAAATAAAGTCTTAAATCGGGCAGGGCAAAGCCTCCTCTCTCTTTAGAGTCTGTCAGAATCTTAAACTTAATTCTAGGCTTTTTGCCCTGCCATATAAACTTCGATAAGTCCCTTTGACATGTCTTAAAACAGTCCATTTTATCCAAGATTGGTATGGCTTGGAATAAGAACAGCATCCTTGGTAGGACGTTCATTTTAATCGCTGCTATTCTTCCCATTAACGACAGTCTCAATCTAGTCCATATCTCCAGATCTTTCTTTATCTCTGTCCACAGTTTTTCGTAGTTGTCTTTATACAGGTTCACATTTTTTGCTGTGAGATTGATACCTAGATATTTTACAAATTTAACAAAATTGAGGCCTGTGCCTTCTTGTAGTCTTTTTATCTGTTCTGCACTCATATTTTTACTTAAAACTTTGGTTTTCTGTTTATTTAATTTGAAGCCAGCTACACGTCCAAATTGTTCGATTAGTTCCAAGGCTTTGGGGACACTGCTTTCCGGTTCTTGCAGGGATAACATCAAATCATCTGCGAAGGCGCGTAGTTTGTATTCTTTCTCTCCCACCCTGATTCCTTTTATCTGTTTTTCTTTTCGTAGCATATTTAAGAGGACTTCCAGGACCGTAATAAATAATAAAGGGGAGATAGGGCACCCTTGTCTTGTTCCTTTTTCGACTTCAATTTCCTCCGATATCACACCGTTTACTATTATTTTTGCTCTTTGTTCTGTATAAATGGCTTTGATGCCATTTAAGAATCTTTCTCCAACTCCCATCTTTTCCAAATTCTTTTTCATAAACATCCAAGATACCTTATCAAAGGCTTTCTCCGCATACCAAGTGTATTATTCCTGAGGTGTTCAGGGTCACTTTTTTCCATACACCCCACCTCGATCCTTGAGGTCCGTCTGTGAGGATAATCCCCTTTTATTATAACTAGGGATGACTTGGTAACGGGGTTCTCTTGTCCAGCTGTCGTGGCCTGTTTTATATGTATATATATTGCTCTGGGCTCCTGGGTTGAGAATACCTCTCAGCTCTATCAGTTCTGGGGATCTCTCTCTCATTAGATTCCCCCCCTGCGTCAGTCATATAAACCCTTTTAGTAACTGTGTAGCCTTACCGAGGTTTCTGCCCTTTTGCCCCTCCTGAGGGAAACTCCAAGACACAAACTATCACCCTGCAGGTCAGTTTTGTCTTTTCCCTGAGTTCACCTGCTCATGAGCATCCATATATCGCTGGACCAAATAAATGCCTCTTTTCTCTTGGCTCAACAGAAAAAACAAGACTTTATTTATTTCAGAACATCGTGCTTCACGTATTTGGATATTTCATCAGCTTAGTTACATCTAAAATATCAATTCTTTCAGTATAACTGACTAATCTTCATCCTATCCTAGCCTAACCACCACTATCCTGGCCCCACACCCCTCTTCTTCCAGTCACCACTCACACCCTCCCTCTTCTCCAACTGCCAAAACGGCCATTTAAACCGGGGATCACCCTGCCCCCCAAAGGATGAACTGTCCGTCAAAAATGAAGGTGGCTTAACTCTTTCGGCGCTGGGCTGTCATACCTTCTCCATCCTAGGGCCAATCCGTCACAGACCTCCACCCAGCCCTTCCTCTTGAGTAGTCCTCCTGTCCCCCTCCTCCTCGGGAGGAGGACCTCTCTCCCCTCGCTCCTCACAAGGAATACCTCTGCTCCGGCTCTCCTCCCGAGTAGGACCTCCCCTTGCCTTCTCCTCGCAAGGAGCCGGGCAATCCCTGAAACCTAGTGATCACAGCAACTTTTCCTAGTAGGTCTTGCCCCAATGAGGCAGTTGCAAGCACCGAAGCACCCCAACTTCCGCCATCTTCTAAGGCTCTTCCCCTCTAGGATCTTTCCCAAACAGTCACAAATGGCATCTGCACACAAGAAATATCTCTTCTCTTCTCTGCATGTTCTAGGAGACCAGCGGGGAGAGGAGCTGGCCACAGCAGGAGGGGGAGATGTTCAAAATAACCTTTGTAAAAAAAAAACCACAACAACACCAGAAGCTTTTCTTTTGGCGATTATAGGGGCAGAACTACCTAAATTGTATAGAAATTTATTTATGTATGCGACGACAGCAGCAAAGAATGTTACTTGCCCCAAAATGGAAAGAGGCTGGAAAGTCCCAGCAAAGGAAGAAAGGAGACAAAAAAAAAAAAAAAAACTTATGGAATATGCGGAAATGGGGAAAACTTCCCGGAAGAATAAGAAACCAAGATAACAAACTTTCTGTGGAAGGTTGGAAGTGGTTTGTTGAGTATTTGCAGATAAATTGCAAACAGATAAAAAAACACTGCCAGGATTCTTGTAATAACCTGCAGTTTCATAAGAGTATATATTTGAAGTAGATAATTGAATGAGCGAATGAATTTGGATATGCAGAAGATAGAAAAAAAAATTAAGGAACTGCAGAAAGAGGGGGAAGGAAGTCAAACTTTGAAATGTTAAAATGATTGGGAAATGAATGAAATGTATAAACTTGAAAAGTATAAATAAAAACAAAAACAAATGATGTCTGTGCACAAGAAATCTCCGCTCTGCTCTTTCCATTGCTCTGTGTGTTCTAGGCCACAGCAGGAGTGGGAAATTCCCTGGCTTCAGTCTTCTCCTCCGTCTCCTGGCCACCCAATCCTCCAGCTTCCACTTCTGCCTCAGAGTCTGCAATGCTCTCTGACACAGCCTCTTCCTGCTCACTAAACCCAGTGGCGTCACAACAGGGGGGCGGTGTGCCCCGGGTGCCATGTCTGGGGGGGGGGGATAACAAGAAGGCACCCTGCGGTGACTTGCTGCGGCACAAGCAGCCACCGCAGCCGCAAGCAGATGATCCCAGCGCGGCGGCAAACAGCGCATTTGCAGTGGCGCATGCATGCACTGTATGTAACCACATCGCACATGCACTGTACATAGCGGTTTGCCACCGGCGCCGGGATCCTCTGCTTGTGGCTGCTGTATGGATGGCAGTGGGATCCCTCCATCGCCACTAGAGCCACATGTAGTGGATCCTCCGTTTGCAGCTGTGAGCAGAGGATCCCGGCACCATCCATACGGCACTGGAGTGGCACTGCTGGCAAACCTCTATGTACAGCGCATGTGTGGCGCTGCTACGTATGGCGCATGAGTCGTATGTAGCGATGCCGCACATGCACCCTATGTAGGGATGCCCTGCCCCGGGTGTCACGATGCCTTCGTTCGCCCCTGACTAAACCCTGTCACCTTTCCCACTTCTGACACCTCCTCCTCCCAGTCTGCTCCCTCTCCTCCCTCTGTCATCCCACTGCCACCCCCCCCCCATCTCTGAGCCATCTTCCTCCCGGGGGTTCCCAAGCTGGTGACTCCCTCTACTCCTTGGCATCCAACCAGTCCAACTAAATATTAAAAACACAGCAAAACGCCAACCCATAGCTGTCAAGTTTCGGATTTGAAAATAAGGGATCAGCAGTCTCACCTATCCCGGGGACAGTCACATGTCAGTGGTGGGCGGAGCCAGAAGCAAAAGTGGGCGGAGCAGCAATGTAAACTCCAAGCGGGCTCAAGCTCGGAGCGGAGCAAAGAGGAGGGCAGCCACATGTTCTGCGTGATGGAGCCCCATCGTCTTCTTGTCTGATCCCACCAAAACAGGACAGGAAGCAGCAGCTGCTCAAAGGCACCCAGGCTCCGCCCGCCAGCTAACCCTATTGGCCGGCTGAGGCGCTCGGTGGCAACGGATAGGGGCTGATGCGGGGGGAGGAATACACCCCCCTGTGAGCACGGGAAACGGCTCCCACTTGCTTTGAGGGCTGAGGCTTTTCTCTCCAAGTAGGCGAGGTCTTCCCACCCAGTCCCTGGCCAGCAGGGGAGGAGCTGCTTCCATTAAAAACGGGAAATTTAAGGGAAATAAAAAATAAGGGAGAGCAGCGGGAAACTGCTTAAAATAAGGGAGAATCCCGGGGGAAACGGGATACTTGACAGCACTGCGCCAACCACTTGCATGTGCTGAAGTCTCCAGGAGGTCCGCTGTGAACTCGAGTCTTCCTGGGGATCCAAACCTCTTCCTCCAATGCCGCTGCACCTTCTCCTGGGTCACCCCCCTTTCCCAACCATGACACACACCCCAAACCCACTGTCTCCCTCGCCAAGTCGTTCCTCCAGCAAGGATCTTAATAGCCAGGCAGGTTTGTGTAAATAGAGGCTGTCTTTAAGTCATCCTGACCCTAAACCGTTTATGGAGTGGAAAATTAAAACCAGACTCTTTGCGCTAAAGCTTCAAGCGGCCTGGCAGGACGGCCCCCGTGGGGACCTTGTACGGCCCCCTAAGGCACATCAGGAAACTCAGACAGGTTTGATTTCAAATCACAATTTCAGAGTGCTCCAGTGCACCTACCTTTTTATACACCTGCGCGAGTAAATGTGATTCCTCATAAGGATAGAAATTAAACGGCCGGGGATGCAGACCTGCAATTTGGAGCCTCTGCTGCCACCTGTGGGTCAATGCTGTGCATGGCTAGATGATTGTGGTTGTGGCGGAAAGGGACAGGGGATCGAGTCTAGGGATCGCCAAGAGAACCTTTGGAGTTTGGCCAGCCCACCTCTGTGCTGGATCCAGAGCCGGGAACTGGAAAGATCCCTGTTCAAATCACACAAGAGACACAAACATGATACTTATTTAATGCAACCTGCTGCATGTACCCCAATCTCCGAGCGGCGAGAAACTCCAGGGGCTCCTGTGAGCTGAAAATTTGAAGCTATTGTACAAAGAAATTTTAAGCAGAGAATTCCCCCCCCCCCATTCTGATGAGACCTCTGTGGTTTTTCATTTGCTCTTTTAGGAAATGCTAGCGATGTGCTGCAGCATCTTAAAAAGCAGAGACATCACCTTGCCAACAAAGGTCCACATAGTTCAAGCTATGGTTTTCCCAGTAGTGATGTATGGAAGTGAGAGCTGGACCATAAAGAAGGCTGATCGCCAAAGAATTGATGCTTTTGAATTCTGGTGCTGGAGGGGACTCTTGAGAGTCCCATGGACTGCACGAAGATCAAACCTATCCATTCTTAAAGAAATCAGGCCTGAGTGCTCACTAGAAGGACAGATCCTGAAGTTGAGGCCCCAGTACTTTGGCCACCTCATGAGAAGAGAAGACTCCCTGGAAAAGACCCTGATGTTGGGAAAGATGGAGGGCACAAGGAGAAGGGGATGACAGATGGCGAGATGGTTGGACAGTGTTCTCGAAGCTACCAACATGAGTCTGACCAAACTGCGGGAAGCAGTGGAAGACAGGAGTGCCTGGTGTGCTCTGGTCCATGGGGTCACAAAGAGTCGGACACGACTGAACGACTGAACAACGAGTGATGTGTGAATGAGGCAGAGCAGGTGGAGGAAGGTCTGGGCTTCTCCAGCTTCCGTGCCTTTTCACTCTGCTAAACCAAATTAAAACTCAAGACTTTCAGCACCTGCTAAAAACGCCCCTCTTTCAACAAGCCTTCTAATTTGGTATCTGCACTGAATTTGAATGGATTGTGGATATATGTTTTGCGCTGCTGCTGCTGTTTTAAATTGCTTTTGTACATATAATTGCTATTTAATTGTTTTTATATTTGCAATTGTCCCTCTTTTCTTTTATTGTATTGTAAATTGCTTTGGGATATCCCATGGAATGTGATTCATAAATGAATTTGCTGTTGTTAAAATGACACAAAAGTGCTTTCAAGTGTTGCTAGATGTTCTAAGTGTTTTGAAATGTTTCCAGTTTCTTTTTAAATTGTTTTGGCGTGTTTTAAATAGAAGTGGAACTCGTAAAATTAGAATATCATGGAAAGGTTCATTTTTTTCAGTAATTCAACTTAAAAAGGTGAAACTAATATATGAGATAGACTCATGCAAAGCGAGCTATGTCAAGCCTTTATTTGTTACAATTGTGATGATTATGGCGTACAGCTGATGAGAACCCCAAATTAACAATTTCAACTTTGGGGTTCTCATCAGCTATACGCCATAATCATCACAATTATAACAAGCAAAGGCTTGACATATCTCGCTTTGCATGTCTTGAGTCTATCTCATATATTAAACTCCAGTAGCAAATGAAAAAAATTGCTTACATAAATGGACTTTTCCACGATATTCTAATTTTTCGAGTTTCACCTGTATATTATTCCATTTTATTTTTAAATTGTACTGTTTAAATTAACTTTTAAAAACATTTTCTGCCCTGCACCTCTTTTGGGAGGAAGGATGGGGTGGAAATTTGATAAATAAAGCAAATACTAAACATGATCCTATGAAAAATTGCTTAAAACCAAAAATATCTACCCGTACCCAACACAGGTATGAACATCGCTAAAAGCCAACTCAGTATCATTGTCTATTCTTGGGTTGGAGACCTTCAATTCTCACCACCCCTGACCACGTACCATGCTGACTGGGGCTGATGGAAGTCCAGCAATGCATGGAAGACCACAGGGTTGTGGGGTGTGCAGCCAAATCACAAATGCATATTTTGCTAGACAGACACAGGGCTAGTACACAGAGAGTTCCTAAAACTTCCTAGAGAGAACCTTCTGTGTGTGTGGTCAGTTTCCCTGCCTCCTCTGGGCAGGAATTCTGCAGCAAAGGAGACTCTGCCTCTGAGGAGACTCTCTTTCCACCATGATTCCAAACTAAGAAGATGTGCATCTGGGTGCTCCAGGTACATGCGCCCTATTTTGAAGCCAACTTTCGTATTTTGTGACTGAGAAGTTTTCTTACCTGCATTGTATTTGCTGCCTGCATTGAAATGTAAGTAAACCTTCCATTTATCTTACCAAAAAGTGTGGTTCATTCTCTGCAACGGGGGTGAAGAGGGAGGAGGTCTGCAGACCACAAATAAAAGGAAAATGTAAGGTGCAGCTGCCTTGTTCCTGAGCTTCAGGAAGCTGCAAAACGCATTCACTTTTCACTCTGCTAAAAAAAAAAGCTGCAAGTTGGAGCAGCACCCTGGGCAGAAAAGGGTTCCAAGTCTTGCAGTGGCTCTGCCCACTGAGCCTAGCCATTGTCTCACCTTACCAGGATGCATAATTGTTTTTGAGTTATGTGGCGCTCTCCTAATTATGTTACATATCTTAATGTTACGTGTATTGCAAACTGCCCAGTGGTTTTAAGGAAGGGTGGTCTACAAATGCAAGAAATTATAAATATAATTGTGGGGCTTTTGTTTTAACTGGAAAAGCCTCAAAAACAGTATAGCGCTTGGAAATGGTGTCCAGCAACGCTTCTGCTGCGTACCTTTGCTTCTCCAGCGCTTTTGCAGAGTTTTGCAAACTTCTTCTGCGCAGCGGTGTGTGTGCCTTTCTTGTCAGCAAATAAATTCCACAGAGTCCAGCTTGTTCTAAGCAAGCAAGCTTTATTTACAAGCATAAATCATGGGCGTTCTCTCCCGGACTAACGGAAGACATGTCTCTGGTTGAAAGCGAAACCAGAATGAACAGAAAAAGAACAGTGTGTCACATATCACTTAGGCTTCTGTATAGCAATACCCGGATGTGTGACATCATCTTCCCTGTGGGCGGGGCAGACCTCTTGAGCTTATTTAACCCTGTAAGCTCCAAACCTCACAATAATAAATATAATAAAAGATCCCAGCTGCTTTCCCTAGGACCTGGAAGGACAGACAGCTAAGTAGACAGCACCTTCATAGCCAAAAATCGCCTTTTGAATATCTATGACAACTTTGTGGCAGTGTTGTCAAAGACCTTCTGCATTCCCTGGCACCACCACAGGGAAGATGCATCTGGGTTGCTTGAAGAAAAAGGAAGGGTGAACTACTGAGATTCCAAGATCTAGAAAACAAGGCAGGAGCAGGAAAACAAGGCAGAAGTGCACAAAAGGGGGGGAAACACAACTCTTTAGCACCCCTGGGATTCCAGCACCTTGTAGCCAAACAACTCGCACATCAATCACAGCTCCAGCCTTGTTTATTGGCTAAAAACAATGAAAGGCAGGAACAGTCAGGCTGCCTCCTCTCGCAGAAATTGCTTTGAAGGTTGCCTGCGCATTTTGCTTCATAACTTTCTTTCTAGGAGACCTAGAGGCTTACTTTTTTTAAAAAAGTTAAAAATCTGGGGGCCCTCCTGAGTCTGGTCCTGGGACATCGGTGTCCCCTTAGCCGCCTCTCAGCAGCCCTGCCAATGGTGACCAAACATGCCACACTCCACTTGAAACACAGTTGTAAACATCTAATTTCCTTCGCAATCAGGGTTTGTCCCTGATGATTCCATAAAAGCACGGCTTTCCTTTTTCTGGGCGAGGATGTGTACATGCCAAATTAGACACTTTGGATCAAATTCATCCCCCCACTAAATTCTGAAGCCGATGAGCAAAGAATGAAAGGCAGTGGGAAGCCTTTCCTATCCCCCTCTAAACCAGAAGTAATTTTCATGCTCTGATAAGGCAGTAACAGCTGAATGGGTTTTCTTCAGCCTTCTTACACATTTTTTTTAAAAAATCTGCTTTGGGTTGAGAGCAAGTATGAGAGATTGCAGCACAAAGGAGAGGAACTGTCAATGGACATAACACAGAGAGAGGGGGGGTGGTTTTAAGGATCTGCTAGAATCACAGAGCCATCTGCAAAGGTCAGCTCTCTTGTCATTCCAGCTATGCTTAAAATTGGTTAAGTCAGGGATTAGAAAAAAGTTAATAGAAGGCAAGTCTATCAACAGCTATCAGCTCCAGGTTCAGAGGCAGGAGACTGCTGAATAAGACTGTGGTCATTTTTAAAGAGTTTTGGAGATGGATAAATATTGATAATAATTTATTTGGATAAATATTATTAATAATAATTCATGTTATTAAAGTAGCCAATGCAACACCCATTTAAAATAACGTGTTCAGGGCAGATCCTGGACCTTACAGGCCAGTTAGCTTAATGCCTACCCCAGGAAAACTGGTGGAAAGTATGGTTAAAAATAAAAGAAACAAGCATATGAGAAGAACAAGCTTTGCTGAAGCAGAGCCAGCATGGCTTCTGCAAGGGCAAGCCTTGTCCCACAAACCTACTACTGTTCTTTGAGAGCGTCAACAAACAAATAGATATAGACGATCTGGTTAGCATAGTGTACTTGAAGTTTCAAAAAGCTTTTGACAAAGTAGCAAAGATTCCTAAATAAGCTTAGGTTACCTAGAGGATGTTACACTAGATGGGTCGTTGAACTGATCCAACATGCTCTGCTTATGATGTTAGTAACCTAACAAAGGGCAGTTTCTAGGCTGCTTACAATCAAGTTTTTTAAATGCACAAGATTCTTACGAACGACGGCAACCAAAATTTAACAAAATGATAGATAAAATGACACCAGATTCCAAAGAAAACAAAAACACAGGCAATCTGAATCAACACTACCATAAAGCCTTTTCACAGCCGCATCACGTTCCATTAAACACTGGAGATAAGGACAGACCGCTGGCACCAAAGAGATGTTTGTGTCGTCACCAAACAGGATTCGCTAGGGAGAGCATTTCCCCAGCTAAAAAAGGCCCTGTCCCTCGTTGGCACCGTCCAAACCTCTCGCAGAAGCACCCAAATAAGGACCTCAAAGGGTGGTCTTGGGGTCTAGGAAAATTCCTGCTGAATCTCTTCCCAGCCAGAGCATATCAAGAAAATATTTGCTGAGGAGATGTGCAGATGAGAAGGCAGGATCAGAGCACAGCACAAATCAATTTTCCGGATTTCTAACTGATCCTCTCTCCTTGGCCTTCTGTCCCGAGTTTCGATTTTGAAAGAGCCCCTTTGACCTCCCTCCATCGCTGACACACGCCTCCTCCGTTGCCTAGCAGTCTCTGCCATCTTCGACAAGGTCCTGCTCCAATCGCAGGTCCCCACCGGATGCTAATTCCACTTGGAAACTCGTGAGCTGGGCAGGGGAGAGTAAGCCTCAGATTCTCAACATCGATTGCAGCGTTTGGGACTTTTCAGTTTATAGAAAAGGTAGGAGAAGGTATGAAAGAAGTTTGTAATATTCTGCATGGCCCGGGAAAAGGTTTTCTCCTAACATTAGAATTCATGGGATGAAGCTGAAGGTTGGACGATTCAGGACAGGTTTTAAAAAGTCCTTCACGCAGCTCATCGGTTTTGTGGAACTCTCTGCTGCAGGATGCAGTTTTGACCATCCACCTGGATGGCTTGAAGAGAGAATTACACCAATTCATGGAGGAGAGATCTCTCGAAGGCTACTAGCCAGGATGGTCATGTTCTGCTTCCACGAGCAGAGGCAGTAATGCTTCTGAAAACCAGTTGCCGGAAACCAAAGGAGGGGAGACAGTTCTTGTGCTTGAATTCTGCCACTGTGAGAACGGTGGACTAGATGGGCCATTGGCCTCATCCAGAAATCTTTCCTTTTATGTTCTTGTGTGTGTGTTCACTGCAGAAGAAATTTTGAAGGAATTATGACAGGCAAAGAACGACACAGCCTCCAAATTGGATTTCCAGGGGGGATGAAAAGGGGAGTTTTTCCCTAGGGTAAAAAGAGGGGAGGCACCCCACCAAATATTTGCAAACGCTTTGAGGCTCAGAAAACAAATTCCAAGCAAAAAAAGCAAGCAGATTTGATTGAAGCGACCCGACAGATGCAGTTGGCATTTGCCCTGCAAGTTTTGAATGAAATGGATTTAAAAATCCTTGCTAAAAAGAGACCCTGAGAGTAATGACTTGGGAAGGAATTAATAATTCAAGGCGGAGGCTGGGGGGCAATCGCTGGTGGGGTGCAATAATGGATTTACCAATCAGCCTCATATTTACATGAAGCGCTGGTGGAAAACAAGGCTTGAAGGAAGAGCCTGTCTGTTGCAGTAAATTAGACGCAACCAGAGGCCTGCAGCGGCCAAGGTTTCGGCTGGTTGTTTCAAATCAATATGTGAACTCCCATCTCCTTCGCCTCTGCAGCTCCTGGCCATGTCTGTCATCCTCACTCCCCAGCTCTGCCCAGCGAGATCCTTTCAAAGCAGAGATCAGGGGCACCATATTAGCTGAGATGTTAAGGCAGGGGGAGCGCTCACTGTGGCGCAGAAGCAACGGACCTGGTGCGAGTGTTGGGTCTCACAGACCAAAATAGGCTACAGGGCCCATAGAAATTAGCCAGGCGCGTTTTGCACCTATCGGCTACTTGTGACCAAGTGAAGATGCCTGGGTGCCATGATGGTGCCTGACATCTCCATCATCTGGAGGTGCCCTGCCTGGGGATCCTTGGATCTGGACTCTTTTCACACACTGATACAATCAAACTTCGGTTTTCGAACATCTCGGCTGCTGAACGTTTCAGAAGCCGAATGCCGAAAACCCGTAAGTGGGTCTTTCTTCTTTCTTTGGCGATCACTTGTAGCCGAGTAAGATTGTCTTCCATAAACACGGAAGGATATTAATAAACAATATATGCTCTCCTGCCTGCTTGAACATTCCCACACTCATCACAACAGTCATGGGCGTACTCAGGGGGGGCAGGAGGGGCATCTGCCCCCCCCCCCCCCGAAGCAAAAAAAAAAATTAAATGGTTATCGGCAGCCTAAAAGGAAAAAAAAGCTCTCCTCCTGAATAAAAGCTCAACGACTGGTCTTTCTCCCCCTCCCAAAATCTCAATAACAATTGAGCTCTTGCCGTCTTGCCGAGGCACAGTTGGCCACTCTGTGTGTGTGTGTGTGTGTGTGTGTTGCGCCAGCTGTTTCCCCCTCCCTCATGCCGACAAAGAGCCGGCGTGCCTCTCAGAGACCGGATCCTAGCCTGCACCCTGCTTGGTCAAATGGGGATGCAGGCTGAGACTTGGGCAGTGTCAGGGGGCGAATCCGAGGGCTGACCATGGTCTTAGCCTGGGTCAGGGGCGTTGCAGGGGAGGGGCGGTAGGGGCGGGGGGGCCCCGGGCAGCGCCCCTGCTGGGGGTGACACACCGGGGGTGGCCCCGCCCACTGGGCTTTTATTTATTTTTTTTACTTTTTAAAATATTATTTTAAGGCTATTTTCGGCACTGCCAGGGTGGAGCCGCAGGGGCGGCCAGCGAGGAGGGGTGTCACCCCCCCTCACTGGCCGCCCCTGCGGCTCCGCCCCAGCAGCGCTGAAAATAGCCCCCCCTTCCAGCGGCGCAACTCGGCATGGAGGCAAGGGGCGGGCCAGCCAGGTGGGGTGCCATCCCCTCCTGGCTGGCCCGCCCCTTGCCTCTTTGCCGAGCTCCGCTGCTGGCTGGCTTGCGGAGCCGGGGCATGGAGAGGGGCCGTCCCTCTCCCTGCCCCGACTTGCGCTCCACCAAGGGAGCCCAGGCGGCGGATTCGGGAGTCTTTGTAGCCCGCAAAGACTCCCGAATCCGCCTCCCAGCACCCCTTCGTGCAGCGGCTGCTCACGCAGGCACGAGCAGCCGCGGCACGAAGGGGTGCCGCCGCTGGGCGGGAGCTTCGGGAGTCATGACGCACGCACGCACCGCAATGCCCCGCCCCCAGGGGTGCCTCTTGGCTTCCCGTCCCCGGCAGCCAAGGGGCTAGGAACGCCCCTGGCCTGGGTTCTCATCCTTCCTCCTCTGCCTGCTCTTTGTATCCACGCTACATTGTGCTGGCAAGAGAGGAACAGTTTCTGAATTTGCCGGGATTCATTGTTGCAAGGGAGCTTGGGAAACTGAGTTCCCTTGCATGGTGAGTAGTTCCTCTGCGAGGACTGAGGATACTGGGAAACTGAGTTTTTCAGCCATTTGGGGCTTTCTGTTTGGGGGGGAAAGTTTTTCGAAGCTGCTTTTGTTTTTTGAAGCTGTTTTTGTTTTTGAACTTGAACGGCCATGGCTCCACCCCCCCCACCCCCCAGTTTTGATCCTGGGTACGCCCCGGTCAACAGTAATAAATACATTTAAAGAACTCCGATAACACTTTAAGCATTCAAGGCTTCCTCCAAAGAATTTCCAAAGTGGCCTTTTCCACAAAGAAATCATAATCCTAATCCTCGACTGCATTTATATCCCACCTTCGAGGAGCTCAAGGTGGCATACTTAGTTCTCCTCCTGCCCCGGCGCATCCTCACAACGACCCCGCGAGGTAGGTTAGATGGAGAGGTCACCCTGTGAGCTCCATAGCCGTGTGGGGATTCAAACCCTGGTCTCCCAGGTCCTAGTCTGGCAATCTAGCCCAAGGTTTCCCAAAGATGGGTCTCCAGCTGTTGTTCAACTACAACTCCCATCATCCTAAGCTGGCAGCACCAGCGGTCAGGGATGATGGGAACTGTAGCCCAAAAAACAGCTTGGGGACCCAACTTTGGGGAACCCTGCTCTAACCACTACACCGCCAGGGGCTCAATGTGTCTCATCCTCTTTCCAAGCCACCCAAGTCGGTGGCCATCGCTGGCCCCTGGTTCCACAGCAGGGATGGAGGCCCTTCGAAGCCTGTGCTCCACCAGAGACGTCAGCCTCTCTCTCCATTTGAACTCGCAGCCCGAGTTCCCACGGCGGCCTAGTGGGCGGAGGCACCCTTGCCAATCCGAGCAAGGGGAAAATAAGAGCCAGACGAAGAGTGGGCAGACTGGATTTAAAAACAACAACATGCTATTGCTTGCAGCCAGCCGAGCAGGCTTTTTAAAAAATTAATTTGGGTAAATAAATCTGTTGGCAGCATATGATTTTTGCAGCTGGCACCGTGCCGTTAATATGGCGTATTGTCATTATGGCGCTAATGCGGCTTCACAGCTGCTGTGAGAAACTCTGTGGGTTTTGTTTTATTTTTGCAGGAAGGGTTCGCAAGGTCTTTTAATGCAGATTAGGCTCCCTTTAACTCCCTTGAATATGCGTTCCTTTGCCCAATTACAGGGGATCAAGAGTGGCAGAGGGGTTTCCTCCACCCCTCACCTGACCCCCAGAAATTTCCATGCCTTTATGATCCTCCCCCCCCCCACACACACTCTTGCATTAAGGAGCCAAGCAAGGAAATGTTACAAAACGTTGGCAAGAAAAGCAAGTCTCTGCAGCATTCAAGTTCTGATCGCAACTGGCTTCTGTCCAATTATTTTTATTTTTAAAGAATAGGGCTTACTGTGATAATATATTCTTGATGCATATTTTTTTAAAAAGTTACAAGAATCCAAGCAGCCAAAGCTACCACAAACTGTGATAGGAATATTTTCAGACAGCAGAATTTACAATTATTGCAGAAGCATAACAGGAGCTATTTAAAGATAAATGCTCAAAATCTGTATTCTGTTGTGTGTGTGTGTTTTTTAAGGGTTTCTCTTAAAGCTGCACCTATATTCATTCACAGTGCATTGTGGGTTTCCTGCGTGTGCATATTTTACGTTAAACCCCACTGCAGTTCCATAGCCTTAAACCTGCAGAAGCCTTCTTGTCATTTACTCATGCGTAGTTTCCTCTTGATTGTACCTAGACGATTAAGAGAGATCACGGTTTGCTGAGATTGCAGGAGACTGATGAAATAATGCAAAGACGTCGTTATGACTGCAACACAAAACAAGTGCGTTGACAATGAAAACTTCTTCTGTCAAGGCAAACAGGTGGCGGAAGGCTGGTCCATGGGAACAGCGCAGATTTCGGAATGGCAGCCATCCAACAGGAACAATGGCATGCAGTCAGTGGACTAGGGCGACTAGGCTGGTCCCCTAAATATTCCTGGCAAATTAAAATATTAAAGCCTGCCGCCGCCTTCACAAATCCCAGGAAGCTTTTGCCCGTCTTAGGGAGGGGGCCCTAAGAGCATTTACACCACGTTCCCAAAGGCCACCTTGGCTTGGGAAGCGGGCAGGAGGACTCCAGTATCTTGTCAGAGGCCTGGCATCTCCTTCCCAAAGCCCAGGAAGCTTCTGTCCGACTTTGGGAGGTGCAATGCTCATGCACGTGACGTCAGGACATCGTGACATTGCCCCCACCCCAATCACACTCGCAAGCTGGCACCTCTGACCCTAACTGTTCCCCTACGAAAAATTTCACCGCACACCACCGAAGAGCAATTTGGGGGTTTGTCTCCCCGCACTATTTCCAGCAGAATGCTAAGCTTGCACTTTGAAGATGCAACTCCTTGGCTAATCAGGAGAATGGCCTGTGATCTGATCAGGAGACAAAGCAATCGGGGGCAGCAAGCCCGCATCTGCACCACAATAAGGCATTTGCTTTGCATTAAAGCGATAGCTTTGCTTAAGAAGCCCTCGGTCCGGCTGCACTCGTTAGGATAATCTTTCCTTGCCTAACGAGGTTGGAAACGCTTCTTGCCATTGAACGGAGGTCTCTCGCAGACAGCGGTGCGGAGGTCAGAGTTTGTGTTTGTGGGTGCTGTTCAAAAGGGATTTGAAAATAAGAAGCACACATAATTGGCTCTGCTTGCTGGGATGATCTTTAGAAGAGATCCAGCCCATCTTGGGCCACTTATCTTGTGCCAGAGTGTGAGTGTGTTTGCTTACTTAAACACAAGCCCAGCAGAGAGCAAAAGAGAAATCTATCTGGTTGTCCGCCAAAGGCCTTCTATTTGCCCAACACTGGGATACCGAGGCACGGGGGATATTAAGTCAACACGGCCAGCAGGGATCTCTTTGTCCCTCACAATGGACACCTCTGCACCCCACTCCAAAGCCCAGCAACCAGAGATAGCTTTCTCCTCTTCAATTCCCATCCAAGCCAATGTGATATCTCCAACGGGGGTTCCTGTGAGCAGAGCCCTTTCCCGTAACACCATAAACTTGTGGACGTGCCATGAAGCTGAGTGTTGGAAGATTCAGGATGGGTAACAGAAAGTGGGACATGGTGGCGCTGTGGTGTAAACCGCTGAGCCTTGGGCTTGCCAATCGGAAGGTTGGTGGTTCGAATCCCCACGACGGGGTAAGCTCCCATTGCTCAGTCCCAGCTCCTGTCAACCTAGCAGTTCGAAAGCATGTCAAAGTGCAAGTAGATAAATAGGTACCACTCTGGCAGGATGGTAAACGCTGTTTCCATGCGCTGCTCTGGTTTCTCCAGAAGCGGTTTAGTCATGTTGGCCACATGACCCAGAAAAATTGTCTGCGGACAAACACCAGCTCCCTCAGCCAGTAAAGCGAGATGAGTACCGCAACCCCAGAGTCGTTTGCAACTGCACTTAACTGTCAGGGGTCCTTTACCTTTTAACAGAAAGTACATCTCCAAGCAGCACATCCTGGAACTGTGGAATTCGCCGGTGCAGGAGGAAATGATGGCCACCAACTTGGATGGCTTCAAAAGAAGATCGGACAAATTCATGGAGGAGGAGAGGGCTATCAATGGCTAACAGGATGGCTCTGCCCTGCCTCCACAGCTGGAAGCAGCAGTGCTTCTGAATCTCAGTGGCTTTGCCACTTTGTGAAAAGTTAGACCAGAGCTAGATGTTGCAAGCTGTATCAGTTGGTATCCCCAGAAACGGCCGCAGGGGCCTGTTCATTCTTCCCACCAGCTAACCCAGGGTCTGACATCATTGTGTCCCCCCAAAAAGAATCTGCCCCAGCAGGAACTAAGGAACTGGCAGCACAGAGATGCCGGGATACCGGTTTAAGTTAGGTGGATAGCTCAGTTTGTTAGAGTGTGGTGCTGATAACAACGCCAAGGTTGCAGGTTCGATCCCCATAACTGACACCTCTGCATATTCCTGCATTGGACTGGAGGATCCTCCAGAATCTATAATTCTATGATTCTGTGCTCAACATTTGCTGGGTTGGGATAAGTGGTGCAGGTTAGACACGTGGCTGCGTTTGTGGCATCTACGGTGATGTCTAGTTCCAGGCTTGATTTAACACAGTCCAAATTCCAGGAGGAAGAGAGCTATCCATGGCTACAGACTCAGTGGTTCTCCTCTGCCTTCAAGACAGAAATGCTTCTGAATCTCAGTTGCTGGAAACCACAGGAGGGGAGAGGGCTCTCGCACCCAGATCCTGCTTGCAGGTTTCCTACGGACAACTGTTCAGCCACTGCGAGAAAAGGATACTGGACTAGATGGGCCACTGGCCTGATCCAGCAGGCCCTTCTGATGCTCTCAACCAAGGCCCCAGGGAGCACATTTCCCCCTGGGTAGGACTATCCTCTTCACTGATGTGGTTGGTGCCATAATAGAATCAATCACTAATGCCATCAGCTCCACGCAGCTAGGTCTCCAAGCCACAGTTTAAGTTCCCCAAAGTGCCCCTGACAGTTGTGTCGTTCTAGGCCGTTCTGGGAAATGTGAATGGTGGCTCAACCCCAGCTCAGGACAGGCACCAGCAGGGTTTGCAGAAAGGTCAAGTGCCAACACCAAGTCTGGTTCAGAAAAGCATCACCTGTGTGCAATGGGCGAGTTCAACCCGGCTCTGAAAACACTACCTGCGGCCTCCCGTTAGGTGAGCCAGGGGCCCTTAACCCTGGAAGAAAGGTAGGATTTAATTGCACACACAAATCAACAGCAAAGTCACCAGCATAACTGTTGTTGTTTAGTTGTTTAGTTGTGTCCGACTCTTCGTGACCCCGTGGACCACAGCACGCCAGGCACTCCTGTCTTCCGCTGCCTCCCACAGTTTGGTCAGACTCATGTTGGTTGCTTCGAGAACACTGTCCAACCATCTCATCCTCTGTCGTCCCCTTCTCCTTGTGCCCTCCATCTTTCCCAACATCAGGGTCTTTTCCAGTGAGTCTTCTCTTCTCATGCGGTGGCCTTCTTGGAGCCTCAGCTTCAGGATCTGCCCTTCCAGTGAGCACTCAGGGCTGATTTCCTTCAGAATGGAGAGGTTTGATCTTCTTGCAATCAATGGGACTCTCAAGAGTCTCCTCCAGCACCATAATTCAAAAGCATCAATTCTTCGGCGATCAGCCTTCTTTATGGTCCAACTCTCACTTCCATACATCACTACTGGGAAAACCATAGCTTTAACTATGGACCTTTGTCGGCAAGGTGATGTCTCTGCTTTTTAAGACCAACATAACTAGACAAATCCTAAACCATTTCAGTAAAGTAAAATGAGCACAGATCCAGGGAAGGGCAACTTGGGACTTTCAAATTATTTCTCTATTACCTGCCCTTCACGCCTTATGAAATCAGGTCACTCAACTGTTGGTTCACTGGGTAGACTGTGGTCCTCCCAAGGTGAGGATACGTCACCTAGCTAAGCCTGGCAGGACAGCGTACTCTATGCTGTTAACCCCTTCATGTGTTATTTAGACTTAGACATGAGGCTGCTTATCCCACAGCAATGTCACGGGGGTGTTCCTTTTGAGCATCCTCCCCCAAATTCAGTTGTTTTTTGTACTGAATCTGGATTACCCTCTTGGGTGCAACTCCAGATATACATGCCCTGCTTATAAATGGCCATAAAAAAACTAAATGAATGGGAATTTGTAAGTGTGATTATATATGAATGATCGGAAGCAGGAGCTGTTATGTGTCTGATTTCTGAAACGAGCCAAGACTGTTAAAATGCTGCTGTATCCCAGTGGGCTCAATAAGGCAAAAATCTACGTTGTATATCCTGATTAGGTGATATTTCCTTTAATTTTGAGCTATTTAGCCACCTGGACAATTTACATATTAAGCCCTACTGTGGAAGCCTTTGAAGTCTCAGGCTGATAAGGCTTCCATTTCTAAAAATGGTAAGTGCACGCAGTTGACTGCAACCACACTGTAATGAACCTAATTAATGACATTTGCATGCATAATGATTAGCATTCTCGTCTAATTGTGGTCATTAGGTTCCCAGCTCCGTTGCAAAGGGAGCTTTTGTTTATGTCATTCATATTTTAAATCTATTTTTACTGAGAGGTTATCTCCTAGGTTGGTCAAGCCCACAAAGGGGCCATTTCTATGGCAGGTCAGGAAGTCCACCGAAAGGTGAGACCTGCACAGGTGATAATGTTACAGGTGGGTAGCCGTGTTGGTCTGCCATAGTCAAAACAAAATCGAAAATTCTTTCTAGTAGCACCTTAGAGACCAACTGAGTTTGTTCCTGGTATGAGCTTTCGTGTGCATGCACACTTCTTCAGATACCATAATGTGTTCATCAAGGCAAACCTGTTGCGGTAACAATACAATTTCAACATCAAAATGCACTGGCCTGACAGATGCACATAATCTGAGGGATTTGGAGGGGGGGGCCTGTGGAAACACATTCACTGCATTTTGTTCATTTCTCTGGAACAAAGGAACTTCAAAGGCATACTAACATGAATCCGCCGAATGACAATTCCTCAAGAGGCTCAGGGCTGTCACTTGTGGAGTGAATCAGGACTGTGTATTTTCATTGCACTATGGACTCAGCTGCAGTAGTCTAAAAACAGCATTTTGAATGTTATAAATATGCAACACCAGATGGCGATGGAGAATAAAAATATATATATATATGCAGTTTTCCATAGCATTTTTTTCCTTTTGTTATGATTTAATTTCGGATTTATAGTGGGGTTTTTCCTGTGTGTAGATCCACCCTATGTGTGTTAATTGGCTTGCCAAAACACCAACAACTGGGTTTTTTAATGTGAATAGCTGCTGTTAATAAAATAATTATCCCGGCCCATAATTTTCTGCATGCTGTTTCCTTGTGACCTCTCCTCACCCACAAGCATCAGTATATGTCTACAACTCAATGGTGTAATGCTGGAAAATGTCAATCGCTTCTCCTACCTGCGCAGTTATCTTTCCAGAAGGGCCGACACTTATGCCGAAATCCAGCATCACCTGAGCTCCCCGAGTGCGGCTTTCTCCCGATTGAAGTGCAGAGTGTTTGAGGACCGGGACAAAGCTATTGTACTACCAACCTTACTGTATGCTTGTGAAACATGGACCACTTGTAAGCACCATCTCCAACTCCTCAAAAGATTCCATCAACGATGTCTCCAAAAAATTCTACACATCACTTGGGAAGACAGGCGAACTAATACCAGTGTACTGGAAGAAGCAAAGATCACCAGTGTTGAAGCAATGATTCTTCAACATCAACTTCATTGGACTGGACATGTTGTGCGGATGCCTGATGATCGTCTTCCAAAGCAACTACTCTATTCCGAACTTAAAAATGGAAAGCGTAATGCTGGTGGTCAACAAAAGAGGTTTAAAGACTGTCTCAAGGCAAATCTTTAAAATGTAGTGTAAACACTGACAACTGGGAAACACTGGCCTGTGAGTGCTCCAGTTGGAGAACAGCCTTTACCAAAGGCGTCATGGGCTTTGAAGAAGAAGAAGAAGAAGAAGAGGAGGAGGAGGAGTTTGGATTTGATATCCCGCTTTATCACTACCCTAAGGAGTCTCAAAGCGGCTCACATTCTCCTTTTCCCTTCCTTCCCCACAACAAACACTCTGTGAGGTGAGTGGGGCTGAGAGACTTCAGAGAAGTTTGACTAGCCCAAGGTCACCCAGCAGCTGTATGTGGAGGAGCGGAGACGCGAACCCGGTTCCCCAGATTACGAGTCTACCGCTCTTCACCACTACACCACACTTGAAGACATTAGAACTCGGGACACAAGGGAGAAACGTGCTAAGAGGAAGGCACGCTTGGCAAATCCTCACCGTGATCAACTCCTGTCCGGAAACCAATGTCCCCACTGTGGAAGGACATGTGGATCCAGAATTGGCCTCCACAGTCACTTACAGACTCACTGTTAAAACCATGTTTATGGAAGACAATCTTACTCAGCTACAAGGGATCGCCAAAGAGAGAAGAGACCTGCAACTCAGGAGAGCACTTCATGTATCTGACGAAGTAGAGGACCGTAGCTTAGCTATATAATAAATTTGCTAGTCTTTTGCTGTATTTGTTGCAACAAACCAGAAGAGCTTTGTTGCTGGCGTCCGTCCATCTCAAGAGACAATGGAGTGAGCCTCTGGGGGTGAAGTCAAACCACTGTGTTAACAGCATCAGAGTGACCTTCCCGGGGCACAAACCTGGGCAGTGTGTCTGGAGGTCCAGGGGTGCCTAGACAACAAGTCCTCCCTCTCAGCCTCACTGAGGAAAGCAAATCAAGCCTGGAAAGCCTGGCTGGTACAAGGCACCATCTAACCATCTTAGGAAATTCACTCTGGATTTGTGTAGGGTTTGCTCCTTAGCTCTATCTTCTCCCAAAGATAACCCACAAGCCAGCAGAGGTTTAGGATCAGAGCTTTCCTTCTCCTAGTTGGGCTACATTATCAGGGTTTTATATATGTATTGTTTATGTTCCAGGTGGACGAGCCCTCTGGAAATCATCTCTCCTTGACTGAGCTCAGAGGAATGGTTGTGTTAACTTGCGGTAGAGATAGGCTATGCACAGTATGGACTGGCTATTTTCTGAAAGCACCAAATCCCTCTCTCAGAACGCTGGAGCCCGTGGACATGCAACGAAGCTGAATATTGCAAAGTTCAGGACAGATTCCTGTTTAGGGAAGTTTTTAAGTGTTGGATGTTTTATCGCATTTTTAATATTCTGTTGGGAGCCTCCCAGAGTGGCTGGGGAAACCTAGCCAGATGAGCGGGGTATAAATTATTATTATTATTATTATTATTATTATTAAGAACTTCATCACACAACATGTAGTTAAACTTCAGAACTTGCTCCCAAATGAGGCGGCGATGGCCAACTTGGATGGAGGAGAAGGCTATCGAAGGCTCCTGGCCACAACGGCTCTGCTCTGCTCAGCCTCCCTGCTCAGAATCAGCAATGGCTCTGAATACCAGTTGCTAGAAACCCTCAAGATGGAAGAGTGGTCTTGTGTTCAAATCCTGCTTGCGGGTTTCCCATTGGAGCACCTGGCGAGAACAGGATGCTGGACTAGATGGGCCACGGGCCTGATCCAGAGGCCTCTTCTTAGGTTCTGGTGCTGGTTGGGGCTGATAAGAGCCATAGTCTGAAACCTCCAGAGGAAGCTTGGGGGGAAGGCTATTTTAGGAACAAAAGCGACGGCCTGTTCACGTTTGCATCCAGGCCTGCATGCTCTCACACGCTTCCATTTCCTCTCAACCCATTCTGCTTACAATTTCATGTCCTGACACTCACGGATGCGATTAGGTAAGCACAAACAAAGGCTTGCATGAGCAACACGGGAGCTTATGGTAAAAGGCAGGTGAGAAAGACCGGAAAGAGATAAAATGCATTCTATTGCACCACCGCTCCCATGTGCCCAGGATCGCCCATGACGAAACAGGCCTCGTTCTACGCACAATTCAGGCTGTGCGTTTGGCACAAGCTTCTGCTTTCAACACACCTGAAAAAGCATCCTATTCCCAACCTGGAGAGGACTAAGGAAAGCGCTTGGGTAGATAGGTTTAGTGCAATTCTGCATGTGCTGCTGCTTCCAGGTACAAGCTTTGCACACTAAGATGATGGAGCTTAACAGACTGGGACAGCTTTTACCTCCTGCCAGGGCTCCTGTGTTTTTATGGTAGACAGACAGACGGAAGCACAGCTTTTTGCAGTGAAATGGTTGGCAAGCGAGAGTCTCCTGTTTATGTCTACCTTTTTGTGCATATATTAAAAGCAACACGAGTCCTGCCCAGGGAAAGATGCAAATGTTAGGCTGGGAGCACTGCCACCTTTTAATCCCCCCCCCCCGCCCCCGGTGTGGCTCCCAGGCTGTCAGTTGATGAGCACAAATCCAGCATCCCAGAGGGCAAGCTGTGTTGAATGGGCTGCTGCAGAAAACAAACCAACAAAGAGTTTCGTACCACCAACAAATGCGTTAGGGCAGAGCTTTCCAAACTCTTCATGTTGGTACCATGCAACGCAGAGTTTGGAAAGCTCTGGGTTATGGCACTGAGAAAGTGCCGTCTGCAAAAGTACAACCCATAACAAATACGACTCTTTGTTGCTTTTGTTACAAGTTAAGCTTTGCCCAATAATACAGGTGCAGTGGTAACTTTATTTCATAAATTTACAGAACTATATAACAGATATGTAAATGGTCCTGTAGTCTTAATTATATTTTTCTGGTCATGCTGTGATTGTTTTCCTTTACCTTTTAAAATGTTTTATGCATTTCTTTCTTTTTACTTTAACTCATTTTCTCGTAATAGTCTTAACAATAACAAAATATTAAAATAAAATAAAATACAAAAAAACCCAGTGTAAATTTCTACAGTGTCTTGCAAGAAAAACATTCTTCACAAAGTATAGCCTTTCTAAAGATCTCAAAACCCCCCACCAAAAACCTGTCCTGTTTTATGCAACCCCCGAGCCAAGGAGATAAGCAGCTCTGCAACCTTTACAAGACATCTGAAGACAGCCCTGTATAGGGAAGTTTTTTTTGTTTAATGTTTTATTATGTTTTTCTATCTGTTGGAAGTTGCTCAGAGTGGCTGGGGGCAACCCAGTCAGATGGGTGGGGTATAAATAATAAAATGGTTGTTGTTGTCCCTCCATCATAAAAAAATACAGCGTAAGCCCATCTGTGCAACCAGATCCCCAGCCTCAGTTAGTGAGTCAAGATAAAAAGGTAGGTTTTTAAGAAGCATTTGAAAATAGCCAAGGTGAAGCCTGCCTAATATCACCTGGGAGAGTATTCCGCAATTGCGGGGGCCACCACCAAAAAGGCCTTGGCCCCTGCGATAGCCAGCCTCACCCGCCTGCTGGTGGGCATCGCAACAGATGTAGATTATAGATTAGATTCAATCCCCACAACCACATTGTGAGGCAGGGTACAGACAAGAACCAGTGCCCCAAGCTTGCTTGTTCAGCAGAACTTTGCTTGAATTCCAACAAGACCCAGACAGCGGGAAATGTCCTTCGTAAGATTCGCTAAAGCATAAATCACAGAGTTTGTTTTTAGCTCCCTAGCAAGGCAAAGCTCAGCTCATTTAGAGCAAATCCAGTTTCCAGGAGTAAAAAGAATCGCACCACATGAATATAAATGCAAAAATGAAAGCGAGAACAGAATAGCATGAGGAGAAAGAGAGAATAGCAGGGCACCCCGGGCAGAAAGCTGATATAGTCTGTCTCCGGAGCAAATGGCCTTGAAGTCTAGAGAAAGGATAGAAGGAAAACAAGAGCTATGTTCTCTCTGCCTTTTGGAGACCTGATAACCTTTTGAACACTAGAATGTACCAGAATGTTTCTGGTGGCTTCTGCACTCTGCAAAACTTATTCCCTGACAGGTACTGCAGCCTCGGGAGTATTTCATAGAATCCTAGAGTTGGAAGAGACCACCAGGGCCATCCAGTCCAACCCCCTGCCAAGCAGGAAACGCCATCAAAGCATTCCTGACAGATGGCTGTCAAGCCTCCGCTTAAAGACCTCCAAAGAAGGAGACTCCACCACACTCCTTGGCAGCAAATTCCACTGTCGAACAGCTCTCACTGTCCGGAAGTTCTTCCTAATGTTTAGGTGGAATCTTCTTTCTTGTAGTTTGAATCCATTGCCCCGTGTCCGCTTCTCTGGAGCAGCAGAAAACAACATTTCAACCTCCTCTATATGACATCCTTTGATATATTTGAACATTTGGAGTGACGTGAACTGCCCTGAGGTCTTCGGAAGAAGGGTGGTGTACAAATTTAATAAATAATGGAACAGTAACAACATAGCAATGAAAGTGAAATTTTTATATGGTTACAAAACCTCCTGCCCCATTTTGCAGTTGGGGCAGGCCTGAATTTTATTTGTTTCATCAAATATTTCTTAGCCACCCCTGACCAGCAGATTCCAGGGTGGCTTGTGTTCAAAAGTGAATTTTCCCCCCCACGCATTTTTAAAAACAATTTAAAAACAAGAAGCATAGCAAAATAGAAGATACACACACACACACCCTAAAAGTTTTGAAAATAATAGAACATAGTTAAAACCAACCAACCAACCCTGACCAACCATCTAATTACTTAAAATGCCAGCTGGGCAATTAGGAAGATGGTACAATCTTGTTTCCTGTAAGGCCCGAGGTGTTTGTCTTCCTTAGGGTGGGCATTCCAGAGATTTGGGGAGCCACCACAGAAAAGACCCCCCTCCTATGCAGAAGTCGAGCTTGCCACTAATAAAGAGAGCCGGCGTAACGTAGCCCTCAGAGTACCTGTGAAAGAGCAGGGTTCGAATTCTCTGCTCAGCCATGACCTTGGAAGCCTCCCTCAGGCTAACCTACCTCACAGGCTTGTTGTGAGGACAAAACAGGGGAGGAAGAGAACCATGTCCACCACCTTGAGTTCCCTGGAGGAAAAAGCTGGTGGACATAATAAATTGTTGTTTAGTCGTTTAGTCGTGTCCGACTCTCTGTGACCCCATGAACCAGAGGACGCCAGGCATTCCTGTCTTCCACTGCCTCCCCCAGTTTGGTCAGACTCATGTTGGTATCTTCGAGAACACTGTCCAACCATCTCATCCTCTGTCGTCCCCTTCTCCTTGTGCCCTCCATCTTTCCCAACATCAGGGTCTTTTCTAGGGAGTCTTCTCTTCTCATGAGGTGGCCAAAGTCTTGGAGCCTCAGCTTCAGGACCTGTCCTTCCAGACAGTGAGCACTCAGGGCTGATTTCCTTAATAATGGAGAGGTTTGATCTTCTTGCAGTCCATGGGACTCTCAAGAGTCTCCGCCAGCATCATAATTCAAACATAATAAATATAATACATAATAAATATAATACAGAAATAGCATTTGCAACAGGCTTGAGAGAGAGAGGTCTCCACAAGGCCACTCCATGAATTTGTGCCAGACACAAGACCTGAGCTGCTTAGTGCATGCTTCGCGACACGGCCTGGGCGGGGGACTGAACCTGGTGACTGCCTACCTGCCAAACAACTCTAATCATTTCAATGGCACAGAACCCAGCCCTCCCCCCATGCATATTTTCCCAGAAGTAAGCAAAGCCTTTGTTGACTTTGTTCTCTCTACTGTTGTTATTTAAACTGAAAGCTCTTGGGGCAACAGCTTGCCTCTCATGTGTTGCATATTGATGGCTCTGCCTTATTTGATATGCCATCCCCATATTAAATTTTCTTTTTTTGTATTGGGCAAGTGTGGCTAAAATGCCAACCTTGCGCATACATTGGCATGGCTGTACTGGTCCTAATTATTGACAGATGGATTAGTTATTGTTATTTCTTAATTGCGTTGCTGCCTTGTGATTATTTGCTGTGTTTTACATCGCTATGGCTTGCCTGGAGATCAATGATAAGGGGGCTAGATATAAATTACATTTAAAGGCATGTAAAGAAAAAACAGCAAGGGGGCACGCATCTGAAATTCCAACTCAAGCTGAAAATCCTAACCCCCCCCCCCCATTTGGTTTCCCTGTCCCACTGAAAATATCTGGACTTACTTCTGCATAAACATGTTTAGAATCCGGCTACCCTTATCTGAGGCTGCATTTGGGCAGACTAACCTTGCTCCTTAACATTGTTGTTTATTGTACTGCTATTGTATTTAGATTGTAATCTCCTTGGGGCAAAGCCCTTGTGTTTGTTGCTTATGTCATTCGAAGTCTGCGCACGTTGATACGCCGTATTGTTATACAAACAAGCAACACAGCTCCACAAACTTACTCCTACACTAAGCAGTCAGAATTTTAGTCCTGGAAGAAGCTGCCTCCCTCTGGGCATTTCAAGATCCACAATGGCCGCGTGTATTCCTTCCAGCTGCTTCCCAGTCACTACTGTGTCTTGCAAGGGGATGCATTGATGTTCGCAACTCCAAGCATATCAACCCTTTTGCAACCAGTCCCCAACAAGAGAAAGGCAAGCAGGATATGTGTGTGAGCTCCGTTTGCAAAATACCTGGGAACTATAGTTTATGAAGCGTGAATCCCTCTTCCCAGGTAAGCGCAGGGAATGCTAGCTCTGTGAGGGGAATAGCAGACCCTCCAAGTGTCCCTATTTTCCAGTGATGTCCCTGATTTAGAGAAACAAAATAGAAAATTCTTTCCAGTAGCACCTTAGAGACCAACTGAGTTTGTTCTTGGTATGAGCTTTCGTGTGCATGCACACTTCTTCAGATACCTCTGCATGCATGCACACGAAAGCTCATACCAAGCACAAACTCAGTTGGTCTCTAAGGTGCTACTGGAAAGAATTTTCTATTTTGTTTCGACTATGGCAGACCAACACGGCTACCCACCTGTAACCTGATTTAGAGAAGCCGCGCCAGTTTCTGATTTGATCCTGGAATGTCCCACTTTTCCTTAGATGTCCCCATTTTCATTGGAGAAATGTTGGAGGGTATGGAAGAGGGGACTCCTAACAACTCACGGCACCCTCTGCAAACTACAGTTCCCGGAGAAGCCATGATAGTTTAAAATGGCACCGTAGCTCTTTAAATGCACGGTGGGGGGGGGGCGTTATCGTGTCAGGCGGATGCATCTGAACTCTTCCTTCTTCTTTATGACTGCAATCTCCGCGCCGCCCCTCTGCCCCAGGGGGGGGGGGGGGCTGGATGGCTTCGCACCCGGGGCTCAGAGCTGCCAGCCCCGCCGTGCTCGTCTTCCGCGGCCGCAACCCTCCCTCGCAAGAGCGTTGTGCAGTACCGCCCTCGCCTTGTTCCCCCACCCCATTGCCTTTTGAAATAACCCCCCCCCTCCCAACAGCTGCCTGCAATGGAGAGCGAAGGGCGAGCACGTGCTCTACCCCCCCCCAACCCTTGCTCAAGCGCCTTCTTCGCTCCCTTGCAAACCCGTTTCTCACGCGCCGACACGCCCCGTCTCCTAACGTTGCACGGGCACCCACGCACTTTTTATTTCTTTTTGCACGGCTCCTCCCCGGCCGAGAGACGGAACTGCAAAGGGAGAAGCGGGCGCGCGCACAAGTTTCCGCGCGCACTTTTGTTTTTGTTTGCTTTCCGTGCCACGCGGTTGGCGGCGCTGCCCCGTCCGGTTTCCGCCCTTTGCACGAGGGCGCGTGTGCGCCTTGTCGCCGTCACTTTGCAGAGGGGAAGGAGGAAGCAGAAGGGGGAGCGTGGCGCGGGGAAGGAGGCGCTCTGCAAAACGGGCACTGGCACCCCAGCGTGGCACCCACTTCCCCTTGCAAAAACACCCACAACCGGAGGCATTAAGCGAGCGCCCCGGTGTGTTTTCACCCGCGTCGCCAAGCCTTTGGGAAGGGGAGAAATAACAGCGGGGATGAACCCTGCGAAAAGGGCACCTTCACCCTAACTCTGTAAACCCCACCCCACCCCACCACCCAGGGGCATGACAGCGAGCCCTGCCTTTGGACCGGGGCGCTGGGAGGAATAAATCGACGACACATCCACGCCAACCCTTGCGCGCCCCTTTGGCCCGGCGGCTGCTCCCCCACGTATCCACCCAAGGGCGCAGAGCGAGCGCTTGTGTCCTCCCCCACCCCCGCGTTGCCTTGGGGTCGGGAGAGGAAGACGAGGACGACTTGTGGGGCAGAGACAGACCAAGCACAAAGTGGCCCTTGCTCCCCGAAGCCCTGCGCCCCCGTTCCCACGGCGGGCCACCGGAACGTGCGCCTTTGCGCGCATTGCCCTGACTTTGGGGAGCGCACGCACCCGAACCCTTGCGCCCCCCTTGATTTTTACAGCTCCCCCACCCCAGGGCGCTGCGTGTGGGTGTGTTTTCACCCCGCTGCCATGTCTTTGGAGGAGGAGGAGGCAGTCAGGGAGGGAGGGGATTGCGGAGGAGAGAGGCGCCCCGCGCGCCCCGGACCCCGTGCGCCCCGTCTCCCGATCGCGGCCTGCTAGCGCGACGCCTGGGCAGCCCGGGCCTCTCCCCGCCCGCCCGCCCGCCTCCGCGGCCCCGCCCCGGAGGCCGGCGGTGCGTAGAAGGCGGCCGCCCCTGCCTGCCTGCCTGGGCCGCCGCCGCCGCCGCCGCCGCGAAGATGGCTGCAGCCGCGGGCGAGGACGGGCCCGGCGCGAGGGCCTTGTTGGCGCTGCAGCGCGCCGCGCCCTCGCCTCCGCTGCCCCCCGGGGCGCCCGCTTCCTCGCCTCCCCAGGGCCCGGTGCCGGCCCCGATCCCGCCCGCGCTGCCCCTGGCCGTGCCGTCGGCCCTGGCGCGCCTGCAGGGCCGCGACGTGGAGTTCGTGATGCGCCAGGCGACGGTGACGATCGGGCGCAACTCGTCGCAGGGCGCCGTGGACGTGAACATGGGCCGCTCCAGCTTCATCTCGCGCCGCCACCTCGAGCTCGCCTTCCGCGCGCCCCACTTCTACCTGCGCTGCCTGGGCAAGAACGGCGTCTTCGTCGACGGCGCCTTCCAGAGGAGGGGAGGCCCGGCCCTGCAGCTGCCCCCGCAGTGAGTCGTGGGGACGGGCGACACGCGGGCAGGCCGCGCCATGGGGTTCGGGGGAGGGAGACACGCGAGCAGACTGGCGTGGGGGGGGGATTTGGGGTTGGAGGACGGGCGTGCAAGCCGGGGGTGGATGGGGGTTAGGGAGACAAGCGGGCAGGTTGGGTCGTGAGGATGGGGCTTAAGGAGACGCGGGTGCAGGCTGGGTCGTGAGGATCTGGGTTAGGGAAGCACATGCATACACTGGTTCGTGGGGAAGGGGGTTAGGGAGAGGTGTATAAGCTGGGTTGGTGGGATGGGTGTGTGCAGGCAGACACGTGTATAGGCAGGGTTGTGGGGATAGGGGCATGGAAGACCTGCATGTATGGAGGCTATCGGGGTCAGGGAGATCCATGTGCAGGCTAGGTTGTGGGGACGAGCATTAGCGAGACCCACGGATGAGGTGATTGTGTGTTGAGAACCATATACACCTAGGCAGGGAAAACCGCGCATGCGCATGAATGGGTCCTGGGAAGAGAGGTTGTGGGAGGGTGAAGGAAGGGGAGCCCCCTGAGGGTGCGAGGGCGAAGCTTATGCGCAAAGGGGGTGCCAGTCCTGAGGGGGAGACCCACAGGTGTCCCTTGTGTCTATTGGCAGGGAAAACCCGCGTGTGGGCTAATGGGTCTTCAGAAAGAGAGTTGAGGGAAGAAGACTGGGCGCTTATGTGTATTTTGTATTAATAAATGGGTTTTGGGGATGAGAATTGGAGGACCCCATTTTGAGGGAGCAGGGTGAATTGTCTTTCGAAAGCCCACCCCACCTGGAGAGGAAACCCACAGGGGGGGGGAAGACTCCTGACTACTTTTCGTCTGGGGTTGGGGCGGGGGGAAGAGAAGGAAGCCCACGTTGAGAGTTGTTGTTGTTGTTGTTATTATTATTATTCCAAGTTTGCATGTGTCGGTCTAACAGGCCTTCAGAAAGGGATGCCCAGCCTGAAAGTAATCTTGCGGGTGGGCGTGAGTGTTTTTATTTTTAAAAATATTTACATGCTGCCTCGCTGGACCAAGTCTGCCCAAGGTGGCCAACGAAGGAGAAGCATTAGAAAAAGGAAAGATATCTACATTAAAATATAATTCAGCCTCTGTATGCGTGTTTGGCAAGGAGCGCTGCCGTGTGCTTTGAATTGGTCTTGTGAAGGGGGCGAGGAACAAGAGGAAGGAAACTTTCGCACGTGGGTTTGGGTGTTAAGAAAAGGGTGTTTGCCTGGGGAGGGGGGAATCCCCTCTGTGGGAGTGAAAACCCATGCCTGCTGTCAGGTGGAGCCACACATGGGTTTTACGGGTCTTGGGAATGGGGGCGGGGAACGGAAGGGCATCCCCCAACTTGGGGGGGGGGGAAATCACATACATGGAGGTGGTAAGACAGGCCTTCCATGCGGTCCCCCCCCCCCAAAAGTAATCTCATTAACGGTACAAGTTACAGACAGGTAGCTGTGTTGGTCTGCCATAGTCAAAACAAAATAAAAAATATAAAAAATCCTTCCAGTAGCACCTTAGAGACCAACTAAGTTTGTTTTTGGTATGAGCTTTCGTGTGCACCTGAAGAAGTGTTCATGCACACGAAAGCTCATACCAAGAACAAACTTAGTTGGTCTCTAAGGTGCTACTGGAGGGAATTTTTTATTATTTATTATTTTGTTTTCATTAATGGTAAGCAGCCTTGGAATAATTTGTATCCTGAAAGGCAGGGTGTAAATAATGGGAAATTAAGAAAGGGGCTCCGCTTATGAAAATCTGCGGACTTTTAAAAGCGGGATTTGGGGGTCTTGGGAAAGGGGGACCTGCTTGGAGGGGGAAGCCCTGGAGGGGGGGTCGACGTAGCAGGGGGGGTTTGTGAGCCGGGTTCAAGGGGAGCCCCCTCTGGTGTGGGTTTGGCAGGTCTTGAGATGCCCCTTCTGAAGGGGAACCCCAAACTATTCCTGCGTTTGTGTGTATTTTGGCATGGAGAACCCACAGCTACTCTAAGGGAAAGATGTTGGGGGAGGGGTCTTGGAAAACTAGGGGGACGGGTGAGAGTCAGGTGTGGGTTCCTGCCTTGGAAAGGGGGAACCCCATGTGTGGTTTAAGGTGTGGAGGGAAGACTTAGGGGTTTGGGGAGAGAAAGAGGATCTTCTTCTGAGAAAGGGAACCCGGGTACATAGGTGTGGGTGTCTCCTTTTGAGCAGGGGGGGGGGGGAAGATGGCCGCGGGACAGAGAGGGAGAATGTTGGGGGGCAGGATCCCCCATCCTAGGAATGAGTTGGTGAGCAAAACAAGGAGCGTTCTTGTCTCAGGCTTATTTCTCCTTGCTGTCATCTGATAATTAATATGGCCCCAGAGCTGAATTGTGCCCACTGAGAAATGGGTTTCCTTGCGCCTCCTGCCCTCTGATGGGCAAGTAGGATCTGCGAACGGCACCAACTTGGGGATGGGATGGAGGCCTGCCTGTCTGCGTGGGAACCCGGCTCTCTGCAGTAGCTCCGTGGTGGAGGAAATGGACTCTGCACATGCCTCAGAGCCCTCTTGTTTTGCTGCATGCTCTGGGACTGAGTTTGAGCAGGTTCTGAGGCAGCGTGTTGGTTGAGACAAATAGGAGATGGTCCGTCAGCAGTAGAAAGAAAAATGATTACGAGTGGATAAATACAGAGTACAGGAAAAGAGTTGGAAGATGGAGCTCCGGGGGACGGAATCATCCCTATCGATCCCTGAATCTGCGCTGTTTGTTCTCTTACTAATTTGTTTTCTTTTGAAATGGCTCAGGGGCTCCAGCAAACTTGCAAGGTCCGGCTCCCTAATCTTAAAGGTGATTCCTCCTGGGATGGTGAGAGAGAGAGAGAGAGAGAGAGAGAGAGAGAGAGAGAGAGAGAGCCTGCCTTCTGTGGGAGCAGACAGGACGCCCCGTGGTCAAATTGTGGATTTTGTGGAGGCAGATACTGGGCCAGGTGTCTGTTGAGCTCCCCGTCTGAGCAAGACAGTAGGCCCTGAAGCAGATGTGTGGAAATGGGGTTCCCCTCGAAGAGAAAGTTATTTGTCATTTGAAATGCATCGGTTAAAGCTGAAATTTGGCGCAGATGTTTGTTTCTGTGCCCTTAACTCATGGTCAGATTTTTAAGGTCTACGCAGCTCATGATGTCTGTGAGGCTGCATCTTGAATTGCGACGCCCTTGCGTCTCTGACCGTTTCTGCAGTTGAGAGATGAGTTGCAGTGATGGCCAAACTTGGCAATCCAGATGTTTTGGGACTACAACTCCCATCATCCCTGACCACTGGTCCTGTTAGCTAGGGATGATGGGAGTTGTAGTCCCAAAACCGCTGGACGGCCGAGTTTGGCCATCACTGAGTAGAGGGACCCAAACTTGACATCTGTGATAAATTTCAGCGCTAACTGAAGAATTTCAAACAAACCCACAAAAAGAGTTGTTTGTGCTGGGAGACGGTGAGACAAACCAGAACTTTGTGAGCTAAGTGATGGAAGTGGCCGTTTTTAATCTAGTGAAGCCCAGAGACCATATGGACATGCGAGAGGGGAGGATTCTGCCATCAAAGCGGGAGAGATGACTTCTTTTCCAAGACCTGCTCCAGGCAATCTGCTGCAAACGCAACGGTTGCATTTGCATGTAACGGTAAACCATGGTTTAGCATTGCACGGACGAGCTACAGGAAAGGCAAGCGAAATGCTGGGCTTGTGCATTTCCCGTCCTCCCAAATCGGCTGGCGTGATGGGCTTTTGCTGAGAATAGTGCCATTTGCAGAGAATATGGTATTCGGCTGACAATGAGTTTAAAACGGTGAGTTTAAAACGTGCCAACTTCAAACCAGGGGGTTATGAAACTGGCTTGTTCAACCGACTTAGCATTCGAGATGGGATCCAGCCGGCATTCTTTGAAAGTGAAACTAATATCCCCAGAAGCCATGCTTAGGAGGAGAGCGCAGCATTTCCACGTTCTGTAAACCATGGCTTGCAAACGCAGCTGAGACATTTGGGGCAAAGAAACCAGAAGGACCTGGAGGAAAGTTGAAGTAGGAAAAGAATGCCTTGGGGAGCAGCGGGGCAAGACAGAGAAGCCAGTTGTTTCTCGGACTGAAGAGCACAGTTGGTTAGCGCTGCTTAAACCGTAAATGACAATACTCCCCAGTCGGGCTGGGTTTCTCTGCGCCATGGGGGGGGAGAGAGAGATTCCTGAGGGATATTGGCTTTCGGGGGGGGGGGGTGATGGAAAAGATTCCACTGATGGAAAAAGCAGAGCAACAGCTGTGGGCCTGTCCCAGGGGCAAACTTTGCCAAAGGAGATGGGAAGCACCTTGGCTCACAAAGAACGGACGAGTTATGCGCGTGAACATGTGCCTCGTTCTTGGGTCCTGCCGAGATAAAGCAGACTTCGTCCGTACATAACCGCAGCCCCTTGTTGGTTGGTTCCCCCCCCCCAAAAAAAATAGGGTACCCAAATCTTGGCATAGGAATCCCACCTGGTCCTGCAAGAGCTGGAAAAAGGCTTTGTTTAGATCAAACTTTCTCAACCCTGGGTCCCCAGATGTTGTTGGACTACAACTCCCATCATCCCTGACCACTAGTCTTGCTAGCTAGGGTTGATGGGAGTTGTAGGCCAAAAACATCTGGGGACCCAAGGTTGAGAACCACTGGGCTTGGATGGAGCTTGGGGGTTAGAGGAGAAGCTGCCTCTTCATTCGCGAGATGATCTGGGGACCCGGTTCTTGATAGGGGATCCTCCGCTAGTGACCGGGGTGCAAGCAAGTTCCTTCTCGTCCCACCCCAACAGGGGCCAGCACATTGCAGTGGTTTTTAAACTGTAGGCCAGGAAACCTCTGGAGTTGCAGGGTGCTCCCGTGTGGCGCTGGATCGTGGCCTTCGTACTGCTCCTTCCCTGTACGTTTTTCCGTAGGGCCGACATGTCTTTCTCATCAAAATGCTATCCTGTTTCCTCTCTCTCTCCCTTGCCCCATTCAACCTACGTTTACCATTTCTGCATGCATGCTTTTAAAAAACTTACTGGGCTGCAGTAATGGTAAAATCCGGATTAAATGGTGAAATTATATTGCGTTGCGTTTTGAGGAAGGTGGCATGGAGTGGGCGGTGTAGAATCTTAGACTTTTAGAAGGGACCCCAAGAATCATCACTGCAAGGAATCGCAGCTAAGTTGTGCAGCCTGGTTCGTTCAGGGCAATGACAAGACCCACAATGTTTGGCGCATGCTTCCTTGGACCCCAGCGTGCGCCCAGGGACTTGTCCCAGAATCTTTCATCTTCTCTCTGTTTGCTACTGTTGTGGACCGGAGGACAAGCACTGATTCTGTTGTTTGATGCAGAGAGGGGTTCCTTGACAGCAGAGAGGGTTGGGTGTTGTTGTTTTTTAAGGAAAACCCCTGGCAGACTGGCATGAAGTGTCCCATCTGTCAAAATGCCACTTTTAAACGCCTCCCCACATGCACAGCATTGCTGAGATGTGCCATTCTTACAAGGTGCCTTAAAACTTGATGTTCTCCATCCCTCCCCGCAGACCCAAGGGCACGATTCTTGCTCACCAGCCTCTCTAGCAGATCCTTCTTTCCTCTTTTCTTTTTCTAATAAGTTGCTTTTTCTGCCGGCTGTTTTCTTGTGTTTAGTAATTTCGTTATAAATCCCAAGCCGCTTGCTTCCTCTGAGGCATTTGGGCTTTGAAATGTTTTCCTTCTTCGAAGGCGATACCCTTGGACTATGTCAGTATAATTAATTTCTCCTTGTAAAACAAGCTGCTTTCTCTATTCTTTCCCCCTTCGATTCCTTTTCTCGGGGAGCTGGGGGGCCTTCTTTTACTTTCCCCATAAGCTCTTGTGTGCCTTGTTACTTCGTTTACCGAATTGCAGTTGTCGTTGCAACTGAAAGGAGAGCGAAAAGAGACAGCCTCTCACCCGTGGTTGTTGTTTTATTTTATTTTTTTTGGTTTGGGGGGGAAGAGAGAGAGAGATCCTTTCTCCTTCCAAGCGCTTAAAGGGGAGGAGGTTTTATGTACACAAGCTTGCATGCTGCAGGGAACCCTGAACAATAAAATGTCTTCTCGGCCACTGTTTATGATCACAGTAAATAAACTGCACGCCCCTCCCTTTCTGAGTTGTAAAACAGATGATGCAACTCCCCCCCCCTTTTTTCCTGAATGGAATTTGCCCTCTAGTTCCTGCGAAGTAAACAGTTCCAGTTTTTCCTGTGTTCTTCAGGGCATACAAGCATTCAGGCCTCGACTGCAGAAATGTTTTTCGGCGGCCTCTCAGCCGCAGATGGTGCGCAAAGTGAAGTTTGCTCGCCTCTTACTTGCAAGGAGGAGACCGGGTGATTCCCGCAGAGTAAATTTGCACATACCTGTTGCATCCAACACTGGAAGAGGAGGAAAAATAGCAGCGTGGGAATTCAGCTCTGTCACTTTTTAGGTTCGTCGTGTGCCTTGCTGTGTGTGTGGCTTTTGTTTTCAAATGCCAGTCACGTCAACGCCTTCAAGGATTTTTGCCAGGAGAGAGAGGAGGGATAGCCCTCTCGGCTGCAACGCCCTATCGTACGCTTTCCAGAGGGATCTGGTTGGTCCCGGTGGGTCACAGGATGCCTTTACTGAGTGAAACAAACAAACAAACAAAAATCCTTCCAGTAGCACCTTAAAGGTAAAGTGACCACTGACCATTACGTCCAGTCGTGTCCGACTCGGGTTGCGGTGCTCATGTTGCGTTACTGGCTGAGGGAGCCAGCGTACAGCTTCCAGGTCATGTGGCCAGCATGACAAAGCCGCTTCTGGAGAACCAGAGCAGCGCACGGAAATGCCATTTACCTTCCCTCTGGAGCAGTACCTATTTATCTGCTTGCACTTTGACGTGCTTTCGAACTGCTAGGCGGGCAGGAGCTGGGACTGAGCAACGGGAGCTCACCCCGTCACGGGGATTCGAACCACTGACCTTCTGATCAGCAAGCCTTAGGCTCAGCGGTTTAACCCACAGCGCCACCCACATCCCGCACCTTAGAGAGCAACTAAGTTTGTCTTGGTATGAGCTTTCGTGTGCATGCACACTTCTTCAGATACACTGAAACAGAATATTGGCTAAATATTGAATATCTGAAGAAGTGTGCATGCACACGAAAGCTCATACCAAGAACAAACTTAGTTGGTCTCTAAGGTGCTACTGGAAGGAATTTTTTCTATTTTTTATTTTGTTTCGACTATGGCAGACCAACACGGCTACCTACCTTTGCTGAGCGAGTTCGGGTCCTGATCCTGCAGGCCTCTTCCTGTGCTTCCGAACGCCATTGCTCGCTCATCAAGCAGCAGAACCAACTGTGAATGTGCCTTATGAGTAGTTGTAGTAGCATTTATTCAGTTTGTACGCCACCCTTCATCTGCAGATCTCACAGGGGGGTTCACCACATAAAAATACAACAGGAAAACAGAAAATACATGATAAAAGCTAGAACAACAACAAACCAATAGCTCACCCTCCCACAAACACATTTAAAAGGGGTATAAAATGTTAAAGGGGTATAAGAAGGCTGATCGCCGAAGAATTGATGCTTTTGAATTCTGGTGCTGGAGGAGACTCTTGAGAGTCCCATGGACTGCAAGAAGATCAAACTTATCCATTCTCAAAGAAATCAGCCCTGAGTGCTCACCAGGAGGACAGATCCTGAAGTTGAGGCTCCAGTACTTTGGCCACCTCATGAGAAGAGTAGACTCCCTGGAAAAGACCCTGATGTTGGGAAAGATGGAGGGCACAAGGAGAAGGGGACCACGGAGGATGAGATGGTTGGACAGTGTTCTCGAAGCTACCAACATGAGTTTGGCCAAACTGCGAGAGGCAGTGAAGGATAGGGGTGCCTGGCGTGCTCTGGTCCATGGGGTCACGAAGAGTCGGACACGACTGAACAACAACAAAAGATGTTAATCAGCCAAAGGCTTGGTTGAAGAGAAATATTTTTACCTGGTGCCTAAAAGTGTCTAATGAAGGTGCCTGGTGAGCCTCCCTAGAGAGAGCATTGTGCAAGTGGGGAGTCACTGCAGAAAAGGCCCCGTTCTTATGTTGCCACCCTCCCGACCTCTCATGGAAGAGGCACACAAGGAAGGGCCTCGGATGAGGAATGCAGAGTTGGGACGGTTTATATGGAGCGAGAGACAGTCATAGAGGTATCGCGTTCCTGAGCCATTTAGGGCTTTATAGGTCCAAACCAACACTTTGAATTGGCGGCCAGTGCAGTCAGGTGTCATATGTTAAAACTGTCTTGTCTTGATGAGCAACCTGGCTGCCAAATTCTGCGGCGGCTGAACGTTTCCGAACTGACTCCAGAGGCAGCCCCAGACAGAACGCATTGCAGTAATCTAACCTCGAGGTGAGCAGAGAAGTTACGCTATTGCAGTCTGGATCGGGGCACGGCTCGGCCACCAGCAAAAGTGGTGGCAGGCACTCTGCGCCACCGAGGCCACCTGAAAGTACGGAGCATTATGTACAATTCGCCGCACCTCTGTGACATAAGCGACTGCTTCTTTTGCACAGCTTGGGATTCGGAGCTGAGAGAGAGGTAGGCGAACACTACACCGTCACATAACGGCCGGTGGCATCTCTCCATTTGCAAGGGCTGCTGTTCCGGCTCTGCGTCACCCTAGCCATTTTATGCCCCCGTGACGAAGGAGGGATTTGAACCCGAGTCAGGCAATTTTATCTCCACGGATGATGCTTCGTTTTGTACTGGCACCCTCTGGCTGTGTCTCCCTGAGAATATTTGGCCCGGTTTGCAAACTGGCAAGTTACATACTTCTGGCACAGTCTTAATTCCTCCGGCTAAATATTGAATGTGAAAATATTTAATATCGTTTAGGGGAAGAGCTTGTAAGCTCAGTGGCAGAGCATCTGCGTTGCAAGCAGAAGGCTGCCTAAAATCCCAGAGAGCAGCTGCCAGCCAGTGTGGACAGCACTGAGCTACACGGAACAATAGTCTGTTTCAGTATAAGGCAGCTTCCCATGTTCCAGTCCTCAAACCCTACGCTTTTTATTGCTACTGGAAATACTTCCTGAATTGTATGCACACTTGTGAGATGTTGCAAGTCGACCATTTCTGTTTCAAATAGGATTCAGTGGTGCCTTGGTTTACAACCATAATCCGTTCCGGAGGTCCGTTTGTAAACCAAAACAGGTTGTAACCCAAGGTGCGCTTTCGCCAATGGGGCCTAAAAAAAAAATAAATCTGTTCGTAATCCAAAAAATAAAAATAAAAAATGGGTTGTAATCCAAAAAAAGTTTGCAATCCAGGACACGCACTTCCAGATTTGACGTACAGTGGTACCTCGACTTACGAATTACTCGATATACGAATTTTTCGACTTACGAATGAAAAAAAGTACCCGCAGGCCTACGAATTTTTCGACATCCGAAGGAATCTGTTGCCGGTTTTAGATGGGGTTTACTCGACTTACGAATTTTAGATGCGGTTTACTTGACTTACGAATTTTTCCGAATTTTTCGTTTCCAATGCATTCCTATGGGGGAAATCGCTTTTTTCGACTTATGAATTTTTCGACCTACGAATGTGCATTCGGAACGGATTAAATTTGTAAGTCGAGGTACCACTGTATTTGTAATCCAGAACATATGCAAACCAGACTGTTTGTAAACCAAGGGACCACTATATTTGAGAATTGCTGCACAAGTCTGAATTATTTGCACACACAAAAAGTGGCGAAGCTTTAGGAAATGTGCCACGTATTTCCCTCTCCTCTGCCTTCTAATGTTCGAAGTTTACGTTGGCTCCATTAGGAGAATGCCATTATTTGGGGGCCTTCCCTCCTGGAAAGAGTTGTGCCTCTGGATGCAGGAGAGTTTTTATAGCTTGCTGGGAACTTAGCAAGGTCTCCTGTGTTGCTGCCACGAGGGTTTTACACTCGGCTTCAGACAGAATGTCGCCGGCAAGGAGCAGGCTCGTCTTTCGCAGCTGTGTCGTTTGTGGGATTTGTGTCCACTTCGCAGATGAGACAGCGCAACTGTGAAAAATAATTAAAGTACCATCGCACAGTGGCAGATAGGGAGGCCGTTTCTACGGGGGTCATTGCGATCAGGGCTAAGCAAGCTCAGCTGGAAGGCAGGTCGGGAAGTGAAAACACAGATGATTAACCAGAAATACTCTTTTCTGGCTAGGACACTGTCAATTCTCGAAAGAGATCTGTTTCTGTGGCGTGCAGTGAGCAAGGAATTTCTGAGAATCCCAACTTCCATTAACCCTCATTCCCACCAAACACACCGAGAAGATCCTGGCCGTTTTTGCTGCAAGGATAAAATACGTCAAAGGCTGGAACCAAAAATTGAGGGAAAGCAGCAACAAAAGCTTCCAGACATGGGGGGGGGGGCTGCCTTCAGGTGTCTATGAAAATATTTAACTCTATACCATTTGTAGATTTGTGTGTAAGGAGCACACAGAATGCTCCTGAACTTGGATGCAGATTGCTGTGCACTTTTTCTTTAAAATAGGGTGGGGTGGGGTGGGGTTGGAGTGGCTACCTGCTTGCTTGACCCAACCTGCTGACCTCCAGGCAATTTGGAGCACCACTCCCATCAGCCCCCAGCCAGCGTGGTGGGCACCAGGTTGCAGAAGGCTGCTGTAAAGGAAGCAGGTACCTATTTATCTGCTTGCACTGGTGTGCTTTCGAACTGCTAGGTCGGCAGAAGCTTTCGTTTAAGGGATTCCAAAAGATGCAGGTGATATTGTTAACTGCTGCTTGGGTTTCGAACCTGCGTTTCACAATAGCGCCGACCCGGGGACTGGTTGCAGCGATGTAAAAGTGCAAACATTAAAATTAACTAGAACAATTTGCAAACAGAAGATTAGGGGAGCTCCTGTGTGTGTGTACGTCTCAGGAGTCAAATGGTGAAGAGGCTTCGGCATGTGACGGAAGCTGACAGTGCAGGTACGAGGCACACCTGTGCCAGATTTATCTTGGAGGATGCCTTACTCCCAGGCCACCATATTGGTGACATTGCCATCCCGGGATCCTTAGGGAGGACGGGTGTGACATTTGCAGCAATGGCAGCAGTGGTGGTAGCAGCAGCAGCGATAGCAATGCAAAGACCAGTTTTGCAAGCCATAGCTGAGCTGGACTTCATTCCTCGTATTCCCTTTCTTTATTATTTTGACGTTAAAGCAAGTATCTGAAAACCAAAAGTCACTCATGCAATCTTCTAACTTGCGGTGCTGAACTCTCGCCGTTGCCAAAGGCTCGTTGTGGCTTCTGCGCTCTTGTGTTTTGATGATCTCACAAACCACTTAGACACTCCATTCTTGCGGTTAAAACAATGTTATCAGGATGTGTGTGCGCGCGCAAATTTGTTATTGTGCGTGCCCAGGGTAAGGGAGAACAGCAAGGCGCGTTCTCCGAGGAACTCACCACATAACCGCCAGTGCAAAACCAGAGCTGTTTCTAACACACCTTTTTCCTAATCACAATTTCCTCTGCTGTTCTGTTTTCTACAACTGCGCAACAGAAGCTCAAGTAGCAAAATCATCTTCCATCCCCCCCCTCCTTTTAAGATGTGTCTGTTAAAACAAACCCACGACGTGTTTGCACCGCTGACTTTGATGGAGAGCTAAGCATCTACTTAAATATTTCCTGCTGTGTCAGTGGGACACAAAAGAGCCTAATTCCGCTTGGATCGTGCCCCATGTTCTTAGAGGCGCACTCTGCCGTGGCTGAGCTGTTCTAAAAAAATCAAGGCAGATTTCTGCCCCGAGGTGCTTACAGTGTGAGCTTCGACCAGGGAGGTGTAGACCAGGGATGTCCAACAGGTCGATTGTGATCTACTGGTCGATCCCTGCAAGCTTTTGGTCGATCGCTCTGGCCCTGCCCCCTCGCCCCGTCCCGTCCCATCCTCAATTGTTGGAGAACAGAAGATGGTGGAGTTTACAAACAAAGGCTATTTTTCTCCCAGCAATGCTTTGGTGAGTTGCTGTTTCTCTTTGACCCCAAAATAATGTAAAAACGTTGCGCCCCCCCCTGAAAAGCTAAGAAACTTATGCCTCCAGAACCCCAATAAAACAGGGCTATTCCCCTCCCTAAATAAAGCTCAACAACTTTGACCTGAACTCATAAAAAACGGGGGTAGATCACTGCCAGTTTTTAATTCTGTGAGTAGATCGCAGTCTCTTGGAAGTTGGCCACCCCTGGTGTAGACAACAGAGGGATCTGGCATAGATCTGGCTGCCTGAACGTTTAAAAACTGTTTTGGAAGAGGGTCGCCCACCTCTTCAGACGGAGCAAGTGAGGAGGATGTTCTGTTTCACGCTGTGTTTTTAAACAGAAGATGTATGCATGCACACAAAAGCTCATACCAAGAACAAACTTAGTTGTTCTCTAAGGTGCTATTGGAAGGAATTTTTTTATTTTATTTGGTTTAGAAGATGTATTGTCATTTCTTTGCTTGACAGCAGGTCTTATCCTTGTTTTGACTATTATTTATACAGTTTAGGGAAGGTCTAGAGCAGCCTTTCCTAACCTGACACCTTCCAGATGTTTGGGACCACGACTCCCATCAGCTCCAGCCAGCACTTGGCCTTATGGGAGTTGTAGTCCGAAAACCTTTGGAGCACGGGAAAAGATGCCCTAGAGCAGGCAGGGTGGAGACCTTGAAAGTGACGTTCGCGCCCAGGAATGTGAAATCCTTTCTCAAGTCTTGTGCAGATAGATCTTGGCTTCAAGGAATCTGAAGCACCGGTACTTTTGTTTCCTAGCCCAGTCCTGGAGTCGGGGCTTGAGGGTGACTATCCAGTGCTGTTCAATTAAGCTGTGCGCCTGCTAGCACAATTCTAGCACTCAATATCATTTGGGTGCAAGAAAGGGGAGTTGGAACCGAAAACTCTGCAACCAAAAGCACTGGCGGGCGGGCAGGCATTTTGCAAAATATATGCAATTGTTTATTTGGAATAGGTTTATTCCAACCGTGGTTCTTTAAAGACAGGCGTTGATTTTGCCCGTGCGGAATCTTAGGGTGGAGCCATGACACCTGAAAATAAGCGCCACATTTCAACGCAGTGTGTCTGTAAATATTGGGTGTTAGGGGCAACTAATGGGGCAAGGTGCCTCTGTGCCTTTCTTTTAAGCTTCCCGGTATCATCTGGCTTGGGGGGGTTGTGCCCAGCCTGGAAGTGGAATTATTTGTTCAGTCATGTCCGACTCTTCGTGATCCCATGGACCACAGCATGCCAGGCACCCCTATCCTCCACTGCCTCCCTCAGTTTGGCCAAACTCATGCTAGTCGCTTCGAGAACACTGTCCAACCATCTCGTCCTCTGTTATCCCCTTCTCCTTGTGCCCTCCATCTTTCCCAACATCAGGGTCTTTTCCAGGGAGTCTTCTCTTCTCATGAGGTGGCCAAAGTACTGGAGCCTCAACTTCAGGATCTGTCCTTCCAGTGAGCACTCAGGGCTGATTTCTTTAAGGATGGATAGGTTTGATCTTTTTGCAGTCCATGGGACTCTCAAGGGTCTCCTCCAACACCATAATTCAAAAGCATCAATTCTTCGGCGAACAGTCTTCTGATCAGTGGAATTATAAGTTGGTTCAATTCAGTGTTGGAACTGCTGTAATGTTCTTCTGCATACAGTTGTTGGAAACTGCATGAATTGGAGGTAGCCAAGCTTGGAATATTCTTTAGAGGGAGAGAGAGAGAGAGCTTTTTGGTAGCGGTTAAATGATTTTTCGGAACCGGGCTGCTGTTTCTAGCCGTCTCTGTTTGTTCTGGGACGGACTTCTCCAAATGCCCATCACCACATCAAACCACCTGGGGTGTGTGTGTGTGTGTGTGTGTGTGTGTGCTAATCTTCTTTTGGAGCTGCCTCGGTCTCTTGGCCTCTGAGCCAGCATCGTCTGTGTGTTCTTGTGTTTGTGGAGCCCAAAGGATGCTGTATCCCGAAATCCGCTCACAGAGCCAATCCCTGTCTGGCTTACAGCTGCACACATCTGGAGGAGCCAGCTTCCTGTCTTCAGTTCCAAGTGGAAATGTGGCATCTGCGGTCGAGAAACATGTCTTGTGTGCTTTGGAGCAGGCGCTGGAGAACACACACACACACCCCGCGCGCTCCCGTTGCCTTGCTATGTCAAAGGATGCGGCTCCAAGCCGCTCCTGGACACGAAGACCCATCGAAATCAACAGATTCGCGCCGTGTTGATTATATGTTCAACTTTTAAGAAACCTTGGGTTGGGGGAATCAGATGGCTTCTTTTGCAAGTTGCCAGTGCAAACGGGCTGCTAATAAATCAGCTTCCCCTTTGTCATAATAATAATAATAATAATAATAAATTTATTATTTATATCCCGCCCATCTGGCTGGGTTTCCCCAGCCACTCTGGGCGGCTTCCAACAAAATATTAAAATAAATGTCAATCTGTGCAGCGATATACATGCCAGCGTTAGAAATTCATATATATAAGCTAATTGCCAAATGGCACCTTAAACCTAGGTTATGGTCACCCCAACGGATTGTGTAGTCACCCTTTTCTTGGCAGTGAAATTTATTATTGTTTATATTATTCATTTCATTTCTTTATTATTGTTACTGTTATTGTTTTAAAATATTTATTCAGAAGTTACAATACAGCTTTGTTCACCGCCATAATATCACAGAATGACCGCTCCAATCCTCAATCCCACATCGCTGTCATGTTGGCTCGCTGAATATTTCATTTCTTATGGCACTTGATGTTTTGAAGAAAAAAATTCGAAGCGGTTTACAATGCATTGAGACATCAGATAAACCAACCCAGAACAAAACAGCAAGAAGACATTGCCACGGATCAGCTGGCTGGCTGGCGCACAGCGACAACTTTTGGTGCTGGGGTGCGCAGCAATAGAGACAGCTGCTGCGCACCAGCCAGATGGTGAAATGTCAGTCGCCAAAGGAGACATTTTCACTTGGTCGTAATTGGACCCGCGCCAGTTGCACAACGTGCCAAGCACATGGGGAATTTTTAAACAGGTTGTTGTTGTTGTTGTTTAGCCGTTTAGTCGTGTCCGACTCTTCGTGACCCCATGGACCAGAGCATGCCAGGCACGCCTATCCTCCACTGCCTCCCGCAGTTTGGCCAAACTCATGTTAGTAGCTTCGAGAACACTGTCCAACCATCTCATCCTCTGTCGTCCCCTTCTCCTTGTGCCCTCCATCTTTCCCAACATCAGGGTCTTTTCCAGGGAGTCTTCTCTTCTCATGAGGTGGCCAAAGTCTCGGAGCCTCAGCTTCAGGATCTGTCCTTCCAGTGAGCACTCAGGGCTGATTTCTTTAAGGATGGATAAGTTTGATCCATGGGACTCTCAAGAGTCTCCTCCAGCACCAGAATTCAAAAGCAACAATTCTTCGGCGACCAGTCTTCTTTATGGTCCAGCTCTCACTTCCATACATCACTACTGGGGAAACCATAGCTTTAACTGTATGGACCTTTGTCGACAAGGTGATGTCTCTGCTTTTGAAGATGATGTCTAGGTTTGTCATTGCTTTTCTCCCAAGAAACACAGATTAGTTTACCCTTTTGCATCCTCAAATGGACTTAATTGTACCTGTAGGTGGATTCTTCCCCTCCCTCCCCTTGCTCCTTTATTACATATCTAAACGGGCAGATTTTGCAAAGAAGGGTTTTCTGGATTGGCTCTGTTTTGGAAAGCAGAGGAGGGTGCAGCTGAATTGGGGCGGGGACAGGTTTTTCAAGGCTTCTATCTGGGATGGATGATTAAACAAAAGCATGTTGAAATAGAATTCCTTAATGAAAACTTCCTTTGAGCCACTCATACTCCATGTCATGTGTGAATATTGTTAAAACAATCTGGCGGATGAATCCACAAGAACGGCAAATAAAAATTATCGACAAAGAGGCCCCCCATACAGCCATGTTAGATGACTGGTTTTAAAGGCCCTGGGGGAAGAGAGAGTGTCAAAAGTTCTCACCAGTTGCTTGGAGGATATTCTTGAGTCTGGATCGCTTGTCATTCTAAACCATGGTTTAGTGTTTCTTGCAATGCTAAACCGTGGTTTAACGTTACACAAACAAGCCACAGGGAGCCTCAGGATTTTGTCTGCATCCTCCTCTTCTGCTTGCATTTTCGACGAAGCAAAGTTTCATGTCGTGTCAACAGGAGACAATCTGCAGAAGCACAACAAAGCTTTACCTCTTGCTAATGTAAGACATTATGTACACGTCGATCTTCAGGCGAAATTGGTTTAAGTCTTTGAAAACACTCCTAGAGCACAATATTGAGTCTGTTTGCCCGGAAGCGAGTCCCGTGGAATTCATTTGGACTTATTCTGCGTTAGTAATGCTTAGGAGTTCAGCCTTATCTTACTAAATTGTGCCTTGGTTTGACTCCAGAGTTGCTCTTTCCAAAGCAGTCCTTCAGCACTTCTACAAAGCGGTAGTGTTTGAGACCGACTTGGAGCTAGCAGGGTGCAGGCTGGCAGTTTTCTGTATATATGCCCAGGTCCGTCTCCTTGGCATTGAAGAAGCCACTGCAAGTTTACGCAGCGGACAGAAGCAATTCCCATTCGAGTTGGGTATGTACATTTGTATTGCCTTAAAAAGCCAGTTAGGGCACAGCCCAAGCTTTTATGATGGTTCTCTTTCTATTATCCCGCGAAGCCTCCTGCCCATCAATCTTGTGTTTAAAGACCGCCTCTGGAACGGTTCAGCGAAGTGTGCTTGTACATTCCTTATGGCGGTTAATTTCTTATGAGGCATACACCTTTATTAGGTATTAAAAGCGGGGTGGGTTCCCCCCCCCCCTGATCTTAGCAGGGTAATTAATATTTTGGATAGTAGCTCAGTTATTGTTTCAGTGTTGCTTCAGCTGTATCATCCTGCCCGTGTTATGGCAACCGCCAGGGGCGTAGCAAGGGGGGGCAGGGGCCCCCGGGTAGCGCCCTGGGGGGTGACACTCGGGGCGGGGTCCCGCCCCCCGCAATCCCCGCCTCCATCCAGCGGCGAAAAAAGCCGCTGAAAGAGGGGTTTCTCCCCCTTTCAGCGACTTTTTGCCGCTGCGCTCCCTGAGGCGGCGGGAAATGGATTGGGGTGGGCCAGTGAGGAGGGGTGTCACCCCCCTCGCTGGCCCAACCCCTCTCCATGCCCCGGGACGGCTCCGCTCAGGGAGCATAGCGGCAGAAAAACCCGCTGGGCTCCCTGAGCGGAGCCCGCGGGGAATGGAGAGGGGTGGGACAGCTGGCCTGGGCGGAGGCAGCGCTCCATGCGCATGCGTCATGACGTCATGCGCACGGAGCGACGCCCCGCCCCCAGGGGTGCCGCTTGGCTTGCAACCGCAATCTGGGTTTAAGGTGCCATTTGGCGATTCGCCTATATATCTGAGTTTCTAGCTCTCCTGCCTTTACTACTGTTGATCTAACCCAGTGGTAGGCAACATAAGGCCCGGGGGCCGGATGCAACCCATTCGCCTTCTCAGTCCGGCCCGCAGACGGTCCGGGAATCAGCGCGTTTTTACATGAGTAGAATCAGTCCTTATATTTAAAATACATCTCTGGGTTATTTGTAGGGCATAGGAATTCGTTCATTCCACACACACACACACACACCCAATATAATCCGGCCCCCCACAAGGTCTGAGGGACAGTGGACCGGCCCCCTGCTGAAAAAGTTTGCTGACCCCTGATCTAACCTGATGAAGAGGTGTTGGGAACTCAGAAGACTGGCACACTGTTTTGCAAATTTCAATAAACGTGGGTCTCTGAGCATTTCCCAAAGGCCAGCTCTGCTAAGGTTTGCCAAGGTAGTTTGGACTAACTGACTTGTGAATCAGGCTGTTAGCAACCTTTACTCTATTTAATGGTTAGTTAATTCCCCTCCATGCATAGGGGGAGTGGAATGAGTTTGTGAGCTTGAGATTTCTCCTATTTCTTGTTTTTTTAAAAATTTTACTCCAGGGCAATTCCCTGCTTTTTGAAACCTAAGATGTTTTGGGGGACCTCTGAGGGAGAGCAGCTGCTTCCTTCAAAGAAAACTTTGCGGTGATGAATGGCCCATTAAGAGAAAGTTGATGGCCTAGCAAGTGTAATTTGCATAACAATTAAACCAGTCTGGTGTATCCAGCAAAGATGCTAACACAATGACTCTCCCTTGGAGGTTTTGCTATTAAGCTACTTTATGAACTGGACTCTTTAAATGACTGCGTTTTCTGCATTTTTTCCTTCTGAAAATGCCTGAGGAGGGTGGGTGGGGGCTGTACAGTAATTTAATAGTTGCCACCACCCCACCCCTACCCCGATATCCAAAATTAAAAAAAAATCCTTCCAGCAGCACCTTAGAGAACAACTAATACGAAAGCTCATACCAAGAACAAACTTAGTTGGTCTCTAAGGTGCTACTGTTGTCTTTGTCCATGAAGTTTGCCCATGAGGGTGAAAGAGGAGAGTGCAAAATATGGTCTGAAGCTCAACATCAAAAAAACTAAGATCATGGCCACTGGTCCCATCACCTCCTGGCAAATAGAAGGAGAAGAAATGGAGGCAGTGAGAGATTTTCCTTTCTTGGGTTTCCATGATCACTGCAGATGGTGACAGCAGTCACGAAATTAGAAGACGCCTGCTTCTTGGGAGAAAAGCAATGACAAACCTAGACAGCATCTTAAGAAGCAGAGACATCACCTTGCCGACAAAGGTCCGTATAGTTAAAGCTATGGTTTTCCCAGTAGTAATGTACGGAAAGTGAGAGCTGGACCATAAAGAAGGCTGGTTGCCGAAGAATTGATGCTTTTGAATTATGGTGCTGGAGGAGACTCTTGAGAGTCCCATGGACTGCAAGAAGATCAAACCTATGTATTCTTAAAGAAATCAGCCCTGAGTGCTCACTAGAAGGACAGATCCTGAAGCTGAGGCTCCGATACTTTGGCCACCTCAGGAGAAGAGAAGACTCCCTAGAAAAGACCCTGATGTTGGGAAAGACGGAGGGCACAAGGAGAAGGGGACGACCGAGGATGAGATGGTCCCTTCCAATTCTATGATTCTCCAGCCCTACCGCTGGGGACTGAGCCTGCATCCTTCTGCATGAAAGGGATGCTCTGCCCTTCAGCTACGGCCCGTAGGATGGAGCCCAGCAGGTCTGGGTCTGCTCAGTGCCTGGAGAAGACAAGAGAATTCAGACACACTCTTGATTCCATGATGGAAGAAAGGGGAGATAAATTGCACGGCAAAACCTCGGTTCTCGAACCACTCGGTTCCCAAATGTTGAAAACCCAGACGCAAGTGTTCCGGTTTTCCAACGCTTTTTGGAACCTGAATGCCCAACATGGCTTCCGGTCTTCAAAAAGCCTAAAAATCAATACATTTCATAAAAAACAAAAACACAAAGTCTAGCTGTCAGCCAATCGGAAGCCGCACTTTGGAATTAGAACGTTTCGGGACTTGAACGGTCTTCCGGAACGGATTACGTTCGTCTTCCGAGGTTCCAGTGTACAGTGGTCCCTCGGGTTGCCTACTTTTTGGATTACGAACTCCGCTAACCCAGAAGCGCAACCCGGCGCACGTGCTATTTGCGCATGCGCAGAGCGTTTTTTTGCAGGTTTTTTCGGTCTGCGCAAATGAATTGTTCAGGTTACGTCCTTTTCGGGTTAAGTACTGTAACCTGGAACGGATTAAGGACGTAACCCAGGGTACCACTGTACTAAATGAAATATTTGCAGCTTGGAAGAGGGAGAGAGAAGTCCCTATCCATCGGAGAGCTGGGTGACCCCCCCCCTCTCGTTTTGAGCCTCTTGCACTCGTCTTCCGCCTCAGCCTTTGCCTCTGCTCTTAATTCTTGGGCTTGTTCAAATCTGTTTATTATTAAACACTGTTCAAACAGCCGCTGTTGAGATGTATTGACACAGGAAGGTTGGGAGGCAGAGTACAGAAGGCGATATCACCCAAGCAATACGCCATTACTTGCTTCCAGAGGATCAGATTATTTCCTGACTCCCTTCAGGGCTGGTGCTGTACAATGTTTTTATTTTATTTTATTTTATTTATTTTTTAAAAAGACTCTTTGCTTTTGTTTTGAACCCAGTGGATGTCCTTAAGCAAGATTTCCTTTCTCAGTCTCCCTGCCTCCTAAATGTGGCACTCTTGCACCAACAGATTTGTCGTGAGGGTAACTGAGATAATGTGGTACAGAAATCGTAGGTGGTCCATTGGGAGGTGGTGGGGGGAGGGGAGTGTCCAGAAAGTAGATAGGAATCTGCTAATGTTTTGCATTTGATCACCAAGGATTTCTGACGCACACACCCCAATTGTTTTGACCATAGCAAAAACATTTTTTCTTGGAAACTGGGTTGATAAAAGGAAGCGAGCTTGTGGGGAAAACCAGGAATGGATTTTTGCATGGAAGAGCTGTGAGCTCGGTTCTGGTACTGAGAACAAACCCCTGGTTGGAGGTGGATGCAGAGGTGGGTGCCCTGCTCAGAGGTGCAGGTGGCTCTAGCAGGTGGGCCTCGGGGGTCTTTCTAGGGCGGAGTGGGGGAATAGATCCTGCGGGCCTGACTTCCGTCTACGTGAGCACCAGAATACAGTCGTACCTTGGTTCTCAAATGCCTTGGTACTCAAACACTGTAAAAACGGAAATAAGTGTTCCGGTTTGCGAACTTTTTCGGGAAAGCCAAATGTGCTCCGTTTTGAGTGTTGCGCTTCCAATTTGAGTGCCACACTTCCGTTTTGAGTGTTACGCTGGGGTCTGTCTGTTTTTGCTATTTATTTTGGGTTTTTGCTTTTGCGGCTCTTTTTCTTTTCTTTTTGTGACTGTGGAACCCGGTTCAACCACTGATTGATTGATTGTGTGACTGCAGTACATTGTTTATTGCTTTCATTTTATGGATCGGTGGTCTCGTTAGATAGTAAAATTCATGTCAAATTGCTGTTTTAGGGGTTGTTTTTAAAAGTATGGAACGGATTAATCCATTTTGCATTACTACCGCCGGGGACGTTGACCGCATGAAATACCTACTGGCGGATGCCAACCCCTTGATCTCACGTGGCGTGGAGATCTACATATTACAGGCCCTGAAACTCAGGACCACCTTTTTGGCTAACTTCCCTGAGCCTTAGTCCTATATATCTTCCTGACATGGACTCTGTCGTCATGCCCTGCTATTGCTTTTTATTTTATTTGTATTTCTCAGCACGATTTTACCTCCAATGTTTTAACTGTATCTGTTGTATTCTTTGTAGAATTGTGCCAGGCCACTGCCTGGTCTTTTACTATGTTCTATGGCCATATGGCTAATGCAATAAATAAATTGATTGATTGCATTACTTTCTGTGGGAAAGCATGCCTTGGTTTTGGGACGCTTTGGTTTTGGAATGGATTAAGTTTGAGAACCAAGGTACCGCTGTAATAGCTTTGCAACGCTTTGGTTCACTGACTACCATAGTTCCATAAACTCATCTCCTTTGTACCCTACCCTATAAAAAGCACCACTCAGAACAGCAGTTTGCACGACCCGTTAAGGAAGATAATAAGCACAGTAAAATTCAAAACAGTCACAGTTCATTGCACATTTATTCAAAATCCAATGAAAACTATTTAGGTTAACTAATTCAATGACAGGGATGAGTTTGATCCAGTGATAGCAGATTTTCAAAGTCCAGCACCTGTGGGGCTCTCCATTGCCTCGTAGCAACTGTCTAGCAGATCCCACCATGCACGAGGAGAGTACCACCTGCTTTGGGTACCATTGCTTTAGTTCTTCCTAACAAGTTATTGTTGTTGTTGTTGTTGTTGTTGTTATGATTATCATCGTCATCGTCACTTCCTGCCAATCTAATTGGGTTGCCGCAGGCACTCCTGGCAGCTTCTAACAGAAAATAATAATCAAACATCAAAACATCTGGGAACCGCCAGAAGGCCCTCGGAGCTGGACCGCTGTGTCTGGGCTGAACGATGAGGACTTTAGGACTTTAAAGGTCGGCGCCAACACTTCTCTCAAAACTTGAACACTGAAAGAAGATACTCAAATCGTCAGCAGCTTTGACGATTGTGCCAATTCCGAGAACGAATGAGCAGGCTGTTGTTGGAGGTCCTTAGCGTTTGGGTGGTGGCCAAGTGGAGAGTTGTGGTTGCCGGGTCCCAAGGTTTGCCAAGGCAAACTCTTGACCTTGACCTCCTTTGGGGCTTTTGACGCTCAGTACTACATCGCTGAAGAATGGATGCTTTTGAATTCTGGTGGTGGAGGGGACTTGAGGGTCCCATGGACTGCAAGAAGATCAAACCTATCCATTCTGAAGGAAATCAGCCCTAAGTGTTCAGTGGAAGGACAGATCCTGAAGCTGAGGCTCCAAGACCACCTCATGAGAAGGGAAGACTCCCTAGAAAAGACCCTGATGTTGGGAAAGATGGAGGGCACAAGGAGAAGGGGACGACAGAGGATGAGATGGTTGGACAGTGTTCTCGAAGCTACCAACATGAGTTTGGCCAAACTGCGGGAGGCAGTGGAGGATAGGGGTGCCTGGCGTGCTCTGGTCCATGGGGTCACGAAGAGGCGGACACGACTAAACAACAACTACATCACAGTGATTGGAGCTGAGAATGTGGCCAGAAGACTCTTTGGTGGGCAGGAGATGCTCTCCAACCACCTCTGAATGGCCACAAAGCCATTGAGAAAATGCCCTGCCCCCTATCCAGAGGATGCCGGGTGGGGGGGGGGGTTCGCTTGTAACGTTGCATTTCTGAGATGCTTAGTGTGCTTTAGATGCCCAGGGGAACTGTGACGCTCAGTTTTTCCCACCTGCATCCCACAGTCGGGGGGAAAAGGATGAGAGCCTCATTGCGTTTCCCGAGAAGAGTGGGGCATCTGCCGTGGCAATTACTGCGAACCTTGGAATGGGAACCTCCGTTCTCCTGCCCTTTGTTCTCCGTCCTGGTTCTTTGCAAGGTGATGGGCCTGGGAAAGGTGGGTGCTCTTCTGTTTCCTTGGCTAAGGGGGTCTCCTCTATCTTCACCAGCCGGGTGCCCTCCAGACATTGCAGTCCGTAACACCTGGAGGGCGGCACTGGGTTGGCAAAGGCTTTACTGGGGGAATATCTACACCAGGCATAAGCAAACTCGGCCCTCCAGATGTGTTGGGACTACAACTCCCATCATCCCCAGCTAACAGGACCAATGGCCAGGGATGATGGGAGTTGTAGTCCCAAAACATCTAGAGTGCCGAGTTTGCCTATGCCTGGCCTAGGCGGTCTAACCAAGAATTGGAGGTGCTTGGAGAGCATAAGAAGGGACTGCTGGATCAGGCCAGTGGCCCATCTTTAGTCCAGCAGCCTGCTCTCCCAGTGGCCAACCAGATGCCCATGGGAAACCTGCAAGCAGGATCCGAGCGCAAGAGCCACTCTCCCCTTCCAGCCACTGGCATTCAGAAGCATTGCTGCCTTCGGTTGTGGAGACAGAGCATAGTCATCATGGCCAGTAGCCAACCATAGCCCCCTTCTCCTCCATGAATTGGTCCAGTCCTTTTTTAAAACCATCTAAGTTGGTGACCATCACTGCCTCCTGTGGGAGGGAATTGTAGTCCCAAAACATCTGGAGGGCCGAGTTTGCCGATTCCTGATCTAGATTTTATGAACGTTCGCAGGCCTGTTAATGCACCTCTTTCCCGAGGAAGTTTGGGGCCTGTAATTCCGCAGGAGATTCCTTGGAGAAACTGTGGCGGTTGAGCCAACAGCACGGATACAGTGTGTGGCTCTTTGTGGGCTCTCGGATGTCAACAGACGCTGCTGCTACCATCTCTTCAAAGATAACTAAAATGAGGTTTCAGTAAGTAGGTCAGCAGCTTCTTTTAAAAAAGCTTATTTTTATACACTTTCTTAAAAGAGGCATTATCCTTTCCGTCTCAAGTAGGAGGCAAATTCTCTGCTAAGAGAGCCTGCAGCCTGGACGCATCACACGAGCTTGCTTCTTGCTTTGCAACTATTGTGTTTTAGTTCTGTCCAACTTTTAATTGATCATCTAAAACTCCTGTGCTGAGCCTGAGATTTATTTTACTGAGGCAGGAAGCCCCCATTATGTTTTGGCATTGTATTCTGTTGCTCGCAGAGTCATGCAGCGACCCCAAAGTGCCAGTGAAAATTGGAGGCAGCTGCCGGGTTGGGAGCACGATGATATATTTAGTCTAGGAACGCCTCCTTTTTTAAGAGCCTGGGACGGGGGTAGTTTATCATCCTTCAGAATATCCTTCAGAGCTCCTTTTCTGTCCGTAGCCTTGGGGAACGGGTAGGAGCTAGGCAGGAAATGCAGAAAACATTTGAGTACAGTCTTCACCAGTCTGGTCACCTTCCAGATGTTGTGAACTATGGTTCCCATGAGGCTCCGCCAATGCATTTGGGAGTTGTAGTCCAGAACTCCTGAAGAGCAGAAGTTAGCAAAGGGCAATCTAGTGTTTATGTCGCTGTGAGGTTACGATACATAGGGGTGTGTGTGTAAATCAGTATATAATAATTATTAACAGAGTATGGTACAAATGTTTGTGCAGGGATATATCTTAATGCAGTCAAACCTTGGTTTTCGGACAGCTTGGCTGAAGAATGTTTCAGAAGCCAAACGCCGAGAACCCAGAAGTGAGAGTGCTTCTGTTTTCGAACACACGTTTTTCATCCCCCCCCCCATTCACTTTGCAACCAGCCCATTGATCCTTGGTTTTCAAAGGTTTCGGAAGTCAAACGGACTTCCGGAACGGATTGTGTTCGAAAACCGAGGTTCCACTATATCTATATCTCACATAAATAATAAAGTTACAGACAGGTAGCCGTGTTAGTCTGCCATAGTCAAAACAAAATAAAAAATTTCTTCCAGTAGCACCTTAGAGATGAACTAAGTTTGTTCTTGGTATGAGCTTTCGTGTGCATGCACACTTCTTCAGATACACACGAAAGCTCATACCAAGAACAAACTTAGTTGGTCTCTAAGGTGCTACTGGAAGGAATTTTTTATTTTTTATTTTGTTATAAATAATAAACACAGAGATATTTGCAAATAGACAGACACTCTATCTCTGTCCCTCTCTCTGTGTGTGTGTGTGTGTGTGTGTGTGTGTGTGTAAAAAACGCACATATATAACAGTCTATTTGCAAATAAGAACAAATGAAATGTGCAGAAGCCATTGAAAACTGGATTAAGAATTTCAGTTGAGCAAAGGCTTGGCTAAATAACCACATTCTGAGCTGGTGTCTCACTAGCAGCAAATTGAGTGCCAGCTGGATTTCAGAGGGAAAGGAGTTCCATTAGTGTGGCACTGCCATGCAGGAGCCCCTCGCCCTGTTTCCTGCATGGTGCCAAACTCCTTGGGCCGGGGGGGGGGGGGGCCTGAGAAGAGCCTCCTTGGTGGATCTCAGCATGGACCGTAGAATATAAATTAACTCATGTGTGCATGCCTTGAAAGGGGACAGAGCTGTTTGTGGACGGACAGGGGTTGCAGTATTTTCCTGTGGAACACGCGTAGATATAATCGTAATTAAAGTAGGTCAAGCATTTTGAAAAGGTTGGAAGTTGGGACACTTTTGCGTACACACTGAGAGCGTCACGAAGCACCGCAGAATTGCCCTGGGTGTTTGCTAGGTAAGGAAAGCTGCCCTGTGGGCTTCAGCCATGTTATTTCCCCTCCTCTCGCATCACTCGATGGGCTCCACATTTCTCGCCCGAGACCCCGCAGTGCCTGGCATTTGCCTGGCCGCGATGACTCTCATCTCCAGCATGCGCAGTTCTGAATGAATGAAATGTTATGAAACCGATGCTGGTATTTTGAAATCGGACACGGGCAATTACAGGTCTTCCTCTTCTGTTTCCTCCTGCTGCCGCTGAGCAGACAGGCACCAAATGACCACGACGTGTGTCTTTCGGAGGGTGGTTCCTGTAACGGGCTTTGGTGAGTCATCGGGCCGCGGTGCAAGTGTTCCCAGTTAAGAACTGCTGGGAGCTCGTCCGATTTGGTTCTGGGAATGGCGATTACCTTGAAAAATTGGTTCCAGGCTGTCTTTTGGGGAGGAAGCGGGATCCGTCTTGCAACCGTAGATGGTTAAGAGCGGTAGTCTCGTAATCTGGTGAACTGGGTTCGCTTCCCCGCTCCTCCACATGCAGCTGCTGGGTGACCTTGGGCTAGTCACACTTCTCTGAAGTCTCTCAGCCCCACTGACCTCACAGAGTGTTTGTTGGGGAGGAAGGGAAAGGAGATTGTTAGCCGCTTTGAGACTCCTTCGGGTAGTGATAAAGTGGGGTATCAAATCCAAACTACTACTTCTTCTTCTTCTTCTTCTTCTTCTTCTTCTTCTTCTTCTTCTTCTTCTTCATACTTCAGTCGTATTCCTGGGGTGGTGTACGCAAATTAAAACTTGGAATGCAAGAATTCAGCCTGCAAGGGGGATATTACTAAACAGAACTTTTCCTGCGCAAGATTTCAGTGATCTGAGAGAACAGGCAGATCTGCTTTCAGGGTGGGAACATAACTCCCAACTAAAAGCGTAACGATGACCTCTGGCGCGGCTCCTGGAAGCTAAAGGGTTACCCAGATCTGCCAATCTGCTTGCTTTTTTACTTTGGTAACACCTGCTGAAAGGTGGGAAAGAGATCATCAGGGGTTAAAGCTCCTGGGCAAGGTCACTTAAATGTGGATTAGTTGGGCCTTACCACCCTAGGATATCCCAGCTTCTGTACTTATAGTCAGGGTAATCAAAATGCAGATTTTGTCCGTTTTGGATATCGTTTTCTATCATTTCCTCCATGTTATTGGCATCCATCTGTCTCGGGAGATAGGAAGAGTCAGGGGCGTAGCAAGGTAAATTGGTACCCGGTGCGGAAAATTTCTTGTCGATTCCCCCCCCCCAAAAAATGGGTTTACGTTATTTCATATTTTCTCACAAAGGAATAATAACAAGTAATAATAATAATTATAAACTTTTATTTATATCCCGCCCTCCCTGGCCAAAGTCGGGCTCAGGGTGGCTAACATCAGGTACATAACATTGGTATAAAATCAAACAATAATTAAATTACCTCCTAAAAACATATCAAAATCAAATTAAAGTCTAATTAGATGGCTTTCCACAGGGTTAGGGTTGGGAACAGTAAGTGTTCTCTGAACTGAAATTTCAGCCTTCATGACATAGGAAAACAGCCAAGTGAACAGCTATTTTGGTGGAGGAGGGTCAAGATATTAACCGATATGCATGAAATTTCATATATAGCTATATAATCCCTAGTATAGCAAGCTAAGACCTTCGGAGCAGGCATTCAAAAAAAAATTTCAAAAAATTTAAAAGAATTAAAAGAATTTTTTTTCAAAAATATTGTTCCTTGATAATTTGTCACCCCCTCCATTATGGAACCCGGGGCGACCCGCCCCCCCCTCGCCCCCCTTGCTGCGCCCCTGGGAAGAGTGCACCATCAGGGGTGAACTCAAACTGTTGCAGAGCCTGCTGTGGCTGTAGAGACCGATAGGGGAGAGACATGTTTTGTTGCAGCCGGGGCAGATGTAGGCGCCCGGTTGTGCTGCTGCAGATATGCCAAAGTGTTCCTTCTCTCGGTGCTCCTCCCCACGGTCATTCCTCCTCTGGTCACTGCTGTGGATGTAGGACCTGGCTGTCTCTCTCCAGGCACTGCAGTCGTCCGCAAGGGATTCCCACACAGCAGGGTTGTCGCTTGCCTTCATGCCGTGTTTGTAGACCTCTTTGGTCTGCCGACGTGCCTGGCACCAGAAGCCAGCTCCCTGTTGTGAGCATATCCTTGCGGATCCTGCCACCTTCCATTCTGTGGACATGACCAAGCCAGCGTAGATGTCCCTGAGGCAGGAGTGTGAATGTGCTGGGAAGGTGGGCTTGGGAGAAGAGCACCTCTTGGTTTGAGACCCACCAAGATAAGACTGCCTGCTTCTTTGCCCTCTGCTTCCTTTCCCCCTTTCTGTTCCAGGTGGAGCTCTTGCTCCGTGGTAGAGAAAATGTTTTGCATGGAGAATAGCCCCCTCCCCCAGCACCTCCAGGTAGCACCAGGGCATAGGAAGCTGCCTTACACTGGATCAGACCATTTGTCTTTCTGGCTGCCAGGGACCAGCTGGATGGGAGCCACCAGCTGGGGAACCCCCAAGAGAACCCCCAAGGGAAGAAGGCTCAGAGCCCGGGGAGTGATGGTGGGACAACGCCGAGGGGTCAGAGGGAGAAGAGGGAGCAGACTGGGAGGAGCGGGTGTCCGAAGGAGAAGAGGCAACAGGGTTTAATGAGCAGGAAGAGGCTGCGGCAGAGAGCAATCTAGCATCAGAGGCAGAAGCAGAGGAGGTCCAGAGTGGAGAAAGGCTGAAGAATCCAGGGAGTCTCCCCCTCCTGCTGCGACCAGCTCCCTTCCCCCCCCCCGATCTCCCAGAACTAAAGAGAGGCATGAAGCGAGAGGAGCAAAGAGAGACAAGATGGCGTAGCCTCGGGCTGCTTGGGGAGGAGACCTAGGGAGCAGTGGGAAGGCAGGGACCTTTGGTCCTTGCCACTGCCTCATTGGAGCAAGACCTACTAGGAGGTGTCGCTGTGACCACTAGGCCTGCGCTGCTTTGGTTTCCTTGGAAAAAAGAGAGCTAACTTTACTGACACCTGTGTTGTTTAGTGCGGACCTGCTCGTGATTCCGGTTCCTGACCTTGGCCCAGGATTGTCTGCACAGAGTCCGCTTTTCAGGACTTCAGGCAGAGTATATTCCCAGTCCTACCTGGAGGTGCTGGGGGTTGAACCAGGAACCCCCTGCATGCAAAACAAGAGATGCTCCACTGCCGAACTCCATCCTTTCCCCTAAAGCACAGCTTGGTATAAGGCCTTTGCAAGGATAGGAACTGATTAAAAGCAGTGCTTTGTTGATCTGCCTCTCGACCGATTGATCAAATAAACATCCTGTTATCGAAATCTCAATATAGGTGCCTTTTTCAGATGACTCGAGACTTAATAAAGAACCGCCACTTGGCCGGTAGAAATAATGTTTGTTTTTGTCGTCGTTCTTGTTACCTGCTGTGTATTTACACACCAGAACAGAAATAGCCGCAAGGCAAGAAGCAAGTTTGCCCTTAAATCAACTAAAGCTTCTAATCCATTTATTGATCAACTCCTTTGATGTCTGCATCCCTCCTGTTCTGCGTTAGCGGCTCCAAAGAAATTGGAGCTCCCTCTTACGGGGGGCGCGTCTTTGCAAGGACGCCTTCATGCGCTTGAGTAGATAATGGGCAGTGAGTTGCGGGTAAACAAAAACACCTTAACCCAGTTACCAAAAAATATTCCTGCCCTTCCCTTGCCTAACCCTGAGCCTCAAAAGTCTGCAGTAGCAGGTAGTCTCACCGTCAAATGGAGAAGCTTCTTTGCTTTTGGTGCCAGAAGCAAGAACACAAATGATATCGTGCCTTGGCTGCATTTTGTGAGACCCTCAGGATCTCTCAGCGCTAGACCCACGTAAGGAATCTGAATGGCCATCTATTCTCTTCCCTTGATCAGTGCAGAATCTGCAATTACAGGAGTCTTGCAATTACAGCATCCGCCAAGTTAGAGGCCCATCTAGAGAAGTGCCAAATCGTGCTGAGCAGACGCAGCGCTTTGAGTTGCGGGCATTTCACGTTACGGACGGGCCTCCGGAACGGATGCCGTCTGTAACACGAGGTACCGCTGTAATATCTGTAATTTTGGTATGTACATTCTGACACACCTTTGTTAATATATTCAGAAACGTTTGTCTTGAGTGTTTAGAGTTGTTTATATTCAATTTTTTGCAATTGTTGCATGCCCAGTACTCTGACGTAAACAAAGACGTTTTTCAATGCAACCATGTTAAACAGTTTAAAGATGAAAATGAATAAAAACTATGTTGCAAAAAATAAAATAAAACAAAATAAAATAAAAAATTCCTTCCAGTAGCACCTTGGAGACCAACTAAGTTTGTTCTTTGTATGAGCTTTCGTGTGCATGCACACTTCTTCAGATACACTGAAACAGAATATTGGCTAAATATTGAATATCTGAAGAAGTGTGCATGCACACGAAAGCTCATACCAAGAACAAACTTAGTTGGTCTCTAAGGTGCTACTGGAAGGAATTTTCTTATTTTATTTTGTTTTGACTATGGCAGACCAACACGGCTACCTGTCTGTAACTAAAATAAAAAGGTTTTTCTTAGAGTGCAATGTGCAGACTAGGCTGGCATTATGGTATATTACATTGCTGTCATGCCCCCTCTACTTCTCAGGCCTCTTCCCCCAGCCCAGGATTTTATGGGCTTGTTGCTTTTTCTCTTCGGCAACAAGTACCGGTAAATGTTTGCCGTTCTCAAGAAAGGGAAGATATTTTTTAAAGGACTGTGAACCTTGCCGCTGCCACATCTTGTGGAGCGATGAGAGGGGAGTTCTTGAGCCTCACAGCCTTTGTGCATTTGGTGTGCGTCTTGTCTCACAGAAAGCTTTGCTTTATTGTACAATATACGGTGACATAAGGGGGGGGGAGAGAATATTTGTCTGGACTGCTCAGAACAACGACGATCGTTTGAAGCCGAATTTTTCTTTTGTGTGGCCCACATAAACAGGTCACTTCCAGGACTGCACAGCTTTGGAGCAGTAGCTCAACACAGGAGGAGAATGCATGTGAAAATCAAAAGTCTTTCTGCTTCGGTTTGGGGACCTTATTTCCCTTCTGCACAGCGCCGGTGATGTTATTCTAGTAACTTTTTTTTTTTTTTTTAATGCTAACATAGCTTGTGGCATTTGAAGAAGAGGAAGAAAAAGGCTGCACATCGCGGTTAGGACTTGCTTGGTTAAACAGCAGAGTGGGAGCTAAAAGAGAGAGAGCTTGCCGCCCGCATTTCAGGAAGTTGATAGTCTCAAATGACTTTCTTCACAGAACCTGTAACCTTTCTAATAACTGAGGTGGAAGGCTGTGCAGTTTAACAACAGTACAGTGGTGCCCCGCTAGACGAAAATAATTCGTTCTGCGAAAATTTTCGTCTAGCGGGTTTTTCGTCTTGCGGAGCGGCAATGACAGCCGCGCTCTGCAAAACGAAAAAAAAAAAAAGACGAAAATTTTTCGTCTTGCGAGGCAGCCCCATAGACTTTTTCGTCTTGCGGGGCAGCCTTCCGCTAGACGAATGCCTTCGTCTAGCGAGTTTTTCGTCTTGCGAGGCATTCGTCTAGCGGGGTACCACTGTAGGTTAAAACCGCAGCTTTCCTCTTTCCCAGCCCCAAATCTCCACCCATCTAGACCAGAGGTGTGAAGGCCCGGAAAAACCCCCGGGAAAATTCTGAAAAAACCCAGTCCTTGTGAAGCCTATCAGGCCCCGTCCCAAGCCAGGTGGACAATAAATTATCAGCGGGCAATAAATTATGATGATGATGATGATGATCATTATTGGACTGCCAACTCCCATAAACTGCAGCCAGAACAACGCCACAAGCTAGGATCAATAGGAGTTGTGGTCCGAGACATCTGGACGGCGCAACAGGTTGTTGAAGTCTGGAATGAATACCCCATGGTTTGATTCTGCAAAGGCCGCTTGTAAATGTGCAAGCCTTGGCTATTTATTTTCATCCGTTTGTTGCATTGATATCCCACCTTTTTCCTCCAAGGATCTCAAGGTGGTGTAATGTGGTTCCCCCCCTCATTTGATCCCCACAACAATCCTGCGAGGTAGGTTAGGCTGAGAGACGGCGACTGGCTCCCCAGGTCACCCGGTGAGCTTTGTGACCGAGTGTGGGGATTTGAACCCAAGTCTCCCAGGTTGTATCCTGACACGCTTAACTGCTACGCCTTCCAGATCCCTGGTGTCTTCTGGCCAAGAACCATGGTCACACAAAAAGGCCACTCTCGGTGAAACAGTACAGTCACATTAATGGTTTTGCAGAATTCTGCATCCCATTGGCCTTTTTGTATTTGCAGCTGCTCCCATCCAGCGTTTAAGCCTAAATGATCCGCTAGCAGACTTAGATCTTTCCAGGCTGTTTTCCTCCCGATTCCCCTGGACTCGTAATGTTGACATGCTTTGAGCAGCTTCTTGTACATTTTTGCGGTGCGGGAAACGATTCTCTCGCGTTTGTTTCCAGACTCCCCATGCTGCCTGAAACCAGCTGGCGAAATGTTGACTTTCTCCAGTTTCCAACAATGACACCACCAGAACGTGGAGGCAAGGTTTATTGTACCCAGTGTTTGCAAAGCCGTGTGTCCACATGCAGATATCTACTGTGCCCTAGCTTTGCAGGCAAAAGACAGGCATGCCCACTCCCAAACTCTAGCAGGGGCTGGGCACTGCACATGTGCCCTGACCGCCTCCTGCCAGGGACATTCCCAAGCTGAGAGGAAGCCCAGGTTCACCCAGGGAGCTTCATGGCCAAGTTGGGATTTGAACCCTGGTCTCTTCCAGGTCCTACAGGGCCTCTTTCCAAGTGTGACGTGGTGTTCGGGGCATGTAACATTTGCCGGGCCTCCTCCTCTCCGCCCGAAGAATCTTGTGTTTACTATTTTTGACCACACGTAAGAGTGGGCAGACTGTCTCACCAGAGTGGCGCATGTTCCAGTTATCTCCCGCTTGGACTACTGCAATGCGCTCTGCGTGGGGCTACCTTTGAAGGTGACCTGGAAACTACAACTAATTCAGGATGTGGCAGCTAGACTGGTGACTGGGAGCGGCCGCCAAGACCATAGAACACCAGTCCTAAAGGATCTACACTGGCTCCCAGTACGTTTCCGAGCACAATTCAGAGTGTTGGTGTTGACCTCGAATACCCTAAACGGCCTCGGTCCTGCGTACCTGAAGGAGCGTCTCCACCCCCATCGTCCAGCCCAGACACCAAGGTCCAGCGCCGAGGGCCTTCTGTCGGTTCCCTCCCCGCGAGAAGTGAGGTTACAGGGAACCAGGCAGAGGGCCTTCTCGGTGGTGGCACCCGCCCTGTGGAACTGCCTCCCGTCAGATGTCAAGGAAATCAACAACTATCTGACTTTTAGAAGACATCTGAAGGCAGCCCTGTTTAGGGGAGTTTATACTGTTTGATTTTTTATTGTGTTTTTAATGTTCTGTTGGAACATTATTATTACCGTATTTTCCATCGTATAAGACGACCCCCAACTTTTCCAGTTAAAATATAGAGTTTGAGATATACTCGACCGCAGATTCTCCACCCGGCGTATAAGACGACCCCCGACTTTTGACAAGATTTTCCTGGATTAAAAAGTAGTCTTATATGCCAGAATATACATTATTATTATTATTATTATTATTATTATTATTATTATTATTAATTTATTTATCATAATCATCATTGGCAGCTTCCTCGTGGGCGCACTCAGTATTCAAAGCCCAGCTTTGCGTGGTGCAGACAATTCCTGCGTTATGCCCGCAGCTTTGTCAATCTCGAGACAACATCCGGCTTCTCCCTGTTGAGTCCCGGACAGGATTCGGGATGGAAAAGCGACCTGCTCATCCGCAAAGAATTGCCCAACACGGTGCTTCGTAGAGCAGCCTGGGTGCCAGGATAGCGCCCTGCCCCCGGAGCTCTCGCAGTCTGAATTTGGAGCAATTCGACTAACAAATACGAAGCAGAAACAAATGCATATATTCAAGCTTCGTTTGGATGGAGGAAGGAGTTGCCGCAGGGCCGATTTATTCAGGAGGGATTCAGGGGGAGAGTGTGCCAAGGAGCTATTTTAATACGTCAAATCCTAGCTAAGAAGCAGGAGTGCCGCTGAGCTGGATCCTTCGCACGCGTTGCCTGGCCGCCGGCACCATTGTCATGTTTGGCCACAAGAGCGTCCTTTGAGCTTTGCCGGTTTTGGTCCTTTTGGGGGCTTGGCTGAGAGGATCCTCCCAGCCCAGAGCACTTTCCAGGCTTAGCATCACTCCCAAGAGCCCAAATGTATTTTTTGCCAGATTGAGCAAAAATGTTTTAACTGGAATGCAAAAGGGGGGCGGGAAGAAAGGAAACGGCTTTGCACTTTGCTGCGGGGAGGGGTGTTTTGGGGTCCCCCTCCTTTCCCTTCAGGCTTAGGCCAGACAACACCAGCTTTGTGTTCTGAAAGGAGTTTGGGTGCCACGTGCTGTAATCAAGGCCACAGACATTTTGCATCATTCTAAGGCTGGGCCTGATCTGTCAGCTGGAGGCATGGAGGATGCACAGCTCACTTCCTGTAGTATTAAAACTCAGCGTGGTTAACGGCAGAAGCAAATCAGAGACGTGGTCTGCTGGGGAATTTGGGGGATCTCACTCCGCTGCAGATCTCGGTCTTCTGAAAGCTGGGGGCAGTGATGGGGTCTTCAGGTTTCCGCCCCTTGAAATCAGCACCAAGCTCCTAGCGGTTGCCTAACTGCTAACACCAAATAGGCTAGTACAGTCGTACCTCGGTTCTCGAATGTAATTCGTTCCGGAAGTCCGTTCGACTTCAGAAAACATTTGAAAAGCAAGGCGCGGCTTCCGATGGGCTGCTGGAGCTTCCTGCTCTCAATAAGAAGTTGCGCCGGAGGTTCGGCTTCCAAAAAACGTTTGCAAACCGAACATTCACTTCTGGGTTTGCAGCGTTCAGGAGCCAAAACATACGAGTACCAAGACGTTCGGGAACCAAGGTACAGCTGTAAAAGGAATTTGTACCTTTTGGTTGTTTGGTGGATTGATTGATTGATTTGAAAGCATTTATATACCATTTAATATTTCAAGGATCTTTCAGCAGGACCAAACCCAATATTTATTTTCTTAGATTAATGTTCTTCCTGGTTTTTTTTTTTGGGGGGGGGGTTAAATAAAATGTCCAGGCTGTGTTTTTAAAAAAAGGTTTTTAATGGAGGGTGGGGTGGGGGACAGCAGTACAGTCTCTGTCAAAAGTCATGGGGCACATTTGCACACGTGTTTGTGCATTTGCATTGTCACAGGGTGGGATTGCCGACAAAGGTCTGTATAGTTAAAGCTATGGTTTTCCCAGTAGTGATGTACGGAAGTGAGAGCTGGACCATAAAGAAGGCTGATCGCTGAAGAATTGATGCTTTTGAATTCTGGTGCTGGAGGAGACTCTTGAGAGTCCCATGGACTGCAAGAAGATCAAACCTATCCATTCTGAAGGAAATCAGCCCTGAGTGCTCACTGGAAGGACAGATCCTGAAGTTGAGGCTCCGAGACTTTGGCCACCTCGTGAGAAGAGAAGACTCCCTGGAAAAGACCCTGATGTTGGGAAAGATGGAGGGCACAAGGAGAAGGGGACGACAGAGGATGAGATGGTTGGACGGTGTTCTCGAAGCTACCAACATGAGTCTGACCAAACTGCGGGAGGCAGTGAAAGACAGGAGCGCCTGGCGTGTTCTGGTCCATGGGGTCACGAAGGAGCGGACACGACTAAATGACACAACAACAACAACAACAACAACAACAACAACAACAACAACAACAACCTTGAACCACCTTGCCCATCTGGCTGGGATGCCTGGTTTACTCTGGTCCTGACTGCAAAATAAGGTGGACCTTGAGAAGGATGCATTTCCTACAGTCTACTCCCTAATTTCACCATGGGGTTGAATTAAACTGCCCCATAGCAACATTGGGCCAAAATTGGAGTCCTTAACGTACTAAACCAGGAAGCATTTTCCCCGGAGAGATTTTGCAGGGGTCATTCTTGGGCCTGCCCATGTTCAACAGCAGCTTCACGCGTGGCTTGGCTGCGAAGGAACAGACTGATTCTTATCATTGGAATTGTATTACCTAAGGTCCCAGGGCGAGGTGTAACAATGGAAAACGTCAGTGATATTGAAAATATTTACAAGGAACGGTTGAGGGAGCTGAGCATGTTTAGTCTGGAGAAGAGGAGATAGATGTGATCTCCAAATATCTGAAAGGCTGCTGTGTGGAAAGATGGAGCAAGTTTGCTTCCTGCTTCTCCAGAGGCTGGGACGCGACCCAAGAGATCCCAGTTGCAAGAAGAGAGATTCCAAAATTTATATTTAATGAACTCAAAAAGATCTTCAAATTCTCGTTTGCAAAAAAACCCCCTGAAGCCATTGATTATGTCCATGGAAATTAAGAAAAACCTTAGACCCCTTTTTATGTACGCAACCGCAGCAGCTAGGATTTTAATAGCAAAGAATTGGAAAGGTGAGAACATTCCCCACAAAAATGGACTGGCAAGCGAAAATGATAGAATATTTACAACGTGCAAAAATGACAGGGAGAATAAGAGGAAATTAAATGCAGAAAGTTAACAAAAACATTGGATAGTTTTCAGAAAATACCTTAAAAATCACTGTGTCGATGCTAATCTCCTGACCGACGTAGAATGTATCTTGAAGTGTAGAGAATGTACATAAACCAAAGTTTATTGATAAAAATGGGAAATAATAATAATAATAATAATAATAATAATAATTTTATTCCCCAGCCACTCTGTTCAGCTTCCAACAAAATATTAAAATACAATAGTGCGTCAAACATTAAAAGCTTCCCTAATGAAATGTGTATAAATCAACAAAATGCAAAATAGCACAATGAGAAGAATCGGAAGTTAGTGTCTATGGCGTTTCTGTGTTGTTTATTGTATGTATTGTCTAAGCTATATGTGAATTGATGTAAATTGATGTATAATAAAAGTTAGTTTTTAAATAAAGAATAGAAAAAAGAAGAGATTCCAGTTAAGCATTAGGGAAAACTTTTTGACGTTAAGAGCTGCTTGACAGTGGAAGGGTCTCCCTTGTGCTAATAGCAATTGTGCGGCTGTCATTGCACGCTTAAATAAGTCTTTCTGTAATCCTGGTATATCGGCTCCTATAATACCTAGTAGGAAGGCTTCTGGTTTATTAATTTTTTTACTTTTATTAAAGATTTTCTTGATTTACAAAGGTAGTGCAGTGTCTCTCTCGTATTTTTCCATATGACATTTTTACAAATCAGTTTTTGTTGTTGAGACATTAGGAAGAAAAGGGGGAGAGAGGTGGGGTGGGGTGACGATGTTTCTATTTTACTTAATATGAGTAGGGTTTGGTGTCAGCGTTGTTTGTGTAGGTTCTCTATTGTTCACTTGTGCTCCTTTGGCGGTGAGAGAGGTCAGGGTTGGCGTAGGGTGCGATTGTCCATTTGTGGTTGGCTGTGGTGGTCTTTGGTCTCCTGCGTGAGTGGGGTAGGTGGGTGTTTTGGATCAGGTTAGCCATATTGATTTGTACGCTGTCGGTAGATTTTTGTCATTGTCTTGTTGGGCTGTGTGTGTGATGAAGGGGAGCCATACCAGGGTGAAGGTGTCTTCTTCTGTTTGTCCCCATGTCAGTTTCAGCTTACTGGTTAGTTTTTCTAGTAGGGCTGTTTCCCATACTATTTGGTACCATTGGTCCATGTTTGCTCCTGACAGGTCTCTCCAGTGTCTGGTTATGATGTTTCTGGCTGCTGAGAGTAGGTGGGTTATGAGTTCTTTGTGGTGTAAGTGGGCATTATTGTCTTGGAAGATGTTTAGTAAGCCAATTCTGGGGTGGTTTCTAGCACTTGCTTGGGGACAACCTTCGAAAACTTCATCCTAACAACAAAGGGACACGGCAGAGGAATGGTATCCATAATAATAATAATAATAATAATAATAATGATGATGATGATGATAATTTATTATTTGTACCCCGCCCATCTGGCTGGGTTTCCCCAGCCACTCTGGGCAGCTTCCAACAGAGATTAAAAATACATTAAAACAACAGTCATTACTGTAATAACTTCCCTAAACAGGGCTGCCTTCAGATGTCTTCTAAACATCAGATAGTTGTTTATCTCTTTGACATCTGATGGGAGGGCGCCACCACTGAGAAGGCCCTCTGTCTGGTTCCCTGTAACCTCACTTCTCGCAGGGAGGGAACCGCCAGAAGGCCCTCGGAGCTGGACCTCAGTGTCAGGGCTGAATGATGGGGGTGGAGGCGCTCCTTCAGGTATACAGGACCGAGGCCGTTTAGGGCTTTAAAGGTCAGCACCAACACTTTGAATTGTGCTCGGAAAGGCAACATACAAAATACTACTACAAAACCCCACGACCTCCCTAGATGCAATCAAAAAACAATGGGAGGATGACATAGGATATGAAATCAACCCCACCCAATGGACCAGGATGTGGTCTAAAACCCCCTTTAAATCTAAGCTGATTTTTTAACAAACACTATCTTAAACATCATCTTCAATGCATTTTAAATCATTTCCCAGTACTACTTAACAACTTTAGCTGTGATTCCTGCATTGCAGGGGGCTGGACTAGATGGCCACTCCGCAATCCCACCATTCTTTGCAAAGACGCAATGTTAAAAGCGGCATAAAACAACTCGGCACAGCAGATCCGTGGGATAAACCCGAGCGGAAGGGGGGTGTGTGTGTGTGTGTGTGTTTGTGTGCGCCCTGCAACATGAATGCCCAGAGACGGTTAGCAAAGGGGCACAGCCATTTGTAACACACACACACCCTCCCCAGCCTGAGCCCAGTCGGGATTATTGTGTCAAGTGAACAACCGGCCGCCTTCCAAACCGGCCTCCGGATCTTTCGAGCGTGTAAACAAGCTGCAGTGCAAATATTTTCAGGGATTGAGCAACGCAAGACGTCTCCAGAATTTACAGTTCCGCTGTGATTTATGGAAGCCTTCCTATTTATACGGCCTTGTTTACAGCGCCTATCGCCCGGCGAACTGTGAAAAGGTGTTCTTTTAAAAAAGAAAGCCTGACGCGGAGGAGAGGAGAGGCCCCGAGTCTTATTTCTCCCTCCGTTGACTTGTTTCCAGCTTGCTTATTCTTTTCCCACACCCGTACACTTCTTTTAATTTCTTTTTTTTTTTTAATGCTGCTATTTCTCCCGTCTTTTCTGATCTCTGGCTTTCAAACCCTGCTATTCCTTCTCTTTACAGCCTCGTGTTATTCATGCATTCTTGGCAGCTGCTGTTGAATTTCGGATGTTTTACAGAAGGGATTCACAAAGGAATCCCTTTCTTCCTTTCTTGCTGCTGTTCTCCTTTACTATTGTTATCAGGAACAGAGTTTGTTTGTGTTTGTTTGTTTGTTTGTTCTCCCCTTCCAGTGCAGCAATTGAAAACGAATGACATTTTTGGGTTGAACATGCATTCTTTTGAAATTAAGGAGGAAGGACAGCAAAGTAATTGCGTTAAAAAAAAATATCCATCAGCCTCAAACATTTATTATGACGCTCTTAAAGTTTTAGGCGTGTATTAATCTTCCGTGAGCTTTTAAATTTTGGATGTTGAGGGTAGAGTGGTATTATCGATCAGCCCGGACCCTGCAATCTTCACCTGAGGTCCTTCTTCGGGTGCCTGCCCCACGAGAGGTCTGGAGGGCAGCAACATGGGAACGGGGCCTTTTCTGCAGTGGCCCCCCTTTTGCTGAATGCTCTCTCTTCCTGACAGCTTCACTACAAATCTTTAGGCACCAGGCAAAAACGTTCCTCTTCATTCTGTGGCCTTTTAAATATGTGTGGGGATAGGTATTTCATTGTTATCATGATTATTATTGTGTTACGCATTTTGTGTTCTTGCACTGTAAAATGCGCAGAGTGGCACCGGGGCTCACGGCCCTGCTGGCCGAAGTGTGCAAAGTTGCGGCTGGGATTAATCTGCCATGGCGCTGCCCTGCCTCCCCAGTCAAGAAGGAGCGGTGTTTCAGAATGCAAGTTGCTGGAAGGCGAGAGTCCCCTAGTACCTGTGAGCTTCTCATGTGCATCTGGTTGGCAGCTGTGAGACCAGGAGGATGGGCTTGGTAGATGGGCCATCTTCAAATGTCTTGATCCGAATGTTTTTCATGTTTGCCGTTTGACTATGTTTTTATATGAGCCGTAAGTCACCCAAAGTGGGGAAACCCAGCCGGATGGGCAGGGTATTTATTATTATTATTATTATTATTATTATTATTATACTTGGTGCAAACATGGAATAGGGAGCAGAGGAGGCAAGGGAAACAGTAGGGCTGAGACATTGCTGCATAAAAGATCTAGAATAGACTGCACCAGGAGTCGGCAACATGCGGCCCATGGGCCAGATGTGGCCCACGAAGACCGTTTTACTGGTCCACGAGGTGCCCCCAAACCGCTCACTCAGCGAGTCCCCCACGCGCAGCACTAAACCGTCACAGCGCAGGGACTCACCGAGCAGCACCAGAAATTGCGTCTGCACACGCACAGATACTGGAAATCACGTCTGCTCGTGTCCAGACACCGGAAATCGCTGCTGTGCAGGCACGATTTTCTGTGTCTGGGCATGCGCAGAAACAATTTCCGGCGCCACGGACATGCGCAAACACGATTTCCACCGACGCACTGCGCCAGTCTGGCCCACAGACGATCTCTGGGGGAGTGATCCGGCCCATGGCCGGTAAACCTTGCTGACCCCTGGACTGCACGCTCTTGGAGTGCCAGAGTAGCATAGTGGTTAGAGCGCTGGACTAGGATCCGGGAGAGAGTAGGGTTCAAATCCCCCTCAGCCATGAAGCCAACTGGGTGGCCTTGGGCCAGTCGCAGTCTCTTAGCCTAGCTTTCATTGCAGGGAACATACCATATTTTTTCCTGTATACCACACACACCCATGTATAAGACGACCCCATTAAGGAAAAGGGGGGATTGCCTGGAGTTGTTGAGCTGTTTTTTTTGGGGGGGGGGGTTGCTGCCAATCGCACGCCTCGCCGAAGCCGTCAATCGTCTGCCCGCCAGCAGCCACCAATTTCCGCAGCCAAATGCCAGCAGGCCTTTCCGCACCCACCAATCTTCCCCCCCCATCACCGCTAACAATCTCCTGCTCGCCGCTGCCACCCATCACCCGTCCCCCCCCCCTGCACTACCTGTGTATAAGACGACCCCCCCCCGATTTTTAACCTTTTTTAAAAATAAAAAACATCGTCATACACGAAAAAATACAGTAACATTTCTTCAATTTATATCCTGCACTTCCTCCTCACGGAGCCCACGGTGGCAGAGTTGAGAGGGGGCATGCATCTTCGAGAGTTTTAATTTGTACCCCCCCCCCCCACTTGGAAACATCATTCTTAACCGCCAGAATGAAGGTGCTTCACAGAAAACAATGGCGAACCTGAGAAACCGGAGTTGCGCTCTTGGCGCTTCCACTCACGGCGACGAAGGCTTCTTCTTCTCCTTCCACCCCGGAGCGTCTCTCTGAGCTGGAATTGCGACCTCGCATTCTTTGAAGAGGCTGCTGTTTTTTGAGAGACGCAGAGAGGTAGCAGTAACCTTGGCAACGCGCCGCCAGCCGCCTCGGCGGCGAGAAAAATGCGCCCGCGGAAAATTGACTTGTATGCTACAGTGTCCATCATAACTGTCCGTCCTTATAGCACATTAGAGGTCCGTGTGGCCGGTTGCCATCGGAAATAACTGCTGGCGGGGGGGGGGAATGGAGTAGACTTGCCTGGAGCAAAAAAACAGGTGGAGTGTTTTGGTTTGGTGGGAAATGCAGGTTATGCGAGGGGATTTCACAGAGCCGTGATGTATTGCTCCCCAGGTGCCTGGCGGAGGCTGCGAAAACTTGCTGAGCTCGTTCCTGCTTTGCTGCTGGAAAATGCCGAGAAAAAAGTTCAAGCAAGTGCAGGTTTCTTCCCAGCTGCAGAGGCAAATCTGGGCTGCTGCTGCTGCTGCTGCTGATGGTGTGGAACAAACAGCTCCATTGTCGCTTGTAATATTGTGAGGCCGTCCAGCACAAAAGTTGGGGTGCGGGGAGCTTATTTGATCACACAAATCAACGGCTGCGTTTTTACAGGCTCAGAACCATGCGACGACACTCTGCATGGATGATAAAGCTTTCACGTTCTTGGAAGGAGGCTGTGGAGCGAATAAAAAGCTTAGAAAAGCGAGTGGCAATTCAGCAAAAGCTTGTAGGTCACACTCGGCTGTGGCGTGTTGGGCTTTCCACTGCCTGCTCCCATTTTTTCAGGGGTTGCCCTCAGTTTGCCCAACTTCTAATTCCCCCGGCCATATGAGTGGCGCGAACAGCATCCTGCCCGGGAGTCCGAAAGCCCGTGGCAAATTTGCTGCAGAGGGTGGAGTGCAAGGGGAGCTCACCTGAGAGCAGCCAGGCAGTGGCACCGAGGTAGCTTATTTTCCGTTTGATGGGCCCTTTCATAGAATCCTAGAGTTGGAAGAGACCACCAGGGCCATCCAGTCCAACCCCCTGCCAAGCAGGAAACACCATCAAAGCATTCCTGACAGATGGCCTGCTGGAAGGAGTTCCGTAGTTTACGCGTTGCGTGCAGAAGAACTTTCATTTCGTGGGTGTAAAGCGAGACTTAGAAAACCGGCCGTTTTGACTCTCTCCTCGCTGCGTGTCTCCAGCCATCGGCCCTGAACGTTTTGCAGACCGCTTGACTCTCTCTTTCCTCTCCCCCAGGTGTACTTTTCGATTTCCCAGCACTATCATCAAGATCCAGTTCACGTCACTCTACCACAGAGAGGAGGCGAAGGAAGAAGCCTCGTCGCCTCCTCTCCGGCCGCTGTACCCCCAGATATCGCCGCTCAAGATCCACATTCCGGAGCCGGACCTCCGAAGCCTGGTCAGCCCCCTGCCCTCTCCCACCGGCACGATCAGGTAAGGAGGGACTTTGCTGTTCCGCACCAAATCGCCATTGCGGGACCAGTTTGAGGGCGCTTCCCCCCAAAAGGAGCCCATCGGCATACGCCTAGGCTCTGGGGTTTAACCCACAGCGCCACCCGCATTTGGTACTCTGAACCATCTATTTGTTTGATTGCATTTTGAGTTGTAACCTGCCTTGAGCTGCCTTGATATAAATGCATCAAATATGGCAGCGACACACCTTTTTCTCCCTCCTGTGCAACGGTTGGAGTCACAGGGGCACTTGAGTCTGCCGGGGAGCAGCGTTAGAAACTCCCCGGGCTCCAGGTGCGTTTTGCAAGTGGCGCGGGTCCAATTGCGAACACGTGGAGATTTCTGGGCGCCAGGTTGGCACCTGACATCTCCATCTGGCTGGCCCCTCCAACTTTCTTAAGCACAACAGCAGAATCGCTTATTTCTCACCTTTATATCCTACTTTTTCCTCCAAGGAGGACATGGCTCAACCCCCCCCCAAACTCAGTTAATCCCTACAACAACCCTGTGAGGTAGGCCCACTCTTCCAACTCTAGGATTCTATGAGTCATTGGGGGTGCAAATGACGAACTGAATTTGAAAAATCGCCACCGCTGGACCAAGGGGTTGGATTAATTAAACTGGATAGTTCTAATTGAGTTTTGAATAAATGTGCAATTAACTGTTTTGCCCCTTCGATGAGGACTTAAGAGCATCCCTCTTTAAAGATGTAAATCTCCCAGCTGAGAGATCGATTGGGTATGTGATTAACTTTTTATTAGGGGACAGACACACCTCTGAAAAAGGGGGCTGTTTTGCCTACAGAGCGACAATTTTAAGGAGAGAGGTTTCTGGGGACACGTTAGGTTCTTCAGGGGAGCAAACTCTTACCTGGCAGAATTACCTGGTTTTAATAATGTGTTTTATGGATTTGCTCTGTAATGGCTTTGGCTGCACGGATAAATAACAACCGCTGTATTTGTTACCTCTCGAATTTTATTGTGTTGTTATCATTGCATTGGGCAGTGCAAACCACTATTCTGAATAATGCCAAGGGCGGGAGGCAAAGGGGATGATCTCATCAGCTCGGCTTTCTCTCCCCCCCCACCCCACACCCCCCTTCTTGCTTTGGTAGCTGTTTCACTTGCCTAATTTGGTGCGCCTTTGCCTCTCCGTGCCCTGATTGGCCACCCGGGGCCGGGAAGCAGGGGGGCCCCCACTTTTTGCAAATCCTAAGTTCACTTTCCTTTCTGGAAACCGGAGCCTCTGCTAGCCTCTCCTCCCCTTCCTATTCCTCCCCACAGTTATGGGGCAGGGCTTTCTAACTACAAGAGAGCAGAGACCCAGAGCTCCCCTGCCCCCTTGACCCCTTCCGTCTCCCGTCCGCCTCTCTGTTTACTTCCCCCGCTCACTTTCCCAGAAATCCTCCCCTCCTCTTTGCAAAAAGAACCTCTTCGGTTTCTTTTCTTTCCCACATCTCTCCCCCCCCCCCCCCCGCACACTTCTGAAAGTTTGCATTTCTTTCTCCGGCACCTGGAGAAAAACTTGAGTCAACTAAACCGAACCCAGCATGCCCACTTCAGCCTTTCCACTGCGGAAACTTGCTGTTGCTTTGAGGAATTATTAGACTCCTCCTCCTCCTCCTCCACTTCCCCTCCTTTCCCCCTTCTTCTGAATTTCTTTTTTTTTATTAAGCAATTAATTGCTTTGCCTCTAGCGGACACTGTTGCTTTTATTGCTCGTTTGGTTTCTGTACCACTTTGTGCCTTGAAGGAAAATACTCGAAGCGGTTTGCAGCGCGTCAAAACGGGTCAAATAAAACAACCCAGAGGGAAAACAACAGCTCGGTCGGTTAGAGCGTGGCGCTGAGAACGCTAAGGTTGCGGGTTCGATCCTCGTCACGGGCAGCAGCTGAATATTCCTGCATTGCAGGGGCTTGGACTGGATCAGGAGTCAGAAACCTTTTTCAGCCATGGGCCGCTCTACTGTCCCTCAGACCATGTGGTGGTGGGCCAGACTATATTTTTTTTGGGGGGGGGGGGGATGAACGAATTCCTATGCCCCACAAATAACCCAGAGATGCATTTTAAATAAAAGCACACATTCTACTCATGTAAAAACCACAGGCAGGCCCCACAAATAACCCAGAGATGCATTTTAAATAAAAGGACACATTTTATTCATGTAAAAACACCAGGCAGGCCCCACAAATAACCCAGAGGTGCATTTTAAATAAAAGGACACATTCTATTCACATAAAAACACACTGATTCCCGGACCGTCCACGGGCCGGATTTAGAAGGCGATTGGGCTGCATCCAGCCCCCGGGCCTTAGGTTGCCTACCCCTGGACTAGATGATGCTCAGGAATCCTCCAACTTGCTATGATTCTATGAAACTCAGGGTTCAAGGGAAAAAATTCAGGTCCTTCTCTAAGGGACATTCTCCCGGGACCTGGGAGATCGGAGTTCGAGAACCTAGGAAGAGTCAGTGGCCCTCGCGGTCCAGCATTCTCACCTTGCAGGTGCCCCAGTGGGAAAACCCAAGCTCCCCTCCCAGGGTTTCCAGCAGCTGACATATTTGCCTCCGACAGTTATTGAGAACCCTCCACAAAAAAATAACTTACTGCTGTTTTCAAGGTTTCAGTGGGGGGAGGAAATAACCCATGCCTTCTGGATTGAGCCTTGCTTGTTTTGTTTCAGATTTGGGGCTTGCATTTTTTGGTAAGAAATGCAGCATTATTATTTTTTTTATAAAAAGCTTGCATTGCCGTGTTGCACAACTGAGAGAAATGTGGGATTCGGCCTTGCAAGAGAAAGCCAAATAGAAACATCCTGTCTGTGAGATCATGCTCACTGAGGACGGCCAAAACAGCAGCCAGTTTCAAGCAAAGATTTTTGCAGACACTAGAAGGCAATTTTTTATTTTTATTTTTTAAGGTTGACGGGGTTGTGGAGGGAGAGAAAGTGCAAATCAGGCCCTTCCGGGGGCTCTGGTGTGGCCACTCCACAATTCTGCCTCCTCCCAGAACCAAATCAGCTTCAGGACTTGGTAGTCAAAACAAGCTCAAACTCTGCAACGGCTGGCTAAATGCAAAGCTTTTGAGCCAGCCGGTTTTTAAAAAAACCATTGAAGTTCTTCTTGCCTGGAAGGAAGGAAGAAGACCCTTTGCAGAGAGAGGGGTGCCATCCGAAACAGGGCTGGTGCCGAGCAAAACAAATTGCAATATTTTGAAGTATTAGCACTTTACTGAATTATATTGATTGTTCTGACAAATATGTTGTTGAAGCTTGCTCAGTTTATGTGTTAACCGTGTCTGATGCTGTGGCTTGTGTGGGGGTCCCCGCTAACGTTAGCATTTGTTGCTGGGAAAGCGGAATGCAAATATCAAATCAAAATCAGCTCGGTTGGTAGAGCGTGGGACTGCTCTTAATCTCAGTCATGGGTTTGATCCCCACATTGGGCAAAAGATTCCTGCATCGCAGAGGGTTGGACTAGATGACCCTCAGGGTCCCTCCCAACTCTGCAATTCTAGGATTCTCCTTCCTCTCTCGTTTCCTCTTCGGACTGGCCTTAACGTGCATCGGGCAAAACTGGAATGAAGGTGATAGCACAGGCTGTCCCGCTTCAGGCTGCTGGTGGACGGGGTGGGGTGGGGTGGGGTCTCACTTTCTTTTAGGGCTCCCCTGAAAGAAAAAAAACCCAACTCAGGAGGGGCCCTATCTCTGTGTGCCTCCTTCAAGGGAACAGAAAGGGGAGAAAAGGCCTTATCAGTGGTGGCCCCTCGGCTAGCAGATTCGCTTTGCCAGCTTCTTAGGCACGAGGCAAAGACATTCCTGTCTTCCCAGCCATTTTCGTCTTGATTTCCAGTTTGATTCTTGGCTCATTTTCAGCGCTCAACTTTTAGCTAGATGTTCTCGATTGTTAGTGGATTAACCTTTCTGGTTCATGGTTTTGTTGCTTTAGGTTTAGGCTGTTTTATGGTGGTTCTTAATGGAACGCGGGTGGTGTTGTGGTGTAAACCACAGAGCCGAGGGCTTGCCCATCAGAAGGTCGGCGGTTCGAATCCCTGCAATGGGGTGAGCTCCTGTTGCTCGGTCCCGGCTCCTGCCCACCTAGCAGTTCAAAAGCATGTCAAAGTGCAAGTAGATAAATAGGTACCACTCCGGCGGGAAGGTAAACGGCATTTCCGTGCGCTGCTCTGGTTCGCCAGAAGAGGCTTAGTCATGCACATGACCCGGAAGTGGACAAACACTGGCTCCCTCGGCCAGTACAGCGAGATGAGCGCTGCAACCCCAGAGTCGTCCGCGACTGGACCTAATGGTCAGGGGTCCCTTTACCTTTATGGTGGTTCTTAATCTTGCAAGTTGCTTTTCCCCATAAAAAAATGATGAATACGTTTTTAAGCATATATAATTAAAAAAACAAACCCAGCAACCAGAAGCGGATTGAGCCTAGAACCTCTAAGCCGAAGTTTTGCGTCCAAAGAATCTGTGGTTTGGTTTCGTTTTTGCCCCACGTGGGCAGTCACTGCGCTGGGGACCTCGGTCCTCCGTGCCACCTTGAATGCTTCTCCTGCAAACTCTGTGAAATGCAGGTAACTGCGACGATCGTGGGCCGGAAGCCACAAAGGTTGCTTTGCCAGTATCGCAGCAGCAGCTGCCCTGAACGTATTGAGAGTTCCCTGCGTGGACCACAGAGGACGGCTGCGTTGGTGGCTCATGAGAGAGAGGGGAAACGAAACTCTGCAGGGGCTCGCTGTCAAGGGAAATGCGCGACGCGGAGCCACAGAGCGTGAAAGGGGGAGGCCGGCTTAGATTTGTGTTCATCTTCGAGTCTCAGATCAGTGCAGATTTGATTCTCGAGATAGCTTACATTCGGGGGGAAATATGCTTTCGATATAATTGCATTGCTTTCTCTCCAGAGATGCGCATACTTTGCAAATGTCCGCGGTCTTCAGATGTGTGCGTTCTGTTTCTCGTAACGCATGTCTAAATTGAATTGTGCCCTAATTGGAAACAGCAGGGTTTTATGGGGAACGCATGAGGCTGGAATTGCTCAGATTATCTACACTGCCTTTTCTTTCTTTCTTTCTTTCTTTCTTTCTTTCTTTCTTTCTTTCTCGTTTGGGTCATGTTGGCAAAGCCTCCCGGGAGACTCTGTGGCTGGCGTGTCACATTTCGATCTCGCGTATCAAAATGCTCATCGGAATCGCTGGCGGTCTCGGGCTAGCCGGTGGCCACAACGCGATGAGGAGCCATGTGCCAGTTTCTGTCGCCTTGGGCACGCTTTAAGTCTGTGCTACGTTGTGGGTGTTTTGTTTCTGCCTTAGTTTTGCACCTCTAAAATGGGAGCAAAGGTAGCCTCCCCAGAGTTCGTTGTGAGAATGAATTATGCGCTTGATAGAATAGAAGTGTCCTCTAACATTTATCTCCAGTGTGTACCGTGCAAATAAAAGGTGTCATCTAAATTCGGGACGGTTTGGGATCTGTGTTCGAAATTAGCCAGGCACATTTTGCAAGTGAAGATGCCTGGGCTTGGCACCTGACACCTCCACCATCTGGGGATCATTGGATCTGGACTGGTTTCACACACTAATACCCCATCCTGCAGAATTCAATCAGTTATGTTTTATCTGCACAATCGGAATGAATCTCTGGGACCAAATTGCTTTTTCTGTGCAGGCTGAGCAGCAGCAGTCACCATTAAGAAAAAGAGGTCGGAATAGGCCAATATATATGTGGACTTTCGCTGGATCAAGCGACTTTTCTTCTTTGAGTACTCAAAGCTCTTAACCTAGCTGAAGGTTGTCATCTGAACTGGCCAGATACTTAACTGAGAATCAATCACGGTCAGTCCATCACTTGAGAAATAAGACTTTTAAGCTGCCTTCTCCCAAAATGGCAGCTAGACGTTCCATTTTTGGCAACTGCAATCTTGGTTTCAGGAGCTATTTGACTCTTAGCTTATATATTTGAGTTTCTAACATTGGTTGAGATCTGTGGCTCTCCAGAGGTTGTAAGACTACAAATCCCATCTGTCCCTGCTGGCACAACCGCAAGCACTAAATCAAGAACAAACCTTGTCAGGATGTCCTACACACGAGTAGGACCTTGGCAGAGACACATGCCCGACTGGCATGTTCCCTTCCTCCTGGACGATCATCCGGGAGCTTCAAAAGCATTTCTCAGCCCCAACATCACAGCGACTGATGCCAGAAGACATCAGCACACTTAGGGATCCGTGCAGTTGCGTAACAGAACTCAGCATCTTGGCTAATCTACTTTATTTACATATAAATACACACTTCAACGTGGCTCCCTCTCTCTCTAGCATCAGACAGCAAAGAGAAAGAACAAAGGACAATAGTCCCACTTCAGGGAACACAATTAAGACAAACATCCTGTCTTCGTCACATCCCATTCCTGTGGAATCAAAACACACACCCAGTCATGTGATAGACAACAAGCCCATGACTGCACACGGGGAATGAATCTCCAACAGAGATCTGTGGCTCTCCAGAGGTTGTAAGACTACAAATCCCATCAGCCCCTGCTGGCACAACCGCGAGCACTAAACCAAGAACAAACCTTGGATCCAGCTCAACTAAACTACAAAGCTTTGCACTGAGCAAAACCACAGCATAGTTTTTGGGGAGCAATGACGGCAGAAGGGCCGGCAGTATTTTCCTTCTAGCTGGCTCTGTCCAAGCAATCGTTTGGCTTGGCATCGCATATGGATCAGGCTTGTGCCAGAGCAGTTGAAGAAGAAGAAGAAGAGGAGGAGGAGGAGGAGTTTGGATTTGATACCCCGCTTTATCACTACCCGAAGGAGTCTCCAAGCGGCTCACATTCTCCTTTCCCTTCCTCCCCCACAACAAACACTCTGTGAGGTGAGTGGGGCTGAGAGACTTCAAAGAAGCGTGAGTAGCCCAAGGTCACCCAGCAGCTGCATGTGGAGGAGCGGAGTCGCGAACCCGGTTCACCAGATTACGAGTCCACTGCTCTTAACCACTACACCACACTGGCTCTCTACTGGTTGAGGACCCCGGCATAGCTCAGGGACACACCGCATCCTTTTCGTAGCAACGGCTTCAGGTTGCCTTGCCGGCGTCTCCATTTATCCAAATCTCAAGCAGCCAGGCTAGAGTAGCCCTCTGCTTGGGAGACCCCCGGGAGCTGTTCAGAGCACAGAGAAGAGCTAGGCTCAGAGAATGGCTCCGTTCCCTTTGGTTCAAAGGAGCTCTTACCTGCCACTCCTGGCTCTGCTGGGAAATTCGCTCTGTTTAGCCATTCACTGCATTTGCACCCCATCCTAACATGCAATGAGTTTGAGGAGCTTTTGGAGGACAGCTGCAGCTCAGTGGTGGAAAACAGAAGAGAAGAATGGCAGGTGAAGTTGATGGACTATGCCGGAATGGCTAAAATGACTGGAAGGGTCAGAAACCAGGAAGACCAAAATTTTAATAAGGAATGGGTCTCTTAAAGACCACTGTAAACAGTTAAAATCATTATTAGGATTAGAATATCACTTGAAGTTCAAGGTTGAATTCTGGACACAATGGATTTGGACTATCATAAAAACATGTGGGAGGAAATGACAGGACCCACAAAGGGGAGGATGTAAGTCCAGGAGATTCCTTGGAATCGTGTTCTTATGATTTATGTTTGATATCTCTAAAAAAATTTAGAGAAGCCTGATAGATCGGTCGGTAAAGCGAGAGACTCTTAATCTCAGGGCTGTGAGTTTGGCCAGGGGCCAAAAGAGGATCTTGCTTTTTATTTTACAAAGAGAAAAGGGGATCTTGAAAGGACCCTGCTCAGCAGCTGATCAGCAAGAGATCGGGAGAGAGATAAGAGTCCCCGGCTCCCTTTCAGCCCCGCCCTCTTGCCCAGGCCTCCTTTGTTGAATGTGCTGCAGAGGGAGGTTGTTTAGAAAAGGCTCCCTTTCCTTTAGAAGCTGCAGAAATGTGAGTTGAACCCCATAAAAACGGGGCTTTTCCTCTTTGCTTTTCCCCCTTTACAAAAGGAGCTTTGCTTTTCCCCCTTTGCAAAAAAAGCTGCAAAACTTTGAGCTGATCCTCAAAAAAACAGGGCTTTTAGAGGAGAAAAACCAGAAAAATGTTTTGTTTTTTCTTGTTTCCTCCTCTAAGAACGAGGTGTGCCCTATGGTCCGGTGCGCCCTATGGAGCGAAAAATACGATACCTTTCTACCTCTGTCTTTCTCCCCCACTGGCTATTTTCTCTGATGTCTTTTTAATTGGCACGCCAAGCTTGTTAACCTGTAGACTGTATTCAGTACTTAATGGAAAGTTTCTAAGACGATCTGTTCCCATTTCCACGTTATCCTAAACCGCAGGGCTCTGATTTTCCTGGCTTGGGGTTCATTTCCATTTTTTTGTTCTATGAAGCAAATGCAGAGGCACATGTGTCTCTGTGTCTCGTAGACCAAGGATTGCGGATGTACATGAATAATTCTTGGTCTGTAGGACAAATTGACACACAGAGAGAAGCGAATCACAGCTGGCTGAGTGTTTGATCAACATCTCTGGGTGGAATAATTTTTTCCTGCCAGTACGGATTCCAAGAAATCACAAGTCTTGACTGTGAGCAATAGTGCTTGCCCCCAAGTAGCCTACCACTCAGACTGGGCAGTCAGACCACTCCCCCCCCCCCATGTCTTGCATCCTCCCTCCCCACAGAGATGCCTCTTGCACCATCATTGTGGAGTTTTAGTCATGTGCTGAAGATGCACAACTTTATCCTAGCCCTTGACAGCTGACTGACAGCTTGATAGATAGATGATAGATAATAAATAATGATAGACATGCACACAACATACGACCTACCCTTTATTCATTCATTTATACCCCACCCATCTTGACTCTTAATTTGTTTTAAGTTATTTTAATACTGTACAGTGGTCCCTTGGTTCTCAAACTTAATCCGTTCCGGAAGTCCGTTCCAAAACCAAAGCGTTCCGAAACCAAGGCGTGCTTTCCCATAGAAAGTAATGCAAAAGGGATTGATCCCTTCCAGGCTTTTAAAAACAACCCCTAAAACAGCAATTTAACATGAATTTTACTATCTAACGAGACCATTGATCCATAAAACAAAATAAATAGCAAAAACAGACGGACCTCAGTGTAACACTCAAAACGGAAGTGTGGCACTCAAATCGGAAGCATAACACTCAAAACGGAGCACGTTCGGCTTCTGAAAAAAGTTTGCAAGCCGGAACACTTACTTCCGGGTTTGCAGTGTTTGGGTTCCAAGTTGTTTGAGTACCAAGGCGCTTGAGAACCAAGGTATCACTGTACTTTAAATTGTTATAAGCTGCCCTGGGACCTCACGATGAAGGACAAGGAAGAAAAATTATTATTATTATTATTATTATTATTATTGTTATTGTTATTATTATTATTACTAAATAATACGGAAGAGGCCCTGCTGCTCCTCAGTTTTGCCCCGATGCCCCCACTCCTGTGACCTCACCTCATTCTGTAAGCTGGGAGGTTAATTGTTCAGGAGGAGATGAAGCCTCTGCAGAGGAGGAAGGAAGGAAAGAAGGAAGGAAAAGCCAAAGGCAGAGAGAGCCGAGCTCTTTCCAAATCCTGGTGCAGTCCTCCCTAGCATTCCCAGGCTTACCCTCAGCCGGTGCCCACTCAGCTTGCCAACACCTGGCCCGTGGGGCTGTCATCATGCAAGTGCAGGGACCAAAGGACAGCCCACCTGTCTTCCTGTTGGCAATTGTGAAGCCCAGCCTGTGTCTTGTTTGCACCGTACGATTCCCGTGCTGTTTGTGTTCACAAAGGACCTGCCAGAGTGTCCCATTATCCCGGGCGAGAGATTAAAGGGCCTTCTGCAAATCCACTTTTCTCCTGTTAGAGGCTGCTTCAGCCTCTGCTCACCGTTCACCATCCCAATGATCTCATCTCCAGGCGCTGCCTTGCTGCGAATCTTCCCTGTTTCCCTGCTAGCATCTGTCTATGGCAGGGGTCAGCAAACTTTTTTCAGCAGGGGGCCGGTCCACTGTCCCTCAGACCTTGTGTGGGGCCGGACTATATTTTTTTTTTGGGGGGGGTGAGAATATATGAACAAATTCCTATGCCCCACAAATAACCCAGAGATGCATTTTAAATAAAAGGACACATTCTACTCATGTAAAACAATGCTGATTTCCGGACAATCAACAGGCTGCATTTAGAAGGCGATTGGGCTGGATCCGGCCCCCGGGCCTTAGTTTGGGGACCCCTGGTCTATGGCAACATCTCTCTTTGCAACAGAGGCTTGCGTAGAACGGCGCATCTGTAACGCTCCTCCATCCTTTCCCTCTCGCCAAATACCACCTGAGTCGCTGAGGTTCTCAGGTAGAGCTCTTCCCCATCGCCTGCCTCCTGCGGATCGAACATGAGACCTTCTGAGCACGAAGCCTCTGCTTGACCTCTGAGCCAATGTCCTCCTTCTCCTGGTCATGCGAAGGACAGGACTGGTCCCCAGCTCTGTGTTCAACCCAGAGGTGGAAGAAGAAGAAGAAGAAGAAGAAGAAGAAGAAGAAGAAGAAGAAGAAGAAGAAGAAGAAGAAGAAGAAGAAGCCTGAATAGCTGGAATACCTTTGCATCCTGAAATAAGCTTTGGAAAAGGCATGTGTGCCTGCCCTTGGAAGGCTCTCCCTGGCGAGAAGTTCTAGGATCATTTCCAGGAATTTTGGTGCAGCGCACTTTTCAAACTGCGATTTTTTCGTTTATTGGATTTATATGCCAACCTTCATCAAAAGACCTCTGGGTGGTTCACAAGATAAAAAGACAAGGTAAAAGCCACAAGTAAATAGTTAAAACCAAACAATAACCCCCCCCCCCTTTCCCCACAAACACATTTAAAAGGCTGTAGAATATTAATCGACTGAAGACCTGAGAGAAGAGGACACATCAAGATATATAAAGGAAGATACCCGATGAGTTCCACAAACGGGGAGGCCACTGCAGAAAAGGCCCTGTTCTCGTGTTGCCGCCCTCTGGAGCTTTTGTGGAGGTGGCACACGAAGAAGGATCAGTGTTGGTTTATATGCGGAGAGGCAGTCCTTGAGGTATCGCGGTCCTAAACAGTTCTTCCCATTGTTAAGTCGGAATCTCCTTTCTTGCCATTGGGATCGATCGATTCGGGTCCTCCCCTCTGGAGCAACAACCTTGCTCTATCTGTCAAGGACTTCCTGGGTCAGGTTAGGGTTTGTTGGGTCTGTTCTCCAAGCGCTCTCTTCCAAGAACGTTGGCGCTGTGGGAGGCAGCGGCACAGATTCCCCTGCTCTCCTTCTGTCAGGGCTGCAGGGCTGTTGTTTCACGGACGCCCAGGCTGCGCTGCAAATTCAGACATGGGCACAGGGACACAGGTGCAAAAGTCTTGGCCTTGAAACCGCCCTTCCTCTCTGCACTGCATCTTCGCAGGCCTTGTTTAGGCAAGTGCCTCTATCCTGAACTTGTATTTTGCATATCTTTCCGGTGTCTGTGTTGAAAAGCTGAGCTTCGTGGAGGAAGAAAAGTTAGATAGGCATAAATATTGTACGCAAACTCACAGAATAAACATGGGTGGTGCCAGTTAAACCGTGTCCATTGATTTTATTATTTACTTCCCTATTACATTTCGATCCCACTTTCTTCCTGCAAGGAGCTCAAGGTGCCTCACATGGGCCTCCTCCTTTTTTTAACCCCCCACAACAACCATGTGCGGTAGGTCTGTCCGAGAGTCAGCGACTGGCCCAAGGTCACCCAGTGGGCTGAGTGGCGATTCGAACCCTTGTCTCCCAGATCCTAGCCCAACACTCTGACCACTGCGCCACACTGCCTGTTGTGGATTTCCCTGATCCTTTGCCGCAGGCATGGGGGGAACGTGTGTTAAGGGTGCTCTGTTCAGAGTGGTTAGCCTGTCGCCTTCAGCTGTGGGTGCTGAGGGCTTGCTCCTCGGTGGGTGACCGGCTAGCAGAAATCCCACCCTCCGCCCCGGTGCTGAATTGCCCCATTGCAATTCAGCCCCCTAAAAACATTCCTTCTCTCTAAGTCCAGTCTGTTTGATCATCTGTCTTGACCTGCTTGTGAATCTTCCCGCAGCACGCTTGCTCCTGTTTTGTCTGGGAGAGGCAGCGGTTTCAGCAAGCAGTCATTATTTTTCTGCTTTGTTACTTGGCACACGTTCTCAGTCTCTCTCTCTCTGCCCCCCCCCAGCCCCCTCCTCCAGATTCATAGCTCGTGCCACGAGTGCCATCTTGTGGCGCTTCTCCTCACTGTGATTTTCCGCCGCTTTCGTTGCATGTCCCTGCCGAAATATCTCGCAACGAAAGGGCGCCGCATCAGCGCCTGCAACCTCCGCTGGTGTGGATGAAGGAGTCAGGAATCCAGGCCAGCAGCTTCCAGATTCTCTCTACATGTCTCCTGTGCAGGTGCTTATGTTGGAATTACAGGGACGCGGGTGGCGCTGTGGTCTAAACCAGAGAAAAGAAATTGAGTTGCCCCTCGTCCCCTCCTTGGTTTCATTATTTAGCAGCATACCATTACCACGTACCCATTGTAGATTTTAAAAAACAATTAAAATTACAGTGGCACCTCTGGTTACGAACGGGATCCGTTCCGGAGCCCTGTTCGTAACCTGAAAGTTCCACATCCTGAAATGTCGCATGTGCGCGACGTGATTTGGCGCTTCTGCGCATGCACATGATGTCATTTTGTACGTCTGCGTGAACCGCCGAACCCAGAAGTAACCCGTTCCGGTACTTCCGGGTTCGGCGTCTTCATAACCCACGACGAGCGTGACACACATCGTTTGTAACACGAGGTACGGCTGTACTTATTGCCCATTCATAAAAAAAATTACAAGTAGTCCTAGAACCCTGCTGATGTGTTAACCTGTGTACATTGCTTCTGTATATATGCAATAAAGTCCTTCCAGTCTTCCTTAAATTCGTTATCGTCTCTTCCTCTTCGTTTCATTGTCAGTTTTGCCAATAATAAATTGTTTTTTTTCTCCGCAGTGTCCCCAACTCGTGCCCGGCCAGTCCGCGTGGCGCTGGCTCCTCAGGATATCGCTTCGCACAGAATATTACCTCAGACCTGCAGCTGGTGGCGGAATATGCAGCCAAGGCGACGTCTGAGCAGCAGGCGGACGCATCTGGCGGTGACAGCCCAAAGGTACCACAAAACCTTCACCTCTTCTTCTGCATCCTCGCAAAGGCCGGGGAGCCCGGCGTTCCATTATTCACTGCTAACGGCGACAGCTTGGCTGTCGGCTTCCTCCCTGATAGGGTCACGGCGGGCTGGGCTCCCCGGTTCCGGTACCAGACAGTTGAGTAAATTGTAGGTGCATTCCTGCCAAAGGATTCCCCTCGAGGGTCGAGAGAGAGCTGAGGCAGGTTGGTGTAGCATTGCACACAAGGTGTTTCTCTCTCTCTCTTTCTCTCTCTCTCTTTGACCAAAATGGTCCAAAGCCTGGAAACGATGCCTTATGAGGAACGGCTTATGGAGCTGGGTATGTTCAGCCTGGAGAAGAGAAGCTTAAGGGGTGATATGATAGCCATGTTCAAATATATCAAAGGATGTCATATAGAAGAGGGTGAAAGGTTGTTTTCTGCTGCTCCAGAGAAGCGGTCAAGGGGCAATGGATTCAAACTACAAGAAAGAAGATTCCACCTAAACATTAGGAAGAAGTTCCTGATAGTGAGAGCTGTCCGACAGTGGAATTGGCTGCCAAGGAGTGTGGTGGAGTCTCCTTCTTTGGAGGACTTAAAGCGGAGGCTTGACAGCCATCTGTCAGGAATGCTTTGATGGTGTTTCCTGCTTGGCAGGGGGTTGGACTGGATGGCCCTTGGGGTCTCTTCCAACTCTACGATTCTAGGATTCTCTCTCTCTTTAAATTATATTTATTGAAAGTTTTTAACACATATAAAAAATACACACATACACATTTATAACAGACTAAAAACAAACATACATATATATCTTATACCTAATATTTATTCCTCACATTGTAATAGACTTCCTCCTATCTCCTCTTCCTGCGTTCCTTGTCTATCATCTTTAGTAATTTCTAAGCATCTTAGCAAATCATATTTACTATAAAACTTACCTAAATATTCAATCTTAACTATTTTTCTTAACTTATATTCATGTGTCTTAAACACTTAACCTTATTCTACATCTACAGTCTAGCTTTCCTTCCTAGTTATATCTAATTCTCAATCATACAATAATTTTTTTAATACAATTTAAATTTCTTCTAATCTTCTTCCGCTGCGTCGTCCCTCTGGTCACGAAGTTTCCCGGTCTCATCTCAGCTCTCTCTCGCTCTCTCTCTCTCTCGGGGTCTTTCAAAGGCTGCAAGGGTCTTCGACTTGGTGGCGCTCTCAGCTTTGCTCCTTTGCTGGTTGAAACCATCGCTCTTAAATAAGATAAAAGTTGGAATTGCAATACAGTGGTACTTTGGTTCTCGAATGGCTAGGCTCCCAGACAAATCAGCTGCTGGACACCGCAAACCCGGAAGTAAGTGTTCCGGTTTGTGAACGTTTTTTGGAAGCCGAACGTCCGACGCGGCTTCTGCTTGAGGGCAGGAAGCTCCTGCAGCCAATCGGAAGCCGCACCTTGGTTTTCAAACAGTTTCGGGAGTCGAACGGACTCCCGGAACAGATTGGGTTTGAGAACCAAGGTACCACTGTATCTTGAACGCACCGCATTGGGAGAAGACAAGAAGGAAGCCGTTTTTATAAACAAAAGTGCAATGTCGTAGAACTGCAGAGTTCGATGGGGCCTGTCAGGAAAGCCCCCTCCCCGCTACGGCCGGCGTCGCAGGAGCATTTAGAGTACAGGGATCCACGTCCGCTGTTTACGAGCTCCTCCTTCCCCTCTTCCAGTGGGAGCTCACATTCTTCACTTTCCTCAGGCGGGGACGAAGAGGGGGAGATAGGAAGGAGATACAGGGGCTTAGAAGGGGTCGGAGAGCCTCGACAACACAGGGAAAGCAGAGATAGAGGTCAGGTTCCCACGCTACGTGGTCGGTCACAGGAGGGAAGAAGGAGGGGTTTCAGGGTTCCGAGGCTTTTCTGCTGGAAGAGAAACCGAAAGAGTTAATTCCTGGACACTGCTGAGTATGGAGAGGACGCTTGAGACTTTGCTTGGCTGTACATAGCTTGCACAATAAAGAACTTGGTTTTTAGAAGTTCTTTGCCTTGGACTGTTACTCATGAGCAACCACTAAGCGTTCTTACAGGGCCCCCAAGGGTCATCCGGTCCAACCCCCTGCAATGCAGGAATCGCAGCTGAAGCATCCATGACAGGTGGTCCTTCAACATCTGCTTAAAGGCTTGCTTAAAGGATTTAAATCTCTGTTGGTTAAAATATTAGAGGTTGCCTCTGTAAGAGGCGTTAGAAGAGGCATCAGCATAAGATTTTCTCTCCAGCGTCTGATCAAAGCTCCACCCGGTCCAGCATCAATGCCTTTGGGGAGCCTTCAAGGGCGGCATGGCCCATCCCTGTTGCTTTCATCATGAGAAGACTTTACGCAATACAGATACCCTTTGAAAAACAAAACAGAGCTTCTCCATCAGGGGCTGTTGGGTCACGTGGAGAAATCACGGTTTGGCCTTAGAAGCAGAGATACGCGGGATTTTCCGCTGCAAAACTTTCATGGGGGGGACGGGACACAGAAGGGTTGTTTGCTCTTCCCTTGAGAAGCATCTGCTTTGCCATCTGCCGCCGTGCTCAGCAACCCCCCCCCCAAATGGTTAATGAGCTGCTGTGCCGCCCAAAAAAACTCCCTTGCGCGCCTGTCTTTTGTCCCACCCGCCTGCAGGATGAGTCCAAGCCCCCGTACTCCTACGCCCAGCTGATTGTCCAAGCTATCTCGTCGGCCCAGGACCGGCAGTTAACACTAAGTGGCATCTATGCCCACATCACCAAGCATTACCCCTATTACAGGACGGCGGATAAAGGCTGGCAGGTGAGCAAGCGTCTTGAGCGGGGGGGAGGGGTCTGCGGGGCTGGGGAGCTCTCGGTCTCGCTCAGTTGGTTTAAAAAAAAACCACAAAATGAAATCTACCACTTCGCTTTGGGGTTGTCATGCTCCTGCCTGTTTCTCCCCGCAGAACTCCATTCGGCACAACCTTTCCTTGAACCGCTATTTTATCAAAGTCCCGCGATCCCAGGAGGAGCCTGGGAAGGGGTCGTTCTGGAGGATAGATCCGCCTTCGGAAGGCAAACTGGTGGAGCAGGCCTTCCGGAAGCGGAGGCAGAGGGGGGTGTCCTGCTTCCGAACTCCCTTCGGGCCCCTCTCATCCCGGTAAGTTGTTGTTGTTCTTTACAGGTGAAATTCAAAAAATTATTCAAAACAAAAAATAAAAATCCTTCCAGTAGCACCTTAGAGACCAACTAAGTTTGTTCTTGGTGTGAGCTTTCGTGTGCATGCACACTTCTTCAGATACACTGAAATGGAAGTCACCAGACCCTTATATATAGTGAGGGAGTGGAGAGGGGTATTACTCAGAAGGGTGGTGGGAATGGGGGATTGGCGGATAGGTGTGGAAAACCTGTTGGCGACTGTTAACGACTGCAATTGGTCTTACAGGAAAAAGCAAGGGGTGAGGTGGCTAAAGATAGCTTTGTCATGTATAATGAGATAAGAATCCAATGTCTTTGTTCAGACCAGTAACAAAAAAAAAAAATAGAATATCGTGGAAAAGTCCATTTATGTAAGCAATTGTTTTCATTAGCTACTGGAGTTTAATATAGGAGATAGACTCATGACATGCAAAGTGAGAGATGTCAGACCTTTGTTTGTTATAATTGTGATGATTTTGGCATTCAGCTGATGAGAACCCCAAAGTTGAGATTGTTAATTTGGGGTCCTCATCAGCTGTACGCCATAATCATCACAATTATAACAAATAAAAGCGTGACATATCTCGCTTTGCATGTCATGAGTCTATTTCATATATTAGTTTCACCATTTAAGTTGAATTAGTGAAAGAAATGAACCTTTCCACGATATTCTGATTTTTTGAGTTTCACCTGTATATCCCATCTTTTCCTCTTACACGGGGACTCAAGGTGGCTAACAGTTAAAATAAAGGTAAAGGGACCCCTGACCATTAGGTCCAGTCGTGGACGACTCTGGGGTTGCGGCGCTCATCTCGCTTTATTGGCTGAGGGAGCCGGTGTACAGCTTCCGGGTCATGTGGCCAGCGTGACTAAGTCGCTTCTGGTGAACCAGAGCAGCACACGGAAACGCCATTTACCTTCCTGCCGGAGTGGTACCTATTTATCTACTTGCACATTCGAACCGCCGACCTTCTGATCGGCAAGCCCTAGGCTCTGTGGTTTAGACCACAGCACCACCCTCATCCCTACAGATAAAATTGAAACAACTAAAAACATTGGGGGGAGGAGGCAGTCAATAAAAAGCAATTAAACATCAATCAAATTAAAGCTCTTGTGTGATCTGTTAAAACGTACAGATGAAAAACATCGTAGCGCCAGCTCTCTCCTTAGAAACAGTCAGTTCCCAAAAGCTTGTTGGAATCAGAAAGGTTTTCACCTGCTGGCAGAAGGACAACAAGGAGGGAGCCAGTGTGGCTTCCCCAGAGAGTGAGTTCCAGAATCTGGAAGCAGCCACCACCAAGAAGGCCCCCGTATCCTTGTTTTATTTTTTTGTTTTTAACACATTAACAGCTCAAACTTTGGTTTCTGGCCAGCATGCCCCAAACTGGTGCCTGCCACGTGTAAGTGTGCTAAAATCCCCATCATCCCCAACCGCTGTGCTGAAGGCCAAGGAAGGTGGGCCTAAGCTTTGAATATTCCTTTAGCTTGCTTAGCAGGTGAAGCAGGGCATTAAGTTGCAAAACTTGACAACTGTGGTCACGGTGAGGACTGGAACCTTGGCTTTGTAAAGTAAACAGGCGAGGTTCTCCAGGGTTGGGGGGATGCAGCTGCTCTGTGCTGTGATTCTGGTTCCGTGACCCACACAAATGAAGGAAAATCCGACGCGTCCCGTCTAGTCCAGCGGCCGGCTCTCCTAGTGTCCAGCTGGGCTCCGGCACCTTATCCGAGTCTCCCGCTGCGCTCGCCTTTTTCTCACTGCCTTCTTCCCTTCCAGGAGTGCCCCAGCGTCTCCGACTCACCCTGGCCTGCTGTCCCCCCCCACCAGTGGCCTACAGACCCCAGAGTGCCTGTCCAGGGAGGGGTCGCCCATTCCGCACGACCACGACTTCGGCTCAAAATTAGCCTCTGTCCCAGAGTATCGGTATTCGCAGAGCGCCCCCGGTGAGTAAATTGCGGCGTTTCTTAGCGGGAGAGAAGAAATTTCATTATTTGGTGTGGCAGAACCTGCCCTTGGGAACTCCCTGCCTATTGACCTCAGGGGCGGGGGGGGGGTTCCTGGTCTCTGCATGCATAAGCCCACCCTCTTCTGAGTCCAAAATGATCCGCACGTCAATCGAAAGCGTGCGAAATGGTCACAACTTGTACTCTTTTCGGTGCCTGCTAGAATCATTTTGGTGCAGGGATACACAGAATGCCGGTGTGTATTTTAATCTGCTTCCAGCCCACTGATTATTATTTTTTTAAAAAATTAAAAATTGGGGTTTTGGCAGGGGGTTTATAATATTTTTTATTGGTTTTTACAAGAACAAATTCAAAATAATAAAGGGAAGAAAACTTTTACCATATCCATATACGAGATTTATTTGTTTACAATGGTCTCCTAAGTAAGTTATAATTCCCCATTCTTTTTAAAAGTCGTTATCTTCTTGTTTCCTGAGTTTCCCAGCCAGTTTTGCCATTTCAACATAGTCCAGGAATTTGGCTTGCCATTCTTCCTTGGGACGGAACTGTTGGTTCTTTCCATCTTTGGGCTAGTAGCATAGCTGTCAACTTTTCCCCCTTTTCCTTTCCTTTCCAGGCTCTCCCGTGAGTGCCCAGCCGGTGATCATGGCCCTCCCTCCCCGGCCCTCGGCCCTCGTGGCCAAGCCGGTGGCCTACATGCCAGCCTCCATCGTGACCTCTCAGCAGCCTTCGGGCCACGCCATCCACGTCGTCCAGCAGGCCCCCACCGTCACCATGGTCAGGGTGGTGACCACCTCGGCCAACTCGGCCAATGGGTACATACTGACCAACCAGGTGCCGGCCGCGGGCGCCCACGAAGCAGCAGGAGCCGTCTTGGACCTGGCTGGTGAGCCCAGAGGTAGTGTAGCACTCCTGGTGGGATGTGGGTTCCCCACGGGGAACGCTTTGGCCTATCCTTTTGCAAACTGCTTTGGTAAACTCACCCAAAAAAAACCCAGGGAGATTCAGCTGGCGCCTTCATTATGCACCTTTAGGTGCCAGGTGAAAACGTTCCTGTTTAGCCAGGCCTTTGGCTGGTTGACATCTGATGCCCTTTTAAAATTAATCAATTACCCAATCCGTCTGTTGGCTGAGAGATTTACCGTATTTTCCGCTCCATAAGACGCACTTTTTTCCTCCTAAAAAGTAAGGGGAAATATCTGTGCATCTTATGGAGCGAATGGTGGTCCCTGGAGCTGAATTGCCCAGGGGCCAAAAGAGGATCATGCTTTTTATTTTACAAAGAGAAAAAGGGGTGTTGAAAGGACCCCGCTCAGCAGCTGATCAGCAAGAGATCGGGAGAGAGATAAGAGTCCCGGCTCCCTTTCAGCCCCGCCCTCCATTGTTGAATGTGCTGCAGAGGGAGGTTGTTTGTTTCCCCAGCGACATGTGACTGGCTGATTAGATTATCTGTCTGGAAACTGTAGAAATGGCTCCCTTTCCTTCAGAAGCTGCAGAAATGTGAGTTGATCCCCATAAAAAATGGGGCTTTCCCCCTTTGCAAAAGGAGCTTTGCTTTTCTCCCTTTGCAAAAAAGCTGCAAAACTTTTAGCTGATCCTCAAAAAGAAAAAGAAAAACCAGGGCTTTTCCCTTTGCAAAAAAAGCTACAAAACCTTTAGCTCATCCTCAAAAAAAACAGGGCTTTTAGAGGAGGAAAACCAGAAAAATATATATATATTTTCCTTGTTTCCTCCTCTAAAAACGAGGTGCGCCCTATGGTCCGGTGCGCCCTATGGAGCGAAAAATGCGGTAAATCTTTGAACAAGGCTGCCCTCGAGTCCTCGCAGATTGGGCAAACCAGTAAGGAGTGGAGTACACCTGCAAGCACGTGGGCAAGCTCTCTTCATAAGGGATTTAACAATAGCATCCTTCAATTGTAGCGTATAGACTGGAAACACAGAGCTGTAGAGGCTTTGCTCCATTTGATATTTGCGCTACAAGTCATCACTAATAACAATAATAATTTCATTCATCTACCACTTACATGCCAAAGTGGCTTCTAGGTGGTTTACAACTGTTCATAGGGACGCGGGTGGCGCTGTGGTCTAAACCACTGAGCTTCGGGCTTGCGAACAGAAGGTCAGCGGTTCGAATCTCCGCGACGACGGGGTGAGCTCCCGTTGCTCTGTCCCAGCTCCTGGCAACCTAGCAGTTCGAAAGCACACCAGTGCAAGTAGATAAATAGGTACCGCTGCGGCGGGAAGGTAAACGGCGTTTCCATGCACTCTGGTTTCCGTCACAGTGTTCTGTTATGCCAGAAGCAGTTTAGTCCTGCTGGCCACATGACCTGGAAAACTGTCTATGGACAAATGCCGGCTCCCTTGACCTGAAAGCGAGATGGGCACCGCGACCCCAGAGTCACCTTTGACTGGACTTAACCATCCAGGGGTCCTTTACCTTTTTACAACTGTGAAATCAGTCCGTTATTAAAATGCACAATAGCATTGAGACCTCCTTAATTAAAAGAAGCCAGAAAGGAGCGTAACAACAGTTAAAACAATCAGATTGGAAGTTCATTTGAAGGAAACGCTGGCCTGGACTGGTTTGTCTTCAGGAAGCAGGTCTGACTGCTGCCTCTCATATTTCAGCAGGGAGATCCTGGTATTTAATACAGAATAGATCGGATGAATAATTAACCAAAGGCAAAACTGCAGAGCTGTAAATCCAGTCATCTCAAAGCAATATTACATCACATAAATTTAGTTGTCCAAATAACTCCCTGTTGTGTCGAGCGGCCTTGCGATTTTGCCGCTGCTCTGACAGATAGCCCAAAGTCATGCCTTTCTGTCTCCACGGGGGCTAAGAAAGCAAGCAAGCAAATAAATAAGATGTCCTCTGGAATCAGTCTGTGTTCATTTCACTTGAGCTCGAAAAGGAGAACTTTCACGGCAGCTCACTTTGAGAGATGGGGGCGTGAGGAATGCCCTCTGTTTCTCCATTCCCCGCAGAGGCGCTAGTGGAAATTGCTGGAGTTGCTGAAAACAATATTTCTGTACCGCTCATCCAGAGGAAGGGAGTGAGAAGCGAAACAGGGTGGAGGAAACAGGCCCCCGAGGGTGCAGGTGCAATAACAGGGACAATTCAGCACAATTCTCTGACTCCGCCCAGAATGAACGGCCAGGTCGACAATTGATTCTTTCTTTCTTTTGCAGGGATGGATGAGAAGCCGACCATCGCGTTTGCTGCAATCCCCACGGCCAGCCGGGTTATTCAAACGGTGGCCAGTCAGATGGCCCAGGGCGTCCCGGGGCAAACAGTCACCATCCTCCAGCAAGCAGCGCCCATGACCATTGGGCAACACCAGCTCCCCGTCCGGGCAGTGACGCAGAACGGGAAGCACGCCGTGCCCACCAACAGCCTATCTGGCAGCGCTTACGGTAGGCCACCCCTCCCTTTTCTCTCCGTTGCCTTGGTGCCCCTGGGGTTCACGGGACGAACCCCGTTGTCCGTGGCAGCTGTCTTCAGGCCCCGAGGTCTGGGCTGCACTCTTCAGCCACAGAAGCGGTACTGGGAGGAGCGCCTCTTCCTGTCTCATCCTGCCTGCTCCTGAGACCAGCAGGAGAAGCTCTGACGGAGGCCCTACATGAGTCTCTTGGGACAGGGCCTTTTCTGCTGCGGCACCCCGGCTCTGGAAAAGCCACAGCCTATTGCCTCCATTGTGGCTAGCGGCTATCGATAGCCCTCCCCTCCTCCGTGAGTTTACCCAGTTCTGTTCTAAAGCTATCCAGGTTGGTGGCCGTCCCTGCGGAAGTGAGTTCCATAGATTTAAATATGCGCTGCCTAAACAGGTGCTTTCTTTTCTGTGCCCTGAATCTCCCAACCTTCAGCTCCATTGGATTTCGACGAATTCTAGTTTTAGGAGAGAGGGAGGAAAACATTTCTCTATCCACGCCGCAAATAATTTTATAAACTTCCATCAAGTCTCTCCACTTAGTTGCCTTCTTTTATATATAAACCGCAGCCTTTCCCAACCCTACAATCTCCTTTTTGAGGCAAGGCAACCAGACGTGGACACAGTATTGCAAATGCGGTCGACCCATAGATTTTTGGAACCGCATTATGATTGTAGCAGTTTTCTTCCAGTAACCAACACTGCGTCAACATCGTCCTTGAGCTCTCCATTGTCCCCTTGGCCTCATTCCTGGTTGCTCACCTACAATCCAGACCCCACGGGAATATATGCGACATTAAGATCCTTTTCCTTGACGTGCAGCATCGATTTGCACACGCTTACACGGAAATTGCATTTCCCATTTTAACTCCCATTTGCTCAGATTGGAGAGGACCCTTTGGAGATCTTCATAATGACCCTTAACAATTCATGTCACGGTGATTGGTTTTAGGGTTCCCCACCCCCAAAGTGCCACTTCGGTTTAGCAGAAGGGTTAATAATAATAATAATAATAATTTATTATTTATTATTTATTCCCCAGCCACTCTGGGTAAAGGTAAAAAGGTAAAGGGACCCCTGACCATCAGGTCCAGTCGTGTCCGACTCTGGGGTTGCAGCGCTCATCTCGCTCTATAGGCCAAGGGAGCCGGCGTTTGTCCGCAGACAGCTTCCGGGTCATGTGGCCAGCATGACAAAGCCGCTTCTGGCGAACCAGAGCAGCGCACAGAAACGCCGTTTACCTTCCCGCTGGAGCGGTCCCTATTTATCTACTTGCACTTTAATGTGCTTTCGAACTGCTAGGTGGGCAGGAGCTGGGACCGAGCAATGGGAGCTCACCCCGTGGCAGGGATTCGAACCGCCAACCTTCTGATCAGCAAGCCCTAGACTCTGTGGTTTAACCCACAGCGCCACCTGGGTCCTGGGTAGCTTCCAACAAAATATTAAAATACAATAGTCCTTCAGATATTAAAAGCTTCCCTAAACAGGGCTGCCTTCAGATGTCTCCTAAAAGTCTGGTAGTTGTTTTTTCCTTTGACATCAGGTGGGAGGGCGTTCCACAGGGCGGGTGCCACCACCGAGAAGGCCCTCTGCCTGGTTCCCTGTAACCTCCCTTCTCGCAGGGAGGGAACTGCCAGAAGGCCCTCGGAGCTGGACCTCAGTGTCCGGGCAGAATGATAGGGGTGGAGATGCTCCTTCATGTATACTGGACCGAGGCTGTTTAGGGCTTTAAAAGTCAGCACCAACACTTTGAATTGTGCTCGGAAACGTACTGGGAGCCAATGAAGGTCTTTAAAGGACCGGTGTTATGTGGTCTCGGCGGCCGCTTCCAGTCACCAGTCTAGCTGCCGCATTCTGCATTAGTTCAAAGATTACCTTCAAAGGTAGCCCCACGCAGAGCTCTTTGCAGTAGTCCAAGCGGGAGCTAACCAGAGCATGCGCCACTCTGGCAAGACAGTCCACTGGCAGGGAGGGTCTCAGCCTGTTGGGCTTCTGGTTCCGGCGTGTGTTTCTGTCCTTGTGACGCTGCAGCCTCTTTGTTTTCCAAGTGAGAGGAAAGCTGGCTAATTCATATTTTCGCCTCCGCCGCACAATGTGTGCTGGTAACAAGATTTTAAAAAGCAAGACCTGCCAACAGCCCCTCTGCTGTCCAACGAGGCCTGATGGAAGCGTCGGGCACAGGGTAATTGCTCATTGTGCTCGAGGCCCTTGAACAATCACCTGGAATTACTTCAGCGAGCCGAAAGTGGTGATTAGCGAATCTCCATCGAGAAGCACCCATTCCGCTGCGAGAGGGAAGGTGACTCTCTGGGCCGAAGATTAAAGAGACTGTTTCTCTTCCCTTTTGCACCACTGAGAAACTAATTCCCTTCTTAGCAATGAATCCTAACAACCTTCGCCCAGAAGTGGGCCCTGCTGATTTTAACACCACTTAGCTGGCAGATAAGTATTGTTAATTACATTGATGTTCGCTTATCTGTGCCGTGGGATTGCGTTCTCCCGGGACTTTAATTCTGCTCATCAGGACAAGTCCCTGTTCTCCCAGGGCACCTTCTTTTCGAGAAATTGGTTTGGTAGAGCCTTTTTGGTGGTAGCTCCACATTTTGCTGCCCAAGGGAAGAACCTTAGGGCGAAGAGCGGGTAATAATACTAATAACAATAATAAATAATAATTAACTATTGACTTAATACGAGGTTTGGATGAACGATCCATATGGATAACTATAGATTAGTGTTGGTTAACACAGTGCTGTTCTTCTAGAAAAAGAGGTGCCGGAACTCAACATGAACGCCTCTCTTGTAATGGAAATGGCGCCCAGTTGAGAGGTGCCGGAACTGAGTTCCGGCGAGTTCCGACTGGGAAAAAAAACCCTGGGTTAACTCTACAGTGTGGTGTAGTGGTTAAGAGCGGTGGACTCGTAATCTGGTGAACCGGGTTCGATTCCCCGCTCCTCCACATGCAGCTGCTGGGTGACCTTGGGGGGCTAGTCACATTTCTCTGAAGTCTCTCAGCCCCACTCACCTCACAGAGTGTTTGTTGTGGGGGAGGAAGGGAAAGGAGAATGTGAGCCGCTTTGAGACTCCTTTGGGTAGTGATAAAGCGGGGTATGAAATCCAAACTCCTCCTCCTCCTCCTCCTCCTCTTCTTCTTCTTCTTCTTCTTCTTTTTCTTCTTCTTCTGCTTTGTGTTCATGTACTTAAGCTTGGATTGTTTGGGGAGGGGGGTTGTTCGTTTGTTTGTAATACTAAATTTATTCTGCATGTGCCAAATTGTCGATTTTTTTGTTGCATTTACTGGAGCACTCTTGTGTTTGGCTTACAATTGTGTTTCCAACGCTCTGTGTTTTTCGATGGTTCAAGTATTGTTTGCCAGCCCTTTTGGGGGACAGCTTGCCCATTGTGGAAGAGAAAGCGATAGAAGAAACAACTGCAATATGTAGAGATAGTTCTAAAGTCAGTGGTGGTGATCCTATGGCACGTGTGCCGGAGAGGCAGCTTCTGTGCTGGTGAGAGGAAGAGGAGAAGGATTTCTTATCACAACAACAGTCATAAAGAAGAAACGTGAAACACACAGAAAAAATAAGATATACAGGTTATCACTTTGTGATAAGTAGGTGGGTTTGGGGTTGCAGTTTGGGCAACTCGGTCTCTAAAAGTTTCGCCGTCACTGTTCTAAGTGAACTCCGTTCCTCCATCCAGCTTACAAGAAAGGGGTAGGAGACGCAGCTGCAGTACAGTGGTACCTCTGGTTGCGAACAGGATCCGTTCTGGAGCCCCGTTTGCAACCTGAAAGGTCGACAACCTGAAGCGCCACATCTGCGCATGCGCATGGCGTCATTTTGCACATCTGCGCATGTGCGAATTGCCAAACCCGGAAGTAACCCGTCCCAGTACTTCCGGGTTTGGCGCATTCGTATCCCGTGACGAACGCAACCTGAAGCAGTCGTAACCAGAGGTGCGACTGTGCGTCGAGATGGTTCTAAACGCCTCTCGTGCGTTTACAAAACCGGCACCGGCGAGGCTAACGCTCTTCTTTCTCTCCCTCTCTTTCCTCCTCCAGCCCTCACAAATCCGCTGCAGCTGCTGGCTGCCCAGGCCAGTTCCTCCACTCCGGCCGTGGTCGGCCAGGCGGCGGAGTCCGCGACGAAAGAGGACCCTCCTGGCGAGCCGGATGTCAAGAGGCCTCGGGTGGAGGAGCTGAGGGGGGCGTCAGCGGCCCCCCTGGGCAGCGTCATCACTTCCACAGCTCCACAAGGACAGGCTGCCAGCGAATAAGGAAACCGGGATGCTCTGAAAGAGGCACAGCGCACGACCTTTGTGGGATTGCCTTTCTTCTTCTTCTTCTACAGAAAGAAGGGGGGGGGAACTACATCTGTAACACCTTTGACCTTTTTTGGGTTGTTTTTTTTTAAAGTTCCTTTCCAAAAGATAAGATTTTAACAGGACAGGACGGCGGTTCTTAAGAGTGTCGAGGTGCCAAATTGAAGGGCCGAAACCTCCAGCTACCCAGAAGCCTGCTTTGCCTTTTACTCTGGAGATCCTTTCTCTCCCCCCACCCCAACCCCCAGACCTCCTTTTTAGATTAAAGAATACAAATACAGACAATCTGATTGTACCGACTGCTGGGGCTCCCCTCCCCCTGTTAATTTTCTTCCCTTTCCCTCAAATATTGGGCTTTGTGTATGTGAGCATGTTAAATGCAGGACAGAGGCAGGTGTGGTTTTGGAGAGGGCTGGGGCAGGTTGTGATCTCCAAAGATTACTTCTGCACACACACACACACACACACACACACAGACGAATGTGCCTCCTTCTCTCCGCCCCGCCCACCCCCCAAGCTTTGATACCTGAAATCCAGAGGAAGCCCAACTGGGAAGGGCTTTGCGAAAAGTTAGACGTTGCAGGCTATATCGGTCGGTATCCCCAGGAACGGCCGCCTGGGCCTGTTCATTCTTCCCACCAGCTAACCCATGATCTGACATCTTCCCCATCTCCCCCCCCCCCAAAAAAAGAGAATCTGCCCCAGCCAAGGGACTAAGAAACTGGCAGCATGGAGATGTCAGGATACCGGTTTAAGTCAGGTGGGTAGCTCAGTTGGTTAGAGCGTGGTGCTGATAACAACGCCAAGGTTGCAGGTTCGATCCCCATAACTGACCCCTCTGCATATCCCTGCATTGGACTGGAGGATCCTCCAGAATCTATAATTCTATGCTCAACATTTGCTGGGTTGGGATAAGAGGGGCTGCAATTTTTGGCATCTACAGCAGGCATAGGCAAACTCCGGCAAAAACTTCCCTAAACAGGGCTGCCTTCAGATGTCTTCTGAAAGTCAGATAGTTGTTTATTTCCTTGACATCTGAAGGGAGGGCATTCCACAGGGCGGGCGCCACCACTGAGAAGGCCCTCTGCCTGGATCCCTGTAACCTCACTTCTTGCAGGGAGGGAACTGCCAGAAGGCCCTCGGAGCTGGACCTCAGCGTCCGTGCAGAACAATGGGGGGTGGAGACGCTCCTTCAGGTATACTCAGGTATACCTCAGGTATAACCTTGAGCTAGGTTAAGAGTTTTAAGAACTTAAAGAAGAACAGTCACTCAATCCAGGGACATTTCACATCTATATTGGCCTCTTCCGACCTCCTTTTGTTATTCATAAGGTAAGAATATTAGTCACAACTTTGAGTAGGGCTGTGGGGGAAGGGAAGCCAAGCGACAACAATTCACTATTAACATTGTCAATAGGCAGGGAGTGTCAGGCTGTAGGGCAGGCATCCCCAAACTCTGGCCCTCCAGATGTTTTGGGACTACAACTCCCATCATCCCTGGCCACTGGTCCTGTTAGCTAGGGATGATGGGAGTTGTAGTCCCAAAACATCTGGAGGGCCGGAGTTTGGCCATGCCTGATCGACGGTGATGTCCTAGTTCCAGGCTTGATTTAACACGGTGCAAATTCAAGGAGGAAGAGAGCTATCCATGGCTGCAGCCTCAGTGGTTCTGCTGTGACAGTTGGGCGACAGAAACGCTTCTGAATCCCAGTTGCTGGAAACCACAGGAGGGGAGAGTTGCTCTTGCGCCCGGATCCTGCTCGCAGGGTTCCCACAGGCATGCTGGAACTGGGTGGGCCACTGGCCTGATCCAGCGGACTCGTCTTACATAACAATCTAGGCAGGGCTGCCCCATCGCTCACCACACCTTAAGAGCCCAGATCATGCGTTAAGAGGACCGGACTCTTATCTCAGGTAGCCTTTTGTTTTGGACGTCCGCTTCTGCTGGAGAAGACTGGCCTGGAGAGAGCTGGGTTCAAGTTCCTTCTCGGCCATGCTGCTCTCTGGGTGGCCAGATCAGTCACGCCTGACAACCCTGCGAGGTAGGTTGGGTGGCAAGGGAAGTGGGGGTTGGGGGGTTGGAGAGAACTACAAGTGCAGCCTCAAGCTCCTTGGAGGAAGGGCAGGATAAAAATGTGCATGACTCATCATTGGATCTCATGAGAGGCAGCGGTGGTGTAGTGGTTAGAGTGTCGGACTAGGGCCCGGTAGAGACCCAGGTCCAAATCCTCACACAGCCAAGCTCGCTGGGTGTGACCTTGAGGGCCAATATCTGCCTCGCCTACCTCACAGGGTTGGGATTAAATGAGAAGGAGAACCACGTGTGCCACTTTGGAGAAAACGGTGGAATTATAAATGCAATGAATAAATAAATAAATAAATATGATTCCTGTCCCCGCGTCCTGTGGGTGAAGGTTAAGACATCAACCGCTTGGCGCTCATTAGGGTTTCTCCGTAGCCGCAGGACTTGAAATGGGTTTTCAGAGCCCAAATTAAATATTGCTCGGTGCTGAGCTTGGCAGAGGGAGGGGGAGGTGACATAAGGACGAGCGCAGGACCCCATGGGTTTCTTCAAGCCATTTATTTCCCTGTTTGCAGGCCCTTCTTAAGAAAGGCAGGCCTAAGATTTAAGTGTGTTTGTAAATCCAGCTGTGCTTCTAAATTCCTCCAAATTTTTAAGCATTGCAACACCAAACGTTTCCCTGCATGTTTGGGGGGGGGGGAAGGGGTCGTGCACATTCTACCCATCCACCCCTGTTTGTAAGGCTTGTTCGCACGTCGCGGTAAACCATAGTTAATGGTTTGCTGTGAAAAGGGGCTGATTTTCTCCGTCATTTGTCTCCTCCGCATTAACCCCAGGAGAGAACAATCCCTGGCTTAGCATGACACAGGATAGGACAAGGATGTCCAACAGGTCAATCGCAATCTACTGGTAGATCCCCGGGAGGTTTTGGTAGATCGCTGTCGATCGCTGGGTCCCTTAGCGTTGGTAAAATAGAATCCGGCCCCATCCCGCCCTCCATTGTTGCACGATTCGCAGAAAGGAAGACGTAGTTTACTCAGTGAGGCTGTTTGTTTCCCCAGCGACCTGTTGGTGAGTGGCTGTTCCCCCTTTTCCTTAAAAATGGGCAGCGCTTTAGCCTTGAGCCCCCCCAAAATCGCAGTCTCTTGGGAGTTGGCCACCCCTGACAGGATATCGGAGAGAGACCCCCTCCTTCCCTCTCAGGTGTTTAGATTGGCAGGTGGCACTCTCTTGGTCGTCGTCGTCCCCTCAGAGGTTTGGGGGTAGCAGTGACAAGAGGGTCTTCTCTCTAGCAGCCCCTAAGCTTTGCATCTCCCTCTGCGCAGTTTTTTGCAACTGACAAATACGCACCTCTTTCTCCTGAACTTTGACACTTGAGGTGTGTGTTTCCGGGACCCATCCTATTCCTGGGACCGTGATTTGTTTTAGTTGTTATCAATACGGAATTGGTAATTGTTGCATCCTGCCCTGGGACCTGCTAGTAAAGGGCTAATAATGATGATGATAATAATAACGTCCAAACCAGGACCTGCAGTTTATTTCCTCCTAATGCTAGTGGAAAGGGGACAAGCAACCAAGCCAGGCACATTCCTTACCTGTGGTTTACTGTGATGTGCAAAGGGTGCCAATAAATTTTTATTCATGGAAACAGTCCCAATAAATCTCTCAGCTGGAGCGGGAGAAGGGCAGTCTCTGCTCTGTATAACAGCGGATAGCTTGAAGTTATTCTGAAGGAGAAATGGAGTTAGGAGCCCCGGGGTTGACTCTTGTAGGCGAGAGAGAACAGGAATAATGTTGCGCGACAGGCAAAGAAAGACCTGTTGCCTGCACGAAAAAGTTCGCTTGCCATCGGAATTTTAAAAAGAAGAAGAAAAGAAATGATCAGTGGCTTCCCACCGGAAGTTCTAAGCATCTGGGTGCAAAAATCTGCATGCACACACCCCACCGGAAATCAGTTGGGAGAAAAAGATCTTAATATGATCTATTGGTTTCCTCCGTTCCCTTCTCCTATGCAAGCAGTAATTCTGCCCTTGTCTAAAATAAAGGAAGGAAGTGTCTCTGCTGTGTTACTGGAGGAATGAGAGCGTTGCGCTGCATGCATTCAGATGCAGGTGCCCAAACTTGTAGGAAACGGTGAACATGCAAGGAGGAGGAGGAGGAGGATCACAGACACCTGCCGGGGTTTGCATTGTTTGGAAGCAAATCCCAGCTTGAGTAAGGGAACGGGACAGACCTTTGTTGTTCTCCAGAGCCAACCAGCTGCACACCGGCCTGCTTGCCTACCTTTGCGTGCAAACACGGAGGCCGCCTGTTAAAAATCCCAGTCCAGCCGCCCACTTTGATCACGGCGAAACAGAGCCAGCTGCGAGGGACTGAGCTGCCTGTGGGGACGCCCTGTGCTTCCTCGGGCAGGGGGCTGTGTGGCACAGTGTAAAGTGGATTGAATCTCAGGCACTTGGATCCAGTGTGGGCCAAAGGGATGGGGCCTGATCAGCTTGGGGAGTGTGGACTTGAGATTCCCCTAAGAAACGGGGGGGGGGGGGGAGTGTGTATCTCCCTCCATCATCTTCTGGGTTTGGATTCTTGTTTTCTTCCTTGCACGCTGTTAATGAATTTGGGAGCCCAGCCAAACATCCCTCCTCCCCCCCCAAAAAAACCAACTTATGTACCTCTGACCTATTTGATATTTTAAAGTCACTTTTTCTGTTTGGAAAACAACATTTCAGCAGCCTTGGGTGGAGGTGAGGATCTTATCATTTGGACCCCTTGTAGCAAGAGACTGCAGAAGCAGAAACACTGCTATGGTTGTAGGTCTGAGGACTCATCCACACTTAACCCTGCATCATATTTAGAGGCAGATCTGAGCTATCTAGGTCTGTGTCCGAGTGCTTTTTAGGTTTGTTTGTTTGTTTGTTTGTTTGTTTGCCCCAGCGCTTTCACCACGAAGACTCGCTCTTTACCACTGAAAACAATTACGTGGAAAATCCGAATTGCTGTTTGTTCCGGTTCAGCAGTAAAGATCAGCTTTTCCTGGGAAAAGCAGTGGGGGTTTTTTTTATAATAAACTAGCTGACTCGGCCGTGCCCTGCTGTGGCTGATTTTGTGTAATGGAAGGGGTTCTGTCGGCTCCCCATCTTCGGCTCCTGCATGAGAAGCGGCCGCACCTCAGCCTCCCTGTGTGGGAACGGGCAGAGCTCCGTAGGGGAGGCGGAGAGGGAAGTTGAGCCTGGACTCCACGGGGGGGGGGGGGGAGAAGGGGAAGCGGCTTCTGCCTCTGCCGCCCATTGGCCTATCCTGCCCCCCACCGGCCCTGGCCCCTTCCCGCCTCTGCAGCCCAGCGACAGGTTTTTTTGTCTACGCATGTTCTGTGACGCTGCCGGGCAATCCGCCTTTCTATTGGAAGGTGTTGGAGTCTTCAGTGCTTTTGCTGGTGATGTGTAATAGGGGCGCCAATTTTTTGCGTTTATTTATTTTAGGTATGTCAGGTGTGGGTTTTTTTTTGAAATTTAATTATCCCATGTTATTTCCTGATGGTCATGGAATGCTGTGTCCTAATTTGATGCTATTTGGTCCAGCGGTTATGGAGCAGGTTGGTAACACCCGTGCACGCAATGGGAACATTTATATACTATATACCCGAGTATAAGCCGACCCGAATATAAACCGAGGCACCTAATTTTCCTACAAAAACCTGGGAAATCTTATTGACTCGAGTATAAGCCAGTTCACTTTTGCCGCTGTGGAGGAGGAGAAGGAACGAGCAGCCCGAAAGCAGCCCTTTGGGCTGCTCCTTCCTCTTCCTCCTTTGCCAAATTTGCATTTATGCGAGCAGTTCAGAAATGGAACAAGCTGCCTGGGGAGAGTAAAGAACCGCCGTTCTTGTACGCTTCTTAAGGAATGGTTAACTGGGGAGAGCAGGTGGCGGCACAAGCGGAGAGAAAGGGCTTCTTTCTCGCCGCCCCCACCGCCCGCCTCACTCAAGTATAAACCGAGGGCAGCTTTTTCAGCGCAAAAAATGTGCTGGAAAACTAGGCTTATACTCAAGTATATACAGTGGTACCCCGCAAGACGAATGCCTCGCTAGACGAAAAACTCGCAAAACGAAAGGGTTTTGCGAGTTTTTAGTTGACTCGCAAGACGAATTCGTCTATGCCTGTTTTTCGCAAGACGAATTCGTCTGGCGAGGTACCACTGTAAGCTGGCTTACCTTTTCGCTCTGGTCGGGAGGGGTGATGTCCGCGTCCGCCATTTTGGATCGACTGTGCATGCGCAGTCGATCCAAAAGGGCAGACGCGGACAACATCCCTCCCGACCGCAGCGAAAAGGTAAGCTCCGCTGCCGGTCGGGAGGGGGCCGTGGGATCGTGCCCGATGTCGGGCATGATCCCACGGCCCCCTCCCTCCCTCCCGGAGCCCCGCCGCTGCGTTTTAAGACTGCAACAATCGTTGCAGTCTTAAAACTCGGCGGCGCGGAGCTCCGGTGCCGGTCGGGAGGGGGCCGTGGGATCGTGCCCAATGTCGGGCATCATCCCACGGCCCTCTCCCTCCTTCCCGGAGCCCCGCCGCTGCGTTTTAAGACTGCAACGATCGTTGCAGTCTTAAAACTCGGCGGCGCGGAGCTCCGGTGCCGGTCGGGAGGGGGCCGTGGCATCATGCCCGATGTCGGGCATCATCCCACGGCCCTCTCCCTCCTTCCCGGAGCCGCGGAGCTGCGTTTTAAGACTGCAGCGATCGCTGCAGTCTTAAAACACAGCACCGCGGAGCTCCGGTGCCGGTTGGGAGGGGGCCGTGGCATCATGCCCGATGTCGGGCATGATGCCACGGCCCCCTCCCTCCCTCCCGGAGCCCCGCCGCTGCGTTTTAAGACTGCAGCGATCGCTGCAGTCTTAAAACGCAGCACCGCGGAGCTCCGGTGCCGGTCGGGAGGGGGCCGTGGGATCGTGCCCAATGTCGGGCATCATCCCACGGCCCTCTCCCTCCTTCCCGGAGCCCCGCCGCTGCGTTTTAAGACTGCAACGATCGTTGCAGTCTTAAAACTCGGCGGCGCGGAGCTCCGGTGCCGGTCGGGAGGGGGCCGTGGCATCATGCCCGATGTCGGGCATCATCCCACGGCCCTCTCCCTCCTTCCCGGAGCCGCGGAGCTGCGTTTTAAGACTGCAGCGATCGCTGCAGTCTTAAAACACAGCACCGCGGAGCTCCGGTGCCGGTTGGGAGGGGGCCGTGGCATCATGCCCGATGTCGGGCATGATGCCACGGCCCCCTCCCTCCCTCCCGGAGCCCCGCCGCTGCGTTTTAAGACTGCAGCGATCGCTGCAGTCTTAAAACGCAGCACCGCGGAGCTCCGGTGCCGGTCGGGAGGGGGCCGTGGGATCGTGCCCAATGTCGGGCATCATCCCACGGCCCTCTCCCTCCTTCCCGGAGCCCCGCCGCTGCGTTTTAAGACTGCAACGATCGTTGCAGTCTTAAAACTCGGCGGCGCGGAGCTCCGGTGCCGGTCGGGAGGGGGCCGTGGCATCATGCCCGATGTCGGGCATCATCCCATGGCCCTCTCCCTCCCTCCCGGAGCCGCGGAGCTGCATTTTAAGACTGCAGCGATCGCTGCAGTCTTGAAACACAGCACCGCGGAGCTCCGGTGCCGGTTGGGAGGGGGCCGTGGCATCATGCCCGATGTCGGGCATGATGCCACGGCCCCCTCCCTCCCTCCCGGAGCCCCGCCGCTGCGTTTTAAGACTGCAGCGATCGCTGCAGTCTTAAAACGCAGCACCGCGGAGCTCCGGTGCCGGTCGGGAGGGGGCCGTGGGATCGTGCCCAATGTCGGGCATCATCCCACGGCCCTCTCCCTCCTTCCCGGAGCCCCGCCGCTGCGTTTTAAGACTGCAACGATCGTTGCAGTCTTAAAACTCGGCGGCGCGGAGCTCCGGTGCCGGTCGGGAGGGGGCCGTGGCATCATGCCCGATGTCGGGCATCATCCCATGGCCCTCTCCCTCCCTCCCGGAGCCGCGGAGCTGCGTTTTAAGACTGCAGCGATCGCTGCAGTCTTGAAACACAGCACCGCGGAGCTCCGGTGCCGGTCGGGAGGGGGCCGTGGCATCATGCCCGATGTCGGGCATGATGCCACGGCCCCCTCCCTCCCTCCCGGAGCCGCGGCGCCGTGTTTTAAGACTGAAGCGAGCGAACAGCAGCGCTGCTGTTCGCTCACTGCAGTCTTAAAACGCGGCTTGGCTTGGCTCCGGTGCCGGTCGGGAGGGGCCCCCGGACTTTTTTTCCCATAGGAACGCATTAATTAAATTTTAATGCGTTCCTATGGGAAAAGGTGCCTCGCAAGACGAAATTTCCGCAAGACGAAGAGTCTTGCGGAACGAATTAATTTCGTCTTGCGAGGCACCACTGTACAGTATATATAAAAGCTCAGACACAGACCAGGAAAGCGTGGACCTGTGTCTAGAAATTGTGGGGCAGGAAGTAGGTGTGGAGTAGCCCTCACTTCAGACTCTGGTTTGTGTGCCTTCTGAATCCAGGGGTAACTTAGCTTAGGGCAAAATATGTCCCCGACATCTCCTATTGTAGGGTTGCTGTAAGGCAGCGAGCGAGGGAAAGGCATCCCCAAGTTTTCCTGCAGATTCCCAGAGGTATCCTTTCCGCCTTGCTTTGGCAGTGGTGATGGCTTGATGTTGCAGAGGCTTCTTCTAAGGCTCATCATCGCCAGCCCTCGCCAAAGCCTGATGGATTTCACCACTGGGCACAGGGAGAGACATCAGCCTTGAAGGTGGACGTTCAGGTTGTTGGAGAGGGGAGATGAATCCAGCCCCATGGGACACGACCCACTAGTAAATTCTCCGTTGCGGCCCCCTGTCGAGTGCTCTTGCACAACTCCCGTTGAAAACTTCCTGGTAACTTGCAACCCATTTTAAATGAGTGGGATACAGAGCGCTGGTGCCTGAATTTCTCACCTCAAACACCCAAGTGTCCAGCTCTGGAACTGGGAGTGCCACCCCAAGCTGGCCTCCTTTACCTGCTGTCAGACCACAGAGCTCCCATACTGCAACTCCTTGGCCATCCTGGCTGGAGTCCTGGCGGGTTGGAATCGCCAGAATATGCAGAGGGCAACGCTTTGGGGAAGGCTGCCTTAGGATATGACAAGACACACTTGTGGCTGTATGCGATTTCTGCATTGCAGGGAGTTGGGAATAGATAACCAAAACTGATTTTATGTTGCAGGGGGAGATGCGTAACAATGCACAATAAAACTGTAGTCCAAGGAAGCTTGCTTGCAGCTCCCGATCTTCTCAAAGAGCTACCCTCGAATTTCAAGTCTTGCTTTCCTGTTACACAGTATGTGCTGTGCATCCAGCAAAGCCTTAAGCGTGTGGGATTTGAACTATCCTTCCCCTTCTTTGGGCTCAGGTTTGCCCTGCTCCGAGCTGACATTTCCGGCATCCATTGCATACGCTTCAAGCATGCAGAGGTGCATTCGGTTACCCAGACTTGCAGATAAGCACACACCTGCTCACCTGTGGCAAGTAGCAATCTCACCAGGCAAAGGAACTGGCGGGTAGCTCAGTTGGATTGAGTGTGGTGTTGCTAATGTCAAGGTTGCAGGTTCAGTTCCCGTAAGGAGAAGCTGCATTGCCCTTCCAACTGTATGATTCTATTTCTATGGAGCTCAGGGGTTTTTTTTAATGTTCCTTTAGGTCATAAATGACTTGACGCCCAGGCATGCGTGGAGAAAGGGGGATGGAAATGGTTGTGGCCTACTGCTTTTCGACAGCTTTCATAGAATCCTAGAACACGGGGAGTTGGAAGGGACCTCAAAGGCTCATCTAATCGAACCCGCTTTGCATGTTTAAACTGCCCTGCTGGTTTGAGCGTAGCTTGACTGGGCAGTCTTGAGACGAATGTTAAGGACACAAAGGCACAGCGGATTTCTAGGGTTCCGAATCTCCAGCCATGCTGCCCGTTGGGAGAGGCAAAGAATGGAGACCTTGAGCAACGCAAGCAGTCCTCTCTTAACATTTGAGTGCCGAGCAAGTTTTCTCAACAGCAAGTTCCATGGATTTCAGGGCATCCCGGGCTGATTGAGACGTGGTTCTGGGTGGAGCATGAAGAACCTAACCAGTGCAGCATTGCACGTCCCAGACACCTGATTCCACAGAACTGTAGAGTTGGAAGGGCCCCCTAGAGCCATCTAGTCCAGCCCCCTCCTGCAATGCAGGAATCAAAACCGGGTGCAGAGTGATAGCAGCGGCTGGGGGGACAGGACCACATTGGCATACTAACATGGTCTGTGCAGCTTGTGTGTCTCTGTGGGCACTTGATCGCCCACCCAGCATTACGTAAGAAGACAGGGGTTTCTTCCAAGTGCCATCCTGGGACCTTCAACAAAAGGAGTGGGGTTTTGTAGTAGTTTTTGGACAAGCCTAAAGGCCATGTGCTGTGATGATATCTGACAATTAGAATTTAGGTTACTTTTGATACAGGTTGGGGGCCTTTCATTCTAGTGGTGAAATCACCCACTCGGCCCTTGGCACAACAGAATTCTTTCTCGCCTTTAGGTAAAACCTAATACAGATTTTTATTGAGAAAGTAACAGGCCACTCTCTTAAACCCATGTTCTTGGATGGTCCAAGAAAGCGTGTTTTCTCTCCTAAGGCAGGCTTTGCTGAATAATAGATTTGTGTTAAACTCTGTGAAGGCAGAAGGGGCCCTGTGGGGTTAAGTATTTCAAGAGTCGAAATAAAATTTTAAATTAAAAAATTCCTTCCAGTAGCACCTTAGAGACCAACTGACTTAGAGACCAACTTCAGATAACAGATATCTGAAGAAGTGTGCATGCACACAAAAGCTCATACCAATAACAAACTTAGTTGGTCTCTAAGGGGCCGCTGGAAGGAATTTTTAAATTATTATTTTTTTGTTTCGACTACGGCAGACCAACATGGCTACCTACCTTTAACTATTTCAAGAGTGTTGGTCTGTCTCAGCAGAGAGTCTTGCAGACCCAGCCATCCCCATCTTGGTGCCCTCAGATGTTTTACACTGTAGTGCCAAGCAGCTTGGCTGCAGTTGCTGGGACTGGTAGAATGGGGCAGTCCAAAACATCTGGAGAACACCTGGATGACAAACTTCCACAGACCAGCCCCTGAGGAGGTGGCCTGTAGTCCATGAAAACTTACGCCACAATAAACATCTTGGCCATTAATGTGCCACAAGACCCTCCATTGTTTTTGATGGTCGCACATCTCTACACCAGATCCTTCCCCAACCTGTTTTGAGGTTTCGCAATGCAACTCCCGTCAGCCGCAACATCATTTGTATGAACTCGGTCATTTAGCACGGCAGCACTTACACTCTGGAACTCCCTGCCTCATGAGATCAAGCAAGACGCTTTCGCTGTATCCGTTTTGGCTGCAAACATTCTTGTTTGCCTCCCCGGACGCTTGGAAAGTTGGTGTGAGAATTGTAACCTGTTTTAGTATTTTCACTTTTTTGTATGTTTTAAACTATTGCTGCAATTTTTTTCCTGACGATTTTATTGTTTTGCCGTTTTGTAAGCAAGCCACTTGGAGGCGGTTGTTTCTTTTTACAATCAAGCGGTGCATAGATTTTATGAAATAAAGGAAATAAAAATACATGGCTGTCCTGGCTCGGGGCTGAAGGGAGTTGTAGTTCGTAACATCTGGAAGACGCAACGCAGAGCAGTCGGTGTTTGGCGCATCCCAGGTTCTCTGCAATTTTTCCGTTACCTGCAGTCTCATAAATCAGCCAGTGCTGTACCAAAAATCAACATTTGTCCTCATTTTAGGCTGGATTTGTAAGTTATCATTGAGCTGATTATTGCTTTACTCTCTCTTTGTGTGTTGGATCTCAAGGTCTTTCCTTTGACCTGGTTGCAGGTGAGAAAAACCTTCCCTGGCAGGGCATCCCAGAAGATGCTCCAAAACCAAAATGATCATTCCTGCACAAACACCCTCCTTCCGTACCCCTTCATATTCTTGTTGCATCAAATCCTTCTTTCACACTTGGGTGGTCATTTGTCAAAACCTGAAGGGTTTCGATACGGCACTTGAAATGGAGGCAGCTTTTGTCCTCTGCTTTCTCTGGAGTCGGGCGGGGAGAGGAGAGAATCCCCCCCCCCCCGGACCGCAACAAATTGCAGAATATGTCTGCCTCTGAGTTACAGGAGAACAAGAGGGAGGAAGTGTTTAAATTAATTCAGTTTTCTTCTAAAACCTCTGGCCTCTGTTCATCTTTCAGCAGCTTCTTCCCTTTTGCGATGGCATGAGGGGGAAAGGGGGTGGCTCAGCGGTAGGACATCTGTTTTGCATGCAGAACGTCCGTCCCCAGTAGCATCTCTGAGAAACCCTTCTGAAACCCTAGAAATCTGCTGCCAGTCAGTGTAGACAATACTGACATATAGACGGACCATTGGTATAACTTGATGTTCCTCTGTTTTTCTGGCTGGGTCATTCAGACAACGGTTGGCATTGCCAAAGGTGGTAGATTGATTGATTGATTGATTATTGACTGAGTTTTTTTTAAAATTGTATACCACAAATATTCCTGAGTTGGGGGAGGGGGCCTCTGCCAATGTGTGGGCGCCGGGCGCCATTTTGAATCAAGATGGCAGGCGAAAATGTGACTGCTCAGTTGTTGGCGTGGCTGGTCCTACCTCACAAACTGAAGTACCTGTTTAAAAATCACACACACACACAAATGGTTTCAGCAAATTCCCAGGCAGCATCAGGCACTTCCTGGTATTAATAAATAAATATTTTTTTGATCTCGTAAGACAGATTTGGCTGAGTGGTGGATTTGTGTTAAATACTGCTCGGTTGATACTGAGCAGCAACAACTGGGCCTCTGTGTGTGCCTGAGCCAATCAGTCTCTCCTGCATCCCTGAAGGCATTTCATTTCATATTTTCATGCTGTCAGCCGCCCCGTGATCTTCAGGTGCAATGGAGGATGCTGGAGTCAGACCCAGTTGTCTCTGTGCAAGTATTGGGGGCAACCGCCATCTTGTCCTTTGCCTCAGGCCGGTCGTACCTGTAGAGCTCCTAAGGGCTACTTAGATACTTCGATGTGGGTTAAATAATTTAAAAAAAAAAACTCATTTCAACCCCAGATGGAGAGCAGGGTTGCGCTTTTTTCTCTGAAGCTGTCATTCGTCACGGCTCCTCGTCGTTCAGACTCGGCTGCAAATGGGATGACATACATGGGAACAAATTTCAAGGTTGGTGTGTGAGGAATTCATAGCTGCACATGTGGAGAAGAAGAAGAAGAGTTTGGATTTGATATCCCGCTTTATCACTACCCGAAGGAGTCTCAAAGCGGCTCACATTCTCCTTTCCCTTCCTTCCCCACAACAAACACTCTGTGAGGTAAGTGGGGCTGAGAGACTTCAGAGAAGCGTGACTAGCCCAAGGTCACCCAGCAGCTGCATGTGGAGGAGCGGGGATGCGAACCCGGTTCACCAGATTGCAAGTCTACCGCTCTTAACCACTACACCACACTGGAGGGGTCTTCAGGAGCCACGAAGACATGCCACACGACTGGTGGCAAGAAACAGATGGAAACCAAGCCTTAGGAGGAACGGCGGAGGGATTTCAGTATGTTTAGCCTGGAGGAGAGGAGACTGAGATAGCCATCTTCAAATATCTCAAGGGAGCAAGCTTGTTTTCTCCTGCTCTGGAGGGTAGGACTCGCACCAATGGCTTCAAGCTACAAGAAAGGAGATTCCGACTAAACATCAGGAAGAGCTTTTTGACAAAGGAACAGACTCCCTCGGGAGGTTGTGGACTCTCCTTCCTTGGAGGTTTCTAAGCAGAGGTGGGATGGCCACCTGTCATGGATGCTTTAACTGAGATTCCTGCTTTGCAGGGGGTTGGACTGGATGACCCTCGGGGTCCCTTCCAACTCTTAAGATTCTGTGATTCCGTGATATTGACAGTTTTATTGACACCACATTAACCATTTTAAAAAAAATGGAGAGCAGAATGGAACTTTTTAAACACCCATCCCTAGATTTAATTACACTTCCCTTGATCAATACCAAATGTGTTCAGGGGTTCCTGTGACACAGATTACAAACCACTTCTGTTTTTAATTGCAAAATGCCTGGAGGCCATTGTTCACGAGTTAACGGCACAGTCGATTTGAAGAGCGATGTAAATGCCGCAGCTCTTAAGTTATGATGGACAGATGCACTCAGAAAGCAGCGTGTCCGTATAATGGAACATTTACCCCAGTTAAATTTCTACATAAAAGAGCAGCAGTAGGTTGACCCGGAGGCGCAGCTCTATCTTTAAAACCTGCTTGTACAAGCGTTTTCCTCCCCTCGCGATTTCCATATCAAAAACGTAACGTTTTAATAACATCAGGACACAAATCTAACAGGAGAGGAACTCGGTGACCTCAATTTGCATGAAGTTTGTGGAACAAACTCTGGAGTGGAACACAGGTCAGAGGGCCGAGCTGCGTTTGATTTTGCTAGTCCCTGAAGCCTTGACTCATTTTTTAAATTTAAAAGGGGGGGGGGGGTTCTGTAGACATGGGCAGAGAGGAAATGGCATGGATAATTTACAATCTGGTGGATGCAAACTTAGAGAAGGGCCAACCAAATGCTAAAAGAAGAGGAGGAGGAGGAGGAGGAAGAGTTTGGATTTGATATCCCGCTTTATCACTACCCAAAGGAGTCTCCAAGCAGCTCACATTCTCCTTTCCCTTCCTCCCCCACAACAAACACTCTGGGGTGAGTGGGGCTGAGAGACTTCAGAGAAGTTTGACTAGCCCAAGGTCACCCAGCAGCTGCATGTGGAGGAGCGGAGATACAAACCCGGTTCACCAGATTACGAGTCCACCGCTCTTAAGCACTACACCACACTGGCTCTCACTGGTAGCAGATTTGGTGGGCTGCAACGAGTCCTGAATTTTGCTAGGAAGACTGTTGAGGTGACAAATGTCCTAAGAACACGAGAAAAGTCTGCTGTATCTGGTTCATGGCCCATCTAGTCCAGCATCCAGTTCTCACAGTGGCTGAAGAATATTTTGGGGAAAGAAGAAAGCAGGATAAGAGCAACTCTCCCCTCCTGTGGTTTCCAGTAACTGGGATTCGGAAGCATGGCTGCCTCTGAGGCTAGAAACCATCAACAGCTTTCTCGCTCCATGAATTTCCCTCATCTTTCATAGCCAGGTTTGTGGCCAGTTTTGTCTCTAGTGGCAGCGACTTTAACCATGTGCTGCACAAAGAAGGGTTTTATTTTTTCTTCCGGAGTCTCCCAAGTTCATTCAGCTTCCTTGAGCATCCATGAGTTCCAGTGTCGAGGTTAATAGTTTCACCTGACCAAAAAAAGTGCCCTGCAGAACACACCAATAATAACCTGTCACAAACTGAATCCGCATCTGCTGTATTTACTGCCAGTGCCAGATTTAAGTATAAATTCCCCCAAAACCGCCCCCCCAAAAAATTAAAGGAAAAAAAACTGGATGTACATTTCCAAAATACAAGGTAAAAAACAAATAAAACCTACATACAGCATCAGTGTTTTGTGTTGTGTAGGCTCCTATGATGTAAGTCATGGGCCCCGCCTGCTAGCCTGCTCCCTAAAATATCACTGGTTTGCTCATTTCTATATCAATTACTTTGATAAAATACATATTTTGTTATGTGCAAATGGTTCTAGATACCTATGAGGTCCATAAATTACCATATTCATATATTCAACACAAAAGACAGCAGCAATCTGTTGTTGACAAAGGACAGGTGGACATATAAAGGGTCCCATTACCTTCAGTAGCTTAGGGCCTCATCAAACCTCAATCCAGCCCTGTTTACTGCACTTAAAACTCCCATCAGGAGCATTTTCAGGTAGCATATTTCATGAACCCCTTTTCTGGGGGAAGGGACCCCGATTTTGGGAACTGCACGCACCAGGGCTTCCCAACTACCTGAATCCAGCTTTGGAACAAGCAGAATGAAGCTTGCAAGTCCTGATGGCGTCGCTGGCCCTGCAAACAACATGCCAAGCAGGGTTTCATCCCGGTTTGCAGTGGAAGTGCAGATCATCGTCTGTCCCCAAACAAGTATAAGAGAAAGAGAGTCGCCTTGTGCAAAGGGAAGCAGAGTGGGATGAGTTTATCGAGTTGCCTTCTGCCCATCCATTACCATCAAACCAAGGTTTGGTGTTGTGTCTATCTATCTCAAGGAAGCAATGAAGATACATTCATGCAATTCTATCTCACAATTGAAAGGAGATTAATTGCAAAGCGGTATTAAAGTTGTCAGTCATGTTCTAATATTCTTTTAAAACAAAAAAGAATCCTGCACAGTGTGAGGAGTTTTTAGACATCTTTCCCCCCCCCCCCCCAGTCTCTCTAGTTGATGAGCTATGGCAATGTGTGAAGGCTTTCTGCTTGGCTGTGAGAGAAATCTAGCTGTAAATTTCATACAGTGTCAAGGCACTAACATAAAACCCATCTCTAGCAAACATGCTTTGCATTTATATGACCTTTAAATTCCTGGGGGAGAGGATGGTGGAAGATGCAGCCAGACTCCACAAAACCAGCCACCAGCCGACCATAGGATACCTGCTTCTTTTCCCATTAGCCTATCACAGTTTGCTGACAAGAGGCGAGGGAACGGCAGCTGGAACAAAATATCAAGCATTTCTTTCCCCTCTAGTTCAGGACTGTTCTTTTCATTAGCAAACCAATGGTTTTTCTGCAGGACTGTAATATCAGTGGGGTCTAAGTATTACTCTCCAGAATCAAGTTGCTTCTGTGCCCAATTAGTATTTAAAACCCTAAATGACTTAGACCCCCAAATATCCGAAAGACCCATTTGCTTCCATACAGATTTTGCCGGGTGTTAACATCTGCAGAGGGGCACCCTATTCGGAGTCCTTCTGGCCTCAGGAATTCAGGGATTAAGAAGATTTGGGAATGCTGTTTGATTTCGGAGGAGGCTAAGGGGAAAGTCAGAGGCAAAAACTCAAAAAGGGTTTTGGCCCCCAAACTAGAATACCCCAACTGAATGCTTTCATCCAGCTTTCACCAAACCTGGTGTTTTGAACTGCAACTTCCATCAGCTAAATCGTGGTGGCATTTTATGGCACACCCTTTTTAAGTTCGCAAAGTACTTCACATGCGTTACCTCAGTAATCCTAACAACAGCCCTATAGAGTAGGTCGGTATACTCATCCCACACTACAAATTTCATGGTGAGAAAAGAGAGCTTGAGGATGGGATATCGTGTCTTGCCAGAAAGACATTTGATGAGTTCCTGCTATGTGGCCCAATTCTGTGGATGTTTACTTGGAAGTCGGTACTGCTGAATGCAATGGGACTTTCCCCGGTTAAATGGGAGAAGGAGGAGGAGGAGGAGGAGGAGGAGGAGAAGAAGAAGAAGAAGAAGAGTTTGGACTTGATATCCCACCTTTCACTCCCATTTTTGTTGTTGTTTAGTCATGTCCAACTCTTTGTGACCCCACGGACCAGAGCATGCAAGGCGCTCCTGTCTTCCGCTGTCTCCCTCAGTGAATTCCGGGCATGCACAGTGCATCCGAGTCAGCACTGCTGCTCCCGCGGTGACCGAGCGAGCTGCCAAGCGACCGGCGGCTCATGGGGCTGCCCCGTCCGTAAAGCAGCATGGACGGGGCAGCCCCACAAGCCACCGCCGCCGCTTGCTCGGCGGCTCGCTCGGTCGCTGCAGGAGCACCAGCGCTGGCCTGGACAGACTGAGCATGCGTGGCATTCCCGCGCATGCGCAGTCCGTCCAACGTGCATTGTGATGCCCCCAGGGGGGTGCTTCCACGCGGTGTTTGCCGCCCTGGGCGGCCAAGAGGCTTCCTACGCCCCTGCTTCTACAAGCCATCTTTATGTTTCTATGCAGTCGATGACCATTTCCCACAGGAGTTTGGCGTGTGCGTGCGCATGCAATCATGCACCTTTTGGATATGTGTGAATCGGTCGTTGCCTATACAAATAATTTAGAAACTCCCACAGCTTTGGAGCCTAAGCTTTACTGCCTGAGTTTTATAACTGCTGTATGGAAAGGCACAGGAATCTGACCTTTGAAGAGTTTGTAAGTATTGTAAATAATTTTTAACTGGCCAAACGTGTGGCTCCTTTCTGTGCTACAGGAAGTGGGGAACTTTGGAAGCAACTTAGAAGGGGATATTTTAAACATCTAACTGCCTATATTTCCACACTTTGCTTTGCTGCATCTTTTGTGATTTTAGACATCCGCTGCGGTGCTCTCACTAAAGAGTACTTGCCCCAAACCTGAATCTACGCATCCAGGAATTCTTCTTTTTATATACAATCTTTTTTCTTTCCCAACATAAATGTTACTAGGAGATCACACACAGGAAATCAATTAGCAAGGGGTGGGGACAATACAGACCGGGTCGCAAGACCCTCTAGAAATGTTTGACTCGCATGTATTTCCAAAACCCATGCACAAGTGTCTCCCTGCTCAAACGCCTGGCATTCTCTCTCTCTCTTCCTGGGAGGCAGGGATGAATTTCCGACGGGATAACTGTGCTTAACTGTTTCCTTGTAATGACTTTCCGCCCAACTTGGTGCATGTTGACAGACACATACACACCTCGGGGAAATGGCAGCCAACTCCCTTTGACAGAGCGCCTGCTTCCTGATTAAATCTCTCTGATGCCTCACATTGCGAGAAGTGGCTTGTGGCTAATTAGCAGTCAGAGCAAAATCCGTCTCTGATGCAGAGACATTAATGTCTTTTAACCTTTTCTTCTCAAGGAAGTCTTTCCACCCTTCATCTCCTTGTTTAAGCTTTGCAAAGCAACTTTTCATGGAGGTCATCGGAAGCAAAGTGAAATTCTCTCCACACCCCCCACACCCCCCCAGTTACATCTGTACCTATAAATGAACTACAGTGACGGAACTGTGCAATGGTGTTCTAATGGACTGATAATTAATAATGAGAATATTTAATGGACAATGATTAATAATTAACTCCCCCCATCTGTTTTCCCATGGGGTCTGGCTAAAAGTCAAACAACCAAATCATATCAAGAGCGAAATACAAATCATAGCCTCATAGAACTGTAGAGTTGGAAGGGACCCTGAGGCTCATCGAGTCCAACCCCCGGCAATGCAGAACTATGCAGCTGTCCCATATGGGGATCAAACCAGCAACCTTGGCATTATCAGCACCATGCACTAACCAGCTGAGCTATCACCAAGCTTAGTCTAATCCAGAAGTTTTCAAACTTTTTGAGTCCACGGCTCCCTTGGCCAACTACATTCTTTCTGTAGGGCCCTTGTGGGGCTCAGGAGCCCAGTTACGTCACCCCTTGCCTGCAGGGCTGGCAGCCTCTCACCCTGTTTCGAACACTCTCCATTATGGAGGGTTCCCTCGGCCTCCTCTCCTCCTCTCCCCTCTCCTTGGGAGTCCTCCTGGCAGCCACTGCTGCTGCCCCTGGTCTCTGAGCTGCCCCAAAGAGAGGTGCCTCCTCACACTGCCCCACAGGGACTTGGGACTTGTCTGTCCATTCCCAACAGCAAGGGTTGGTGGACTGGCTGGCTGGGCTCCCTCTCGCCCGCTGGCTTGCTTACTCCAAGGCAGGCATAGGCAAACTCGGCCCTCCAGATGTTTTGGGACTACAACTCCCATCATCCCTGACCACTGGTCCTGTTAGCTAGGGATGATGGGAGTTGTAGTCCCAAAACATCTGAAGGGCCAAGTTTGCCTATCCCTGCTCCTGGCAACCAGCACCCCCTAGCCAGCCCCAGAGGCACCATTCGCTTGGGGAGCTTGTAGCCAAGGCTGTTGCACCAAACAGCTGTGCAAGCCTTTGGGAGGCAGAGACACAAAAGGGCATCAGAGGAAGGAGGGAAGGAAAGAGGGACAGAGGCCCCTGTTATCTGCAGCACCCCTGACCATCATTCAAGGCACCCCAGGGTGCTACGGTACACTGCTTGAAAACCACTAATCCAAAGGTAAGTCTGTGCCTGAGCTTGAGTCTGGACTAAGGATTCTGAGCTCCTGTGTTCTGATTCGATACATGATGTCCAATCACAGAACATTTCAGGATTTGGGCCTTTGCCATTGGCCCTTGAACTCACGAGTCGTGATTCGCAGCTCGGAAGTTTAGACAGCCAATCACGTTGGGAGTGGGAGTGGCCCAGGCGTTCAGGTATGTATATAAGTAGTTGCTTTGCCCCGGTTACCCAGTTATGTAGTTCAATAAAGGTTATTGCTGTTACCGGTGTGTCTTGCCTCATGGGAACCCACCTACACTCCTCTGGTGATGAAGGTGGGATGCTAGGCTAGGTGTGCAGCCCTGGCTAGCTTCCACAAGCTGGGGAACTGTTGCCTCAGCTGAGCTGAAATCACTGACTGCAGCCACAAGGCAGATCACACAAAGCAGACGACATGGCCACCCAGGGCCACACCGAGGAAGTTGACACAACGGTTCCAGGGAAATGGGACTCCTACGCCACCTGGCTTGAGTTCTTCCTTGCAGACAATAAGGTGACTGACCCCGAACTGAAGCGGGCTACGCTGTTCAGTGTGTGTGGGCTTGCTACGTTCAAGATTGCCCAGGCTCTGGTGGCTCCAGCCAAGCTGAGTGATACAACGTTCGATGCAATCGTGCTGAAGCCGAGGACCCACTTTGCTCCCCAGCCATCAGAGATTGCCTGCTGGCATGCCTTCTACAAACAAGACCATGTGAATGGTGAATCCATTGCAGCCTTTGTTGCGGCTTTGCGGCAGGCCGCCCGCCACTGTAGCTTCAGCGACCTGGAGATAATGCTCCGTGACCACCTTGTGTGTGGCCCGAGGAATGAGAAGCTACAGCGGTGCCTTTTTGCCAAGAAGGACCTGGCCTTCCAGGTTGCCTTGGATGAGGCCTTGGCAGCAGAGACAGCTGACAAAACAATGAGAGAGATTCGCCACGGGCGCAGCCCACCCATGGCACGGAAGGCGAGGCCGTGCATTCTGAAGAGATTGTGGGCAGTGAGGAAGACGAGGAGGTCCCAAGACTGTGCCTTGTCTCATCCAAGAGTTTTGGCCAACAGAGAGGTACAGGGGTGCCTTGTGTCAGTTTCTGTGATGCCCAGTGCCGGGCAAGTGGGAAGACCAGCCATATTTCATGTGCCTGCCGAACAAAAGAGCAGTGGGACAACCCCCAGTGCATCCCCTAGCGTCCTACGTTAGGGACTGGGGAGGGTCACCGTGGGACTCCACGTGTCGAAGAATGCCACACCATCTCGAACTGCGCCTGCACACACAGGCCAGCTGCCATGTCTAATTCGGAGTGTGCAGCAGCCGACCTGTGAGAAGATTTGAGCGAATGACCATCCAGGAGGTTCCATGCAAAATGGAGGTTGACTCTGGGCCAATGCAATTACAATTCTATATGCAGTATTCCATCTCTTCATAATTTTGAGAGTTTAGAGGGCAACATGGTCAGGCCTTTGCCATCAGCTCAGGGGGGACAGAGGCACCATGCCCAGCTGTGCCCCCTGCCTCCCAGGATATAATGGAGAGGAAGATGACCCCATCCATCAAACATAGGGTAACTGCAGGGAGAACATAAAAAAGAGCCTGCTCCTCCACATGCAGCTGCTGGGTGACCTTGGGCTAGTCACACTTCTCTGAAGTCTCTCAGCCCCACTCACCTCACAGAGTGTTTGTTGGGGGGGAGGAAGGGAAAGGAGAATGTTAGCCGCTTTGAGACTCCTTCGGGTAGTGAAAAGCGGGATAACAAATCCAAACTCTTCTTCCACATTTCAGAGTTGGGAATCTGTAATGAAAAGGACATCGGAGCAGAAAGGAGTTGAAACCCAGTTCCACAATCTAATAGTATAACCAAATCAGCAATTTTTGATATAACTGTAAAAACTACTCTGAAAATTTATTATTCCAAAAAAATGAAACCTTTGTCTGGTTGTAAATATTAAGATTATACCAGCAAGAACGAGTCTTTCTGTAAAAAAAAAAGAAGAAGATTTAAATCAAGTCTTACTGACTAGTGATTTAAATCGTGATTTAAATAAATTTGGCTTAAATCAAATCCACCCTGTTTCTGATCAGGGGTACACCTTTTCCGTGTTTTTATAATGTAACCGCCCTGTGATCCTCGGATGAAGGGCAATGTAGAAATTTAATAAATAATTTTTAAAATAAATCTGCACTTCCAAGCTGCTAGTCCTCTGTGTCCTCTCCCATCGCTTCCTGCTCCTTAAGAGATCCTACCCACGGCCAGCCCTTAAAGCTGTGCCCTCACGCGCACCTGACAATTAAAGACCTCTGCACCTCCCACCCCAACATAACAGGGGCTCTCCTCCCCCCCCCCCCAAGCCCACGTCCCGCGTGGAAGGAAGGCCGCCAAATCCCATATAGGAAGAAGCGCCGCCTCCTCCTCCCTTCCGGAACTCTGGCGCCGGGGAGGCCGCTTTCCACACGGACGGATTTGAAAAGGGACCCGCGCGCATGCCCAGAAGTGGTCGGGTAGGGAAAAATAACCCGGAAGTAAAGGGGGCGCTGGCTGTGCTCTCCCAAAATAAACCCGGACTCCTCCCCACCCCTTTTTTTCTTTTTGGAAAATAGGATGTATTCCGCGGGGACAGAGAGCTTCCTGCGCCAGGCCAGGTAGGGGGAGGCAAAATGGGGGGGGGGTCCTCTTCGCCTCCTGGCCTGGGGGGCTGGGGGAGGGGGAGCCACTGGGGGGGAGGGAGCAGAAGCCCTTCAGAGGCTTTGGGTTCCAGCTGCTTCTTTGGGGGAGGCTGAGTTGGGGCTTGCCAGTTTCCTCTTCTTTATTAATATTACTTCTTGTTGTTCAGTCGTGTCCGACTCTTCGTTATTACTACAGTTAGTTAGTTAGTTAGTTAGTTAGTTAGCTAGTTGTTTTCCCCCCTGCCTTTTGCCCTGGCAGATTCTCTCTCTCTCTCTCTCTCTCTGGCTTTTTGAATGCTTTATTGATTGAAATGTATAACAATAAAAAGCACATTCATTTGTACCACAGTATTGGAATATGCTTTTGGGATTGACAGGAAGTCTAATCATATGGTTTAATGGTTGACAATTAGCATTTTTGGTAATTTTTGGGTTTTTATTATTTTTTTATTTTTTATTTTATTTTTTTAGGTTAGCGGGGTTTTGGGGTGTTTTTTTAGGTTGTGGGTTCTTTTTCTTCTTTGAGGTGTAAAATATTTTGTACCGGTGATCAAATGTATCGTTTAATAAGAGACATGAAAATACTGTAAAATAATGTTGTTTATTATTGTAATACACGGAGTTTAATAAAAGAAATTTGAATACTTTATAACAGAAGTGTAAAATAGATATTATAGACAAAATGAAAAATACAAAATAAACGGTTCTTTGTTCTTTAATGAATGCATGCTTTGTACATCCATTTGTGACTAGATTTTACAAGACCTCCGATCTACCCCTTGCGTTCCTGAATTAAATTCCTAAAATAACGCACTTAAACTTTACTTTCTCCATTCTGTGAAACGTGGAGACTTCCTCTCGGTTAAGATCTAAGGACACAGAGAGAGCCTGGCTTTATCAGGCCTGTGGCCCATCTATTCCAGAATCCTGTTCTCATGGTGGACAACCAGATGCCTCTGGAAAGCATGCAATGCTCTGATTTGCTCCTTGCCTCACACTGGCGGATTTTCATAATGGAAATATAAGAGTATACAAGGGTCTGTCTTGTGCTTTGCCAACCCATGAGCCACCCAGCCTATCCAGTTGTCACTGAAGTTGCCAGCAGAGTCTTTCCCAGCCCAGCGTATGGCAAAGCAACTACTGTTCTGGTTGGCAAAGGTTTGATGTGGAAGTTTGCAAAACGGAGATTTCTTAATTTCTATATGCTTTCCTATTAGGGAGATCCAGGATGAAGAACTGAGAAAATTCATTTCACGAATCACAGGCTTTCTCCAAAATCAAGACTTCGGAAATGAAACTGTTCATAGCTTGCAAAGACTGTTTTTGATTGTCTCAGCCACTAAATATGGACGGAAGTAAGTGAAGGCAAATGCTGGTTTTAATGGGTCCAAGCAAACATCTGTAGCCTATTTGTAGCTTGGTTAATCAAATGCCACAAGTGTCTCTGAAACTAGGATGTGAGTGGCTTTCCTTACCTTGGGCTGGTTCCCTTTCATACTGGTGTTCAGTCAGTAGAATATAACAGAAATATTAAAACAGCTTACAGTGCAACGCTATACATGGCTGCCCAGTTTGACTTACTCCCAGACATGTGTGCATTGATTGCACCCTTAGCTTCTCTTCATTTTGTGTTTGCTGCTTATGCTGCCTATGCTTTTTGCAGGATAGATGGCAAATTTCTGGAACTTCTGCAGACAGTGTTGCATCTGCCAAAGACTCCTGAGCAAGTCCAGTTTCTTTGTGCTGCCATCCTGAGAGAGACGTCGCTTTGTAATGATTTATCTGTGTCTTGGGATAACATCCAGGACACCAAGCTCCTGAGCCTTGCCTTCTCCATCGTGCTAGCCCAGGTAAGTGAACTGTGATTTTGGAAAGACCACAATTTGGTTCTTTGCTTTGCTTCCCTGTGACTGTGGCCCGTTTCACACCCAGATTTTGGACATGCTATAGTTTTTTCTTGTCATATTTTTTTTAAATGCTCCCTCATCTGGTGAGATCTGGTATATGCCAAATTCCAGGCATCCTAAACTTTTTTTAGTTGTTCACTCAGAATCTTAAATGCAATGCCAGAGGGCGGATGCCTTTTGGGTTAGCTCAGCCCCTGTGGCTTGTGAGCCTTCAAAATCTTTGCTTTTATCCAAAGGGCAGTAAAAAGGCAGTGGTGGAAGCTTTTGGGCAGCGTGTGGTGAAATTCCTGGAAGGCAGGCTTCCTGAAGGTCAAAATGCACGGCACCTTCTCCCCCTCCTGTCAAAAATCATCAGCTTTGTACCGATGAGCCTTAGTGAAGGTAAGTGCAAGAAGTGGGCAGGCTGGTCGGATCTACTTTATTTTTTTACTAGAACCCCAACCTCTGAGCTGAGGAACTGAACTAAGCTGAGAGTCCTTTCACACAAAACTTCAATCCTGGTTAGCATTCTTCGTTTAAAGAGCCTTGTTCAGGTGAGAGAAGTCATCTGGTTGTTGCTATTCTGAGACATTAGGGAGTCTGAAATCCTTGTGTAGTGAAATACCGAATCTTTGGTTCAGGAAATAAAGACCTTTGGGTAAATCAGAATTGGGGGTATCGCTACACCATGGGATACGATCAAGAGATGCCTTTTGGGAATGTAAAAAGGAGGTGCCTTTAAGAAGATCGCGGGAGATATGCAAGTTTTGGCTTCGGAGAGGCACCCTGGCCTGACGAGAACTGGGTTGGGGCCAACTGGTGCTTGTTAGGCTGATGAGTAATTTAGGAGGTAACAGCCCAGACTCACAGCTGCCCTTTTATCTGTGACAGCTGTGACTAACGACCTTAGGGCAGTAATTGGCCAGCGGGGGTGGAGGCCAGGTCCCCTATTGGGTGCTGGGGAGAGGGACCGCGTGGGCTAACCCCTTATCTAGGCTGGGCTGTGTCAAGGAGAGGGGGGCGGAGAGCTTTAGAGCTTGCAGCTTGCCTACTGCTGGAACATCATTGCTAAAGAGCTGAGGCGTCGAAGGACTTTCTTTCCCCACTAGCCATTATGTCTTGGGGGAACGATTGAGGACTTTTGCCAGCTCTTTCGGATGCTAAGCAGTTGAGTATCTAACCCTGCCTGAAGGAGAGGGATCAAGTATGTGTATTTAGTCTAGTTAATTAGATGTTTTGTTGTTTTAAGTTTGTGCCTTGTTTTGTGAAAACTGTGCCTTTTGTGTTTTATTAATCCTTAATTAAAAGATATTTTAGAGAACTTCTGTTCTCGTGTTTTGTTTGCTCCATTGTTTGCTTGGCTATTCCAGTCCTGACCAATCGGCTACTCTACCGTTAGAAGTACTATCTGTGGCTCTGTCTGAGCCGGGGGGAGGCTGTCTGCGGGAGCACAGGGAAAGCGGCCCCCGCGCTTTGGCCTGTAGCGACAGCCAGGCCCCGAACCCAGGGGGTGGTGGCAGCAAGAGACCTCCTGTGACCCGGCCGGAGGGCTGGGTACAGGCAAAAGTAAAAGTAAAAAGGGAAAAACCCCGCAATTCCCCCTGCTTGCTAGAGAAGGGGTAGGGGGGAAGCGGGGCTAATAACTCTACACCTTGATCTCCTGCAAGCTGCCTAGAGATCTGCCGGTAGACCGAGATCTACACAGGAGAGCCAGTGTGGTGTAGTGGTTAAGAGCGGTAGACTTGTAATCTGGTGAACCGGGTTCGCGTCCCCACTCTTCCACAGGCAGCTGCTGGGTGACCTTGGGCTAGTTACACTTCTCTGAAGTCCCCCAGCCTCACTCACCTAACAGAGTGTTTGTTGTAGGGGAGGAAGGGAAAGGAGAATGTTAGCTGCTTTGAGACTCCTTCAGGTAGTGATAAAGCGGGATATCAAATCCAAACTCCTCCTCCTCCTCCTCCTCCTCCTCTTCTTCCTTCTGTCCACCCCTCCTGTAGAAAACAACCAAGTTAGTTTGAGGCTGGGACTTTGAACATTTGTTCTAGTCCTTTGAAACTGTAAACCACCTTAGGTGCCTCAGCAGAAAGGCAGTATATCGTTCAGCCCAGACACTGAGGTCCAGCTCCAAGGGCCTTCTGGAGGTTCCCTCACTGAGAGAGGTGAGGTTACAAGGGACCAGGCAGAGGGCCTTCTCGGTAATGGCTCCCGTCCTGTGGAATGCCCTCCCACCCAATGTTAAGGAAATAAACAACTCTCTGACTTTTAGAAGACATCTGAATGCAGCCCTGTTTAGGGAGGTTTTTAATGATTGATGTTTTATTCTGTTTTTAATATTCTGTTGGGAGCCGCCCAGAGTGGCTGGGGAATAAGTAAGTGGGGTATAAATAATAAATTTATTATTGTTATTATTCAGACTAGCCTTCCCCAGTGTAGTGCATGGCATATGTTTTGGCCTTGCCAAATTTGGTACTGTGGGTTTTGTCATCCAGAACTTCAGGCGGGGAGCAGTTTGAAGAAGGTTTTTTGAACCATGCTGAGGTCTCTGGGGGAAGGGCAATATACTAATTTAATTAATAAATAATAATGATGGTAATAATAATAATAATAATAATAATAATAATAATAATAATAAAACCTGGACACTGCCAATGTCTAAAGCAGGTAGCTGTTCTGCTCTGCTTATGCAGTCAATCAGTATATTTTCAGTCAGTATTACAGAGATGAAGTTTTAGAGGCTAAGGGGTTTGCTGTTTTGCAAGAGCGATTAAGTGCAATAAACATAGACTGCATCTGTTAGGATTTTAATGTAGCCTCAGCTGCTACAGCTTGCTATTATGATTAGTATAAATCACATGAGTGTCTGAGAGAGTGTGGGGAAATGGAATACTGTCTTATCTCTTCCGCCTAAGTGTTGTTTTTCACTTCTGCTGTGTCGCAGTTTGTTTCTTGTTCTGCCGGAGCTCGGAGAACACAGACATGGAAAATTGATTCTCTGTATATAGACTGTAAATAAACGTAGTTTAGATCTACGGATGTTTCCTTCTTCTTGCTGTGTGATGCTAGAAGACTTGTGTGCTCTTCTCATAAGAGAAGGGTCGCAGATATAGGCACTCTGGACTGAAGTGACATGCCAGCCAGAGAGGGCCTCCTCTTGGAGTTCACCGTCTCCGAGCCAGCGCCATTCCCAACAGCATCCAGCCCAATGTAATTAGGAAATGCTGGAGGTGTTTATAGAAGGGTAGTCTCTTCTGGTTCCTGATAACAACTCCAGTTCCAGCCTCTTTTCTCCACAGATGAGGGTGCGTGGGTAGAATAAATTGTGGGTGTTAAAGATGCAAATCCACAGGAACGGCTCTTTTGTTGATCTGCAGAGTATTCTCGCTTCTGGCCCCAAGCACTAAACTCTTCTCTGGACAGCGTAGGGGCAGATGAAGCTGCAGGTGGAACCGAGGCTGCCTGATGGTGAACCATTGGAATTGCCGAGGCTCCCCACAGTTGTCCTCTGTTGTGTCTTTCTGACGGGCTGTGTTGCTTTCGATCCATAGATCAGATCAATCTGCTCAGCAAAAGGATGGTGGACTGGCTGAGGTATGCCAGCGTCCAGCAAGGAGCCCCCCATTCCTCTGGAGGCTTCTTCAACCCTCGAGCAAGACAGGTGCGGAACTGCAGCTCTAGGAGGCATGAGCCCCAGCTGGCTTTTTAAGGGAGGGCACATGGAAAAGCCACCCAGCGAGTCAAGTGCACAGACTCAGGTTCTGCACTGGGGTGACCCTGAATCCTGCCCTTCCCCCAAGGAGCTTGGAGTGACTTGCATAGTTCACCTTTGCCTTTGCAGCAGTGCGAGTTTCCCCCAGGCATCCGGTTGGCCACTGTGAGAACAGCAGGATGCTGGAGGAGGTGGACCACTGGTTTGATTCTCATGTTTGGCCTTTATAAACACCTGGGCTCTCTGGTCCTGATTCTCTGATTTCTAAGTAGCGGCTTACCCTGCTCTTTCTCCCGCCCCACAGCCTGGCCCCATCATGGAGGTGGACGGCACGGCCACCACCGACTTCTTCACTGTGCTCTCAGTCGGCCAGTATTACACAGAGGACCAGTGGTTCAACATGCAGACTTTCTCCATGTTGCGGAAGTGGCTGTTGTGCTACGGGAGCAATGGGGCAAGCAGTCCAAATTCAGGTAAGGATCTAGAGAGGTGGAGGGGAGGGCGCTGGGCATATAGCCAATGAGGAACATGATTGGCAGCCGCCGTCAACACATCTGCTCTAATGGTAAGACATGAAGGGATCAGGTGGCGAATGGCATTGTTTATAGTGACATGTTCCACAACGGATAGGATAATAAATACAATATTATTGGTTTGTTATAATTAGGGGGGGGGGATCTCTTCTTTTGGGTTGACATGTTCTTTGCATTTCTTCAAAAAAACACAAACTCTCTTTATATATAGTGAAGAGAGTGTGACTTTGCAATCACGAATTAAACCACGAGGTCTCACGAGGAGAGGTTGCCTGTTGCAACTCTGCACAACCCACTGCTTATTCCAATGGGCTTCTGTTGGGGGCAGCTAAGTTGTGCTGTGTCATCCACATTGGGAGTGATTAGACCATTCAATTGCACCTCATGCAGAGAGGCAGTAGAGTTACCAGCCCTTAGAGGAGCTATGCCCAGAACAGGGACTCAAGCAGAAACATTGGGGTGGGCAGAGAAGTTAGGCCCTTCTAAGTCTAGGCAGTGCTTGCCATCTTACAGTCTCAAAAGTAAACACTTTCAGTTTTAATTGCGTTAGAATGTGGGTTGGAAATTTAGGACAGTGTTTTTCAACCTTTTTTGGGCAAAGGCACACTTGTTTCATGAAAAAAATCACGAGGCACACCACCATTAGAAAATGTTAAAAAATTTAACTCTGTGCCTATATTGACTATATATAAAGTAATTCTCTTGAATTTTTCAATTTTTCCCACGGCACACCAGGCAACATCTCGCGGCACACTAGTGTGCCGCGGAACAGTGGTTGAAAAACACTGATTTAGGAGACTTTTGGGGAAAATAGGAAATTGACACAGATAGATATTTACTTAATACTGATTTGAAATTTGTTTTTTTTTTTTAAACAGAATTTATTGACATTTTCACAAAATAACACAAACCCAACCCCCACACCTACAAATATCAAAACAAATACAAATACACATAATGTCAGGATTCTTCTTCTTGTCTGTATACCTTACTAAAAAAAAAAATTCTAGTTCCAAATCTTGACGTTTGACTTCCCCCGCCTGTACACCTTCGGTTTTAAAACAATACACTATTTCCTTAACAACTTTTCTCTATAAAAATTTAGCATTACTTAAAAAAAAGGAAAAAACACCTTTATCTTAATCTTTGCATTATAACCTAAAACTTAACCAAATATTCTTACAGCTAGACTTATTTCTTCTATCATTTATCATGCTGCTTTTAACTTAGATTCAATATCTCCTTACTTATTTAAAATAAACTTGTAATTAACAGACTTCACACTCCGATTTCGGATACCATGGCAGACCATCTATGTTATACTTTAATTGATTCAGCCCACTCCCCTTTTGTCCATTATCTTCTCCTGTCTTTCACCAGAACCGGATCTCCTATTGTATTCTTCTGAGTGTCCACAGATCCTGATTGCAACCACAACAAACCCTGCATCGAGCTCCAAGATGTTCGCCCTCTCCAATCTGAGTTTCTCCGTGTCTTTGTACCATACTTCTTCTTCTTGTAGAAATCTTAATTCTATGTCCCTCGACCCCGAGCTGCCACCTCGAAGTCTGGATATTAAAAATCTTTCCGTTCCAGGGTTACTGCCACCCCCTGAACTCGGCCCCTGTTCCAGACGGATTTGCTCAGCCATCTCAAACCATCCTTGCAGCACATCTTCCAACTCTTTGCAAAAGTCTGTTTCCATTGAATAAAACTTTCGAAAAGCCTCCTCTGTGGAAAACAAATTCTTTCCATTTATAATCGCACTCAAGGCTCTTAGTTTTCGATCAAGCAGTTCCAGTTGAAAGACAGTAAGCTTTTCCTCCTCCTCCCAGTCCTTCAGTGCCAACATAAATGCAAAGTCCAGCATCTTCGGGGGGAGGTGGGTATCAGATTGCATTTCCTGTCTTTTCCTTCCTTTGTCTGAATTTTTTCCTACGCAAGTCCGAAACGTCGCCATTTCTTCCAATGCCGGAGTATAAAGACCAAAACTTCAAATGGAGATATTTTTTCCTCAGTTAACCCCCAAAAGGAGATCTCAACAGACTCAGCTTTCAAATTCCAAGTACTTTCAATTGATTGTTGTAGCAGCAGTCACTTAAAGAGTTAATTTCTTTCACCACCCGAAGGGAGAGAGGCGGGCTGCCTTTCTTCTCTTAATCCCAGAGCTTTCCCGGAATACAAAGAGTCAGTCAATTACTCACAGCTTCTGGTTTCTTAGCAACTCCTTAATGATAGGTAGAACAGAGACGCTCATCACGGACTTTGCCGCCGCATGTAAACATCCCGGTTGGGGCATTTCCCCTAAGGCCCGGCTCCGTGGTCCCTTCACCCCCACTCCCCCTTTACAGGGGGTGCGGGGGAAGGGTTCGGAGCACAATGGGCACAGCCGGGGAGCCCAGGGCACGGGACGCTCTTCCCGTGCCCCAACTGGAGCCCGCTATGCGGTAGCGGAGCTCCTAACCCCCGGGATGAACTGGGTGCCTCGCAGCCGAAGCAACCCACGACCATCCATGATTGCGCCAGCCGCCGGAAGCCAATACTGATTTGAAATTTGAACTTGAACCTACTTAGTATGCTGGTAGGTTCTTAGCCTCACAGTTGTACCTTGGTTTTCGAACAGCTTAGTTCTTGAACGTTTTGGCTCCCGAACGCCACAAACCTAGAAGTGACTGTTCCAGTTTGCAAACTATTTTTGGAAGCCAAACGTCCGATGGGGCTTCCACGGCTTCCAAAAGACGCACTCTGGTTTCCAAACGTTTTGGAAGTCGAACGGACTTCTGGAAAGGATTCCGTTCGACTTCCAAGGTACAACTGTATTAGTTTTTTCCTTCCTGTCTTTTAATTATTTTCTTTCTACTTAATTTTCTTTTTCTTATCGTGTAAAAGACAAGCTGCATAAAAGTGGGACTGTATCAGGCTGAATTTATTGGTTGTGTTTTGCTGATTTGGAATGTTTTGTACACTATTTTGATTTTCAGTTAATAAAATTACTAGAAAAAGAAACCGAGGAAACCTTTCACTAACTCATCTTGTCCCATCTTTATGTTTGTGTGTGTGATTTTTAATTGTATAGAGAACAAGCAGAAAATATAAAGTTGACATATAACCTCCCCCCATAACAAAACAGGAGCGTTAGGACCATAAATAAGAAGACCATACATCAGTGAGAGGCAAAAATAGGTACAAATACAAGAATAGGAGCCGAATCTTAACAGAAGACAGGGAGGAGATCATGCAAGCCAAATTGCCCAGGCGATTGCTAACAGGCGTTTTTGTCTGAGTGATTCAGAGGTATATAAAACAAAGTCCCACCATATTGCACACAAAAGACCGCAGCTGTTCCTTACCCTGCAGCAAATGTAGGTTGTGGGAAAGAATCTTTTTTCAAGACTGCGATGTTCCTACACCACGCTTGCACGGATAAATTGCTCACTTGTCCCTTTCTTTGCAGACGATAAGTCAGAGGTGGACGGCTCGGTCATGTCCATGGTCTCCGTCACCTCCACCTCCAGCCGCCTGCTCCCCCCCAAGGAGCGCTTGCGGGAAAAGGCCTTTGAGTACTGCCAGCGGCTTCTAGAGCAAAGCAACCGCCGTGAGTCCCCTTTTCTGTGCTTGGCCTGCTTCCTGCTGGTGAGGGTGGCAGAGATTCTGGGGTGCTGTTTGCTCTTTCACTCCTTCTGTTTTCCGTCTCCTGTTTCACATTGCAACTTGCACAGAAACTAATTTTTTTTCATGCGCCCATATGTCTGCATCCCCTTCTGGAGTCTTTCCTCCCAACTATTCCTCCAGTCGTCTGTGAGGGGAAGGAAAGGCCCAGCTCTTCCTGGAGAAGCAGCAGGCGGAGGTGGCTGTTTTGGCTCGCATGCCGACTCAGTTGTCACAAGCAGGGTATGTTTAGCTTGGAAAAGAGGAGACTGAGAGGCACCGTGATAGCCACCTTAAATATCTGAAGGGCTGGCACGTGGAAGATGGAGCAAGCTTGTTTCCTGCTGCTCCAGAGGGCAGGACCCAAACTAATGGATTCAAATCGCAAGAAAGGAGATTCTTACTGATGGTAAGAACTTCCTGATGGTAAGAGCTGTTTGGGCATGGAAAGAGTCATAGAATCATAGAATCCTAGAGTTGGAAGAGACCACAAGGGCCATCCAGTCCAACCCCCTGCCAAGCAGGAAACACCATCAAAGCATTCCTGACAGATGGCTGTCAAGCCTTCGCTTAAAGACCTCCAAAGAAGGAGACTCCACCACACTCCTTGGCAGCAAATCCCACTGTCCAACATCTCTTACTGTCAGGAAGTTCTTCCTAATGTTTAGGTGGAATTTTCTTTCTTGTAGTTTGAATCCATTGCTCCGTGTCTGCTTCTCTGGAGCAGCAGAGTCCCTCGGGAGGTGGTGGACGCTCCTTCCTCAGAGGTTTTTAAGCAGAGGTTGAATGGCCACCTGTCAGGGATTCTTTAGCTGCCATTCCTGCATCACAGGGGGTTGGACTAGATGATGATGATGATTAATGATGCTTTTATTTATGCCCCACCCATCTGGCTGGGTTTGATGTTTTATCGTAAAAACACGATAAAACATCAAACATAAAAACTTCCCTAAACAGGGGTGCCTTCAGATGTCTTCTAAAAGTCAGATAGTTGTTTATTTCCTTGAAATCTGGTGGGAGGGCATTCCACAGGGCGGGCGCCACTACCGAGAAGGCCCTCTGCTTGGTTCCCTGTAACGTCACTTCTCGCAGGGAGGGAACTGCCAGAAGGCCCTTGGAGCTGGACCTCAGTAAAAGATGGGGGTGGAGACGCTCCTCCAGGTATACAGGACCAAGGCCGTTTAGGGCTTTCAAGGTCAGCAACAACTCTTTGAATTGTGCTTGGAAATGTACTGGGAGCCAATGTAGGTCTTTCAGGACCGGTGTTATATGCTCTTGGCAGCCCACTCCCAGTCACCAGTCTATCTGCTGCATTCTGGATTAGTTGTAGTTTTCGGGTCACCTTCAAAGGTAGCCCCACGTAGAGCCCATTGCAGTAGTCCAAGCGGGAGATAACTCATGTGGTCCCTTCCAACTCTACAGTTCAATGTTTCTGTGGTTCTGCGAGTTCAATTTTGTTTTTTTCTGCCAGGGGCTCTGAAGAAAGCCGACGGGGATCTTCAGAAAGCCGTAAGTAGCCTGAAGGAAGGTCTTGGGCCTTGAGCAGGGATCTCGGGGAGCCATTCCGGAATCCTAAACGGTGACGTCTCTCCCCCTCTTTCCCTCGCACAGTGCCTTATTGAAGCCATCACCATCATGGATATCATTTGCAGACAGGACTCTTCCTACGTCTACCGCTCACTCTCCTGCCTGAAGAACTTGCATAGCCGGATCAGCGGGGACCTGTCTTATGCCAGGGTGCTGCTGCCCATTGCCCAGTTCTTCCTGAACCACAGTGAGTAAGGCTGGCTGGCTGATGCGAAGCTCTGCCTCCGAAACTGCCTTGGTAGGGAGACCAGCCACGATGCCAGACAGCTTCCGCCACGGCCTCCCTTTCCCTCTGACTCTGCCGGGGGGGAGAGAGAGAGGCCAGAGATGGGAGCCAAATCCTTGCCAGGGAGAGGCAGCAACTGCATTGGAGATTCCTGTCCTTATAGGCAACAAGGGGCAGATTGCTTGCCTTGTGTTTCCCTCTCGGCAAAAGCAGGAAGCTGAACTCCAAGCAATGCAGCGCAGGTGGCGGGAGGAACTTGGGTTTGTCACAGACTTGCCCCCAGACATCAGGTCTAAACTGAGAAAGGGGCTTTTTATTATAAAATAGCAAAAAAGGGAGAAAGGGAATGCAGAAAGGAACTTTACGAAACATTAAGAGGCTTGCAATGCTATGCTAAGGCTCTTGGAAGACAGTCCTGATTTACTGAATCTGTATTTACATGAGAATCAGGACCTGGTGGGAAAACTACTTTCTGGATTTCTCTTAATGGAAGAGCTTTAAAGTTGCAAACTTGAACTCTTGGTAGAAGAGAGGGTGGTATTTCACCCATACAGAAAAATGGACTCACAAATTAAGATTGGCAAGAGGAACAAAGCAGAGAGACACCTCTGGGAAGAATGGTGGCGCTTCATTTCATTTACAAACTGCTAATAGTTTTGGTGTATGTGCTGGAATGTAGGTTTTCATAATCAACCTTGCAAGGTCTCCGGGGAAGTTATACAATAAGAATAATAGGAGTGTCTAATACACACACAGGGACCACTCATTTAGACTCAGTGTAAGTATATGTAAGGTTCGTGTGATGGTGCCTCACGAGTAATGGAGCAGGAGCCCAAAACAGTCCTTTGCAGTTTTATTGTGCAAACTATTTACAGTGCAGAGCTACAAAAAGCATGTCTGTCTCAGTCGCTGGCAGAATCCGGGAGTGGCCCCTTCCGGCCTCTCCCCCAGCATAATAACTTTGGTACCCCAAGTCTCCTCCTACCCTCCTTGCGTTTCACTCCTCTGCGCAACTGGGGTGCCGGAAATGGCGTGCCTCCCTCCTGACCAGCCGGGCGAGGTGAGCGCAGGGTCTCAGCAACACCCCCAAGCCCTCTCCCCGCCAGGCTCCCTGTTTGTGGCTCCTGGCTAGAAGAGGTGCTGGGGCTCTCAGAGGCTTCCCTAAGCCCTCTCCCTGCCAGGCTTGTTCCTTCCCTCTCCTCCCCACTGGAGGTGTGGCGGCTTTCCCCACTGGAAGAGGTGCTGCTGCTGAAATGGTGTTGGGGCTCTCTATGCTAACGGACCCTCCGTTCCCCTCAACGGGCCAGGAGGCAGTTCCCTGACAGTATATATGTATGTATTTCATTAAAAACTGATACTCATTAAAAACTGTCATTAAAAACTGTCATTACTGAGGAGGCAGGTTTAGTCGTTGTCTGAGGACTATCCCTGCCTCCAGGTCTGGTCCTGACCGGATGGATACTGGAATCAGCAGGGGATACCCACATGACCTGAAAGTGTTGCTGTGTAATGCCAGGTCAATGATTAACAAAACCACTGCCATCCACGACTTGATTGTGGATGGAGGATTTGACCTGGCATGTGTAACAGAGACTTGGTTGGATGAAGCAGATGGGCCTGTCCTTGCCGCTGCTTGTCCACCAGGTTTCTCTTACGCACAGCAACCCAGGCCATCTGGGCGGGGAGGGGGGGTTGCAGTGATTTTTAGGAAGTCATTAGTTTGCACCAGGCGTCCTATTGGGAAGACCCAGTTTTCTGAGTGCATGTTCTGGAAGTTGGGCAATAGGGGCAGTACAGGATTCCTTTTGGTGTACCGACCTCCCCGCTGCACCAAGGATTCCCTGCCCGAGCTGCTTCAGGTCGTGGCGGATATGCTCCTGGAGACACCTAGTTTGGTTGTCTTAGGGGATTTTAACATCCATGCCGACACGACCTTACAAGGGGCCGCTCGGGACTTCGTGGAAAGCATGGCCTCCATGGGGCTGTCCCTGAATAAGTCTGGTCCAACTCATAGCCGCGGACATGCCTTAGACCTGGTGTTTACCTCTATGGATGTTGGTGATCTGACACTAAGTAAAAGTGAAACAAAAGAAGTGCCATGGTCAGATCACTTCCTGGTGCACCTGGACTTCTCTGCGACCCTTCCCCTCTGCAGGGAGGTGGGACCGATTCAGATGGTCCGCCCCCGCTACTTAATGGATCCAATTGGCTTCCAGAGAGTGGTAGGGGATGCATTATCCCATGTTGATGGCCTTTCAGTTGATTCCCTGGTGGCCCGCTGGAATGCGGAGTTAACCAGGGCTATTGACTGTCTGGCTCCGAAGCGTCCTCTCCGATTGCATGGAGCCCGGACAGCTCCGTGGTTTTCCCCGGAGCTGAGGGCGATGAAACAGTCGCTGAGACGGCTAGAGCGCCGGTGGCGGAAAACTCATTCTGAATCAGACCGGACACGGGCTAGAGCTCAACTTCGAGCCTACCAAGTGGCAATGGCGACAGCGAAGAGGACCTTCTTTGCTGTTTCTATTGCATCTGCAGAAAGACTCTTCCAGGTGGTTCGCAACCTAGCAGAACCACCTTTGTCACCGGGGTCTGGTAGGGACCCCAAGATCTCCTGCAATGCTTTTGCAAAGTTTTTTGCAGATAAAGTTGCTCAGATTCAGAAGGAGGTAGACTCCACCGTGGGAGCAGGGCTGGGGCGGGAGAGTGCTAGAGCTCTGTCTAGTCACGTTTCATGGGATCAATTTCAATCTGTTACCTCCGAGGATGTGGACAGGCTGCTTGGACGAGTGAAACCAACCACCTGTGTCCTTGATCCTTGCCCATCCTGGCTAATAAAAGCGAGCCGGGAAGGACTGGGCGATGGGCTCCGCGGGGTGGTGAACGCTTCCCTCTGTGAGGGAGTCTTCCCATACCCGCTGAAGGAGGCGGTCATTAAACCGCTTCTTAAAAAAACATCTTTAGACCCGGCCAATATGGCCAACTATCGCCCAGTCTCAAATTTACCATTCTTGGGCAAGGTGATTGAGCGGGTGGTTGCTGAACAACTCCAAGCACGCCTGGAAGAAGCGGACCATTTGGATCCCTTCCAATCGGGATTCAGGCCTCATCATGGGACTGAAACTGCCTTGGTCGCGCTGGTCGATGATCTCCGGCAGGCTAGGGACAAAGGTGAGAGCTGTTTCCTAGTTCTGCTGGACATCTCAGCGGCCTTTGACACCATCGACCATAACATCCTTCTGGACCGGCTAGAGGGGTTGGGAGCTGGGGGCACTGTTATACAGTGGTTCCGCTCTTTCCTCCTGGGCCGTGTTCAGAAAGTGGTGGTGGGGGATGAGTGTTCAGACCCCTGGGCTCTCACTTGTGGGGTGCCTCAGGGTTCTGTCCTCTCCCCCATGCTTTTTAATATCTATATGAAGCCGCTGGGAGGGTTTGGGTTGGGTGTTCATCAATATGCAGATGACACCCAGCTCTACCTCTCTTTTAAATCAGAACCAGTGAAGGCGGTGAAGGTCCTGTGTGAGTGCCTGGAGGCTGTTGGAGGATGGATGGCGGCTAACAGATTGAGGTTGAATCCTGACAAGACAGAAGTACTGTTTTTGGGGGACAGGAGGCGGGCGGGTGTGGGGGACTCCCTGGTCCTGAATGGGGTAACTGTGCCCCTGAAGGACCAGGTGCGCAGCCTGGGAGTCATTTTGGACTCACAGCTGTCCATGGAAGCGCAGGTTAATTCTGTGTCCAGGGTGGCTGTCTACCAGCTCCATCTGGTACGCAGGCTGAGACCCTACCTGCCCGCAGACTGTCTTGTCAGAGTGGTGCATGCTCTGGTTATCTCCCGCTTGGACTACTGCAATGCGCTCTACGTGGGGCTACCTTTGAAGGTGACCCGGAAACTGCAATTAATCCAGAATGCGGCAGCTAGACTGGTGACTGGGAGTGGCCGCCGGGACCACATAACACCGGTCCTGAGAGATCTGCATTGGCTCCCAGTACGCTTCCGAGCACAATTCAAAGTGTTGGTGTTGACCTTTAAAGCCCTAAACGGCCTCGGTCCTGTATACCTGAAGGAGCGTCTCCACCCCCATCATTCAGCCCGGACACTGAGATCCAGCGCCGAGGGCCTTCTGGCGGTTCCCTCACTGCGAGAAGCAAAACTACAGGGAACCAGGCAGAGGGCCTTCTCGGTAGTGGCGCCCACCCTGTGGAACGCCCTCCCGTCAGAAGTCAAGGGAATAAACAACTACCTGACATTCAGAAAACACCTAAAGGCAGCCCTGTTTAGGGAAGTTTTTAATTTGTGACTCTGTATTGTATTTTGGTATTTGTTGGAGGCCGCCCAGAGTGGCTGGGGAGACCCGGCCAGATGGGCGGGGTATAAATAATAAATTATTATTATTATTATTATTATTATTATTATTATTATTATTATTATTATTATTATTATTATACTGTGGTTTACAAACAAAGAATAAAATAGTAAGATTATTGGTAAAAACAATTAAAACATACAGGGAATTTAAAAGCAGCAATAAACCAAAAACACACCAGCATTCTAAATATCTGGGTGCAGTGTGTGTGGATGGTCAGAGGAGGTGACAGAAGAATAAGGGAACCGTGGTCCATATTTATGAATGATTTAGCCCGGGTCGCCTTGAGTGAGAGGCTGCCCATCTCTCACACAGCCAGGAAAGGTCCCTTCAGTGCCTTTTGAAGCCAAGAGACGAGGCTGGAAAAGTGCTGATTTTTAAATTTTATTTTAAAGCATGTTGCTCAGGCGACCTCTGGTAGACATATCCAATGAGCTCTTAGATTGTGGACTTGGAAGGGGCAGAAGTTAATGTGCCTCTGGGCTAGCTGTGTTTTTTAGGAATGTTGCAGCAATACTAGTGGCTGGAAGCCACAAGGTGGGAGAGTTCTCCTGTGCTCCGGTCTTGCTTGCCGTTTTCCCAGCAGGCATCTGATTGGCCGCTAGGAGAACAGGATGATGACTTAGATGGGCCATTGGCCTGATCCTGCAGGCTCTTCTCATGCTGTAATTCTCTTTTTGCAGCAAACGTGCCTCAGAAGGACATATTGCACTGCTCTGTATGTTTTAAATTAACGATTGTAATTTTTTGGTGATTATTTTATTGTTTTATCTGAAGTTTTTTTCTACAATCAAGTGGTATATAAATTTTAGTTGGGGTGTGTGTGTGTGGAAATACCGGTACTCTAGGTCTGTGCCACCCTGGGTTTCCTCCTCCCCAAGGCTGACTAAGGCAGGATGGAGAATGCTAATTTTTTGTGTGTGTGTGTGCGTGTGTGTCCTTGCTCCCCAGGTGAGACGGCGGCTGTGGACTCCGAAGCTGTTTACAGGCACCTGTTCACCAAAGTTCCCGCTCAGCTTTTCCACAGCCCGATGCTGGCCTTTGAGTTTATCCAGTTCTGCAGGCACAACACCCGGTTCTTCACCGAGAACCTCAGCATCTTCCGACAGAACTTCCCAAACCTATTCAAGGTACCTGGTAGCAAGACTCTCACGTGGCCTCGTTGGCAGAAGTTAAAACCTGTCGGAGAATGTGCAGGTGGATTCTTCCTTTTCATCCAACTGCTCTTAGTTGGCCCTTTCTCAGGGCCGTTATTATTATTATTATTATTATTATTATTATTATTATTAACGTATTTAGATGCAGCCTTCCTCCCAAGCTGAGATTCAAGGCAGCTTCCACCATTTAAAAGTGACATTATGAAATGCAAAGGAATAAAAACAAACTGGTTGAAAAACATCAAAACTACATTTCGAACTAGCAATTAAAATCCAGTTTTCTCTCACAGCAGCCCAGGGGTCAGCGTTGCCTGCACGTTTGTTTCCAAAGGCCTGTCTCTCTCAACAGGAAGGTCTTAGCTTGCCAGTGGAAGGATGTCTGGGAGGGTGAGCCAGTCTGACCTCTCTTGGGAGGGAATCCCACAATATGGGGGCAGCCGCAGAAAAGGCCCCGTCTTTGTTGGGTCACCTTCCAACAATGCTTCTGATGTAGATCAGAGAGAAGGGGCTCACCCAAAGACCTTGGCACCCAGGCAGGTTTGCAGAGGGAGATGCAATCTTTCCGGTAGCCTGTCCCAAAGCCACATGGGGCTTAATTAACACCCTGAACAAGGGATTAACCTGCTCCCTGTAACCAGCCCCGGTCAGCAATCTGGCCACAACTTTAGGAGTGATGGAGATGCAAGGGAGAGAGGAGACCAGTGCCGGATTTACGTATAAGCTAAACAAGCTCTAGCTTAGGGCCCCACTCTCTTGGGGGTCCCCCCCAAAAAATTAAAGGGGGGAAAACCTGAATATACATTTCCAAAATATAATATAAAAAAACAAATAAAATAAAACCTGCATACAGCAACAGTGTTTTGTGTTGTGCAGGCTCCTATGATGTAAGTAATGGCCCCCACCTGCTAGCCTGCTCCCTAAAATATCACTGGTTTGCTCATTTCTATATATAGGGTGCCTACATTCTGCATGGGCTGGTTGTATTTCAGTTCAACAATTACTTTGATACATATTTTGTTATGTGCAAATGGCTTGAGATACCTATGAGGTCCATAAATTACCATGTAGCATATATTCAACACAAAAAAACAGTGACAGTTTTTTGTTGACAAAGGACAGCTGGATATATAAAGGGCCCCATGACCTTCAGTAGCTTAGCCTTAGGGCCTCATCCAACCTAAATCCGGCCCTGGAGGAGACCCACCTGTGTGGCCAGCTGCGACTATTGAGGAAGAGCCACAGGTTGTCTTGTTCAGCCTGCAGCATCTCCAGCTAGAGAAGACACCTGCTCGGGATGCTTGAGAACTGCTGCCAACCAGAGTAGACGTCGTTCTAGATGGGCCCAATGGCCTGCCCAAGCTTCAGGCACCGACATTCCTTTGCATAGGAGGAGCTGTAGGTCTGGGCTTGGATCATTGGCTCTGCTGTCTTCCCTCAGTGAGGGGATCTATAGTGGGAGAATCCACTTGGGGTGTGGAGGGAGAGCAGGCCCACTCATTGCAGTTTCATCTCGTTCCCAACTACCCTCCTTGCAGTTTCTGGCATGGAACAGCCCAGCCCTTGTTGCCGATTATATGGACCTTCTGCCAGCCCTGCTTGGGACCGACACGGCCGTGGAAGTCTTCCACCTGCTTCTCGACTTGCCTTGTGTGGCAGCGGCGCTGGATGTCCAGCTGAGGTAATAGCTCTCCTCCCCGCAGCCTAGCGCCAGGAAGCACAGGGTAATGCTATTACAGTGTTTACCTTGGTTCTCAAACTTAATCCATTCCAGAAGTCCGTTCCAAAACCAAAGCCTTCCTAAACCAAGGCGCGCTTTCCCATAGGAAGTAATGCAAAACGGATTAATCCGCTCCAGACTTTTAAAAACAACCCCTAAAACAGCAATTTAACATGAATTTTACTATCTAACGAGGCCATTGATCCATAAAATGAAAGCAATAATGTTCAATTATTCAAATAAATAGGACAGTATTGTAGATGATAAAAATTAAAATTATTATTTTTTCTTACCTGCACTGATGATTGTTTGGTTGGGGGGCTTTTATCCATTTCCACAGTCACACAATCAATCTGAAGAAGTGTGCATGCACACGAAAGCTCATACCAATAACAAACTTAGTTGGTCTCTAAGGTGCTACTGGAAGGATTTAAAAAAAAAATTTTTTTTTGACAATCAATCAATCAGTCAGTCAGTCAATCAGTAGCTGAACTGGGTTCCACACAGTCACAAAAACAAATTAACCGAAAAAGCCTCAAAAACAAAAACGCAAAATAAATAGCAAAAACAAAAGCGCCAAACTTAACCCATTCCGGAAGTCTGTTTGACTTCAGAAATGTTCAAAAACCAAAGCGCAGCTTCTGATTGGTGCAGGCACCCCAGAAACAATAGCCGAGCTTCTGAAAAACATTAAGAAACCAGAACACTTACTTCCGGGTTTTTGGTGTTTGAGAACCAAGGTGTTTGAGAACCATGGTACCACTACTATTTTATATTTATTTATACCCAGACCAGGACTCAAGGCGGCTGATCAGGTAAAGTGGAAAAAGCTCCGCCAAATACAGGTGAAACTCGAAAAATTAGAATATTGTGGGAAAGTCCATTTATGTAAGCAATTGTTTTCATTAGCTACTGGAGTTTAATATACGAGATAGACTCATGACATGCAAAGCGAGATATGTCAAGCCTTTGCTTGTTATAATTATGATGATGGCGTACAGCTGATGAAAACCCCAAAGTTGAGATTGTTAATTTGGGGTTCTCATCAGCTGTACGCCATAATCACCACATTTATAACAAATAAAGGCTTTACATATCTTGCTTTGCATGTCATGAGTCTATCTCATATATTAGTTTCACCTTGAGTTACTGAAAGAAATGAACCTTTCAATGATATTCTAATTTTTCGAGTTTCACCTGTATGTAGGGTTTGGTGTCAGCGTTGCTTGTTTCACCTGTATACCTTTACAGGCTTGTAGGAAGGGGTGGGGGCTTCTTGTGGCCAGATTCCTCTGCATTTTTAACGGACGGTGCTTTTGAACAAGGTGCACATGGGCTTTTCATCTGTCGCTAGGTCTGCCCTGACTCCCCTGCCTGAGAGGACACCTGTGGACTCCGCTGTGAAGCCAGCCACCTGCCTGGAAGCTTACCGCCACCCGGACTACAGAGCCCTCTTCCAGTATCTCCTTCGGGTCGAGTCGGCTCCTGGAGACCCTGGCAGGTAGGAGGCCATCCCTGAGACAAACTGCTCTTCTTATTTGATGCTGTCTATTTGGGAGGTACAGTCGTACTTCATGTTACAGGCGCTTCAGGTTGTGTGTTTTCACTGCGCTGAACCCGGAAGTACTGGAACAGGTTACTTCTGGGTTTCGGCACATGCACAGAAGCACTAAATCACGCTTTGCACATGCACAGAAGCGCCGAATTGCGACTCGCGCGTGCATAGACACGGTGCTGCAGGTTGCAAATGTGCCTCCTGCACGGATCACGTTCGCAACCCGAGCGTCCACTGTACTCCTACCTTGCCCGCTAAACAAAGTTCCCAAGGCACCTTATGATATAACCAAAGTACTGTTGCGGTTGTGGGGTTTTTTTTGGGGGGGGGGCAAATCTTCTTCTTAATGATTTTCATTTTTTTGTCCAAATTGGTCACTAATTAAAACAAATTAAATTGAAGCAAATAGACATTTTCCCAAATCTGAACAAATTGTAACATTTTACCGAAACTTCCCGCACCCCCTCCTGGATGTGTTGATGGTTCTCCTTGGTGCTGCATCATAGAATCTTAGAGTTGGAAGAGACCCCAAGGGTCATCTAGTCCAACCCCCTGCAATGCCGGAATCTCAACGAGATCATAACATGACAGATGGCCATCCAAGCTCTGCTTAAAAACCTCCAAGGAAGGAGAGTCCACAACCCCTGAGGGAGTCTGTTCCACTGTCAAACAACCCTTACTGCTCCTGATGTTTAGTTGGAATCTCTTGTCTTGCAACTTGAAGCCATGGGTTCGAGTCCTGCCCTCCAGAACAGGGGAAAACAAGCTTGCTCCATCTTCCATGTGTCGGCCCTTCTTATATCTTAATATGCGATTAAAAACCTCCAAGAGAGGCCACCACCTCTCGTGGGATTCTGTTCCACTGCTGAACAGCTCGTACCGTCTGAAAGGTTCTTCCTGATGTTGAGTCGGAATCTCCTTTCTTGCAACTTGAAGCCATGGGTTCGAGTCCTGCCCTCCAGAGCAGGGGAAAACAAGCATGCTCCCTCCTCCATGTGACGGCCCTTCAGATATTTGTCCCTTTGGTGTGATCCAGCTGCAGCCAGACTTCTGATGCTATTATGGGTTCTTCCATTGTGGTTCCCCCCCCCCACACACCAGGTTGACTCCCATCCGCCAACTTCTGGGATCCATGGCCAGTTCCCCTCGCGTGGTGCAGTGTGCGGAGAGCGTCCCTGTCTTACTGCAGCTCTACTTTGGAGTCGTAGCCGAGGTAAGGTTTGCTTCCCCCCTGCAAGGATCTGTTCCAGTTGCATTTCCTCCAATACGCCTACTTCAGTGAAAGTGTTAAACTAGGGCTTTAAAAATTCAAACGTCAAAAGTGCATCCAATGCTTAGGCATCTGGGTCCCTCCCCTCCTCCCAAATCTGGATTCAGCTCCTGTTCTGTAGTCTAGGAGGGTATTCACTGTGACTGGCATGATGGCTCTGAGTGTTCTACAAGGCTGGATTATTCCATGTTACGCTTGCAACAGCCTTGAGGAGTGATGGCAATTGGGGGGGGGGGGAGGTTGCTGATTTCTGCCTGCTTACCATGCATGAGTTTGGCTAAACTGCGGGAGGCAGTGGAAGACACGACTGTACGACTGAACAACAACAACCATGGAGACTGGCACTTGCTTCTGAGAAAGTGCTCAAAGGATGGCATCATTAGGCCACAGTCCTCAGCACACTTACTAGGTAGTAAAGGTAAAGGTAAGGTAAAGGACCCCATGACAGTTAAGTCCAGCCAAAGGCGACTATGGGGTTGCGGCACTCATGTCCCTTTCAGGCCGAGGGTGCCGGCGTTTGTCCACAGACAGCTTTTTGAGTCATGTGGCCGGCAGGACTAAACCGCTTCTGGTGCAACGGGACACTGTGACGGAAACCAGAGCGCACGGAAATGCCGTTTACCTTCCCGCCGCAGCGGTACCTATTTATCTACTTACGCTGGTGTGCTTTCGAACTGCTAGGTTGGCAGGAGCTGCGACAGAGCAACGGGAGCTCACCCCGTCTCGGGGATTCGGACCACCAACCTTATGATCAGCAAGCCCAAGAGGCTCAGTGGTTTAGACCACAGCGTCACCCGCATCCCTTTACTAGGTAGTAAGCTGCAGGGACGCGGGTGGCACTGTGGGTTAAACCACAGAGCCTAGGGCTTCCTGATCAGAAGGTCGGCGGTTTGAATCCCCGCAATGGGGTGAGTTCCCGTTGTTCGGTCCCAGCTCCTGCCAACCTAGCAGTTTGAAAGCACGTCAAAAGTGCAAGTAGATAAATAGGTACCGCTCCGGCGGGAAGGTGTTTCCATGCGCTGCTCTGGTTCGCCAGAAGCGGCTTTGTCATGCTGGCCACATGACACGGAAGCTGTATGCCAGCTCCCTCTGCCAATAAAGCGAGATGAGCGCTGCAACCCTAGAGTCGGACACGACTGGACCTTATGGTCAGGGGTCCCTTTACCTTTAGCTTAAGCTGCAGGGAACACAATGGGATTCTCTGCATTGGATTGCTGTTACCCAGTGTGCTTTGCGGCTGCACCAGGATTTGAACTTGGGTCTCCCTGGTCTAAGTTCAGCACTCAAACCACTAGACATGCCAGCCCTCAACCTAAAGGCGGATTTGTTGTTTATTTCTTTATTCTGGGAAGCCTCAGCAGCACCATGGGTGCCGATGACGTGCTCATCTCTGTATAGTGAAGGATTTGCCGCTAACCAGGATGTGGAACCATGGTTGGAAGTGTGTTGGCAAGGCCTGGTTTGTGCTGCATCTGCTCCAATCGAAAGCACTTTCCCTGCTCCTCCAGCCTCTGTCCCTGCAAGATAACAAGCAGCTGCCCCTGGTGTCACTTTGGACAAAGTCCTCCAGGAGCAAGCAAACTAAGCCAGCTTCAGTGCACCTTTGGGATCTGAAGCAGACCTAAGTCCATAAGCCAGTTATTTCCCAGAAGAGGCGTCTGGTTGGCCCCTGTGAGAACAGGATGCTGGACTAGATAAGGCCCCCTTTGGCCTGATCCAGCAGCCTCGTCTCATATCCTCAGCGAGGGTCAGCGCTAACCCTGGTCCACTGGTGTGGCTGCACCACCACGCCAGAATGCAGATGGGTAAACCGAAAAAGATCCCCTGTGTTGCAAAACAGGACAGTCTGCAAAACATCAAGCGGCACGTAGGCTAATAATATATTGACAATATTTATATAACACTATCAAACTGTTTCAAAATTCATAGACGGAAGACGTGTAATATGGGCAGGGAGTCACAAACTAATAAGAATCAAGTAACTATGCCATAAGCAGAATGATTAGAATGGTATGTCACTGTAAAGAATGAATGAAATTGAAGCTGAACGCCTTTCCGCAGTAAATAACCGGTCCAAAATGTTGTCGAGAGTGAGCTGCAGCGTGGTGATGCTATAAGAACAGATTGAATAGAGGCCTGCCATTTCAATCTCTGTATTGTATTTGAATAACAAAATCGAAAATTCTTTCTAGTAGCACCTTAGAGACCAACTGAGTTTGTTCCTGGTATGAGCTTTCGTGTGCATGCACACTTCTTCAGATACACTGAAACAGAAGTCACCAGATCCTTAAATATAGTGAGGGAGTGGGGAGGGGTATTACTCAGAAGGGTGGTGGGAATGGGTGATAGGCTGATAAGTGTGGAAAACCTGTTGACGACTCTAAACGGCTGCAATTAGTCTTGCAGGGAAAGGCAAGGGGTGAGATGGCTAAAGATAGCTTTGTTATGTATAGTGAGATAAGAATCCAATGTCTTTGTTCAAACCAGGTTTCTCCATGGTTTTAAGTTTGGTGATTAGTTGCAATTCAGCCACTTCTCTTTCCAGTCTATTTCTGAAATTTCTTTGTATTAAGACAGCTACTTTGAGATCTTGTATAGAATGTGCTGGGAGACTGAAGTGTTCTCCTACTGGTTTCTCTGTCTTGTGATTCCTGATATCAGATTTATGTCCATTTATCCTTTGGCGTCGGGTTTGGCCTGTTTGTCCAATATAGAGAGCTGAAGGGCACTGTTGGCATTTGATTGCATACACAATGTTGGAAGATGAGCAATTAAATAGTCCTGAGATGGTGTATTTGAATGTAATGGATTTCATTTTGTATTATTGCCAGCTGATGAAGAATTATCATTGAAAAAGTTCATTATCCTGGAAGAACTGTTCTGTCTGCTGCTGTGCTCGGAGCACCCTTTTGTGACGTTTGGAGCACCAACCACCTCACTTCTGGGTTGCTGTTTTATACATTTGGATCTGATATTTACTGCGGAAAAGCATTCAGCCTCAATTCCAGTCATTCTTTACAGTGACATACCATTCTAGTCATTCTGTTTATGGCATAGTTACTTGACTCTTATTAGTTTGCCCATATTACACGTCTTCCGTCTGTGAATTTTGAAACAGTTTGATAGTGTTACATAATATTGTCAATATATTATTAGCCTGTGTGTTGCTTGGTGTTTTTCAGAATGCAGATGGGTGGCAGACCTGCTCAGTAGATCTTTGTTATAGCGGGCGATGGGATGAGTGCAGCATGCAAGGGCCTGGGATTCTCCAGGATTCCTGGATCTTCCTTCGCTGAGTTAAGGCACTGAATGGTCCGTGCTCTTCCTGCTTCTCCAGTTTGCAGATGGGGCTCTTGCAAACAAGCTGGTCCTGGCAATCCTGGAGAGGAGTGACCAGCTTTATGGAATCCCGGCTTTCAAGGCAGAGGTGTTCAGGTTAGTGTCGACTCATCATCTCAGGCGGGGAAAGGGCAAAATCTGCCATCTCCAGACTGGGGAGTCTTACGGTAGCAACCGAAGCTCCTGGATGGAGTAGTTCTATAGTGTTGCCTCTTGAGCCTCTCTCTCCAATGGAGCTATTTTCTGATTTGATACTACCATTGTCTCTTACAGTCAAGATTCCTCTTGGGATATTACCGTATTTTTCGTTCCATAAGACACACTTTTTTCCTCCTAAAAAGTAAGAGGACATGTCTGTGCATCTTATGGAACGAATGCATGGTCCCTGGAGCCGAATTGCCTAGGGGCCAAAAGCAGATCGTGCTTTTTTTTTTTTTTACAAAGAGAGAAGGGGGTGTTGAAAGGAAGCCGCTGAACAGCTGTTCAGCAAGTGATCGGGAGAGAGATAAGGCTCCCTTTCCAGCCCTGCCCCCTTGTCCAGGCCTCCATTGTTGAATGCAGAGGGAGGCTGTTTGTTTCCCCAACGACATGGGACTGGCTGATTAGATTATCTGTCTGGAAACTGTAGAAATGGCTGTAGGACTAGAAGATGCAGAACTGTGAGTTGAACCCTATAAAAACAGGGCTTTTCCTTTTTGAAAAAGAAGCTGCACCACTTTCAGCTGATCCTCAAAAAAGCAGGGCTTTTCCCTTTGCAAAAAAGCTGCACCACTTTCAGCTGATCCTCAAAAAACAGGGCTTTTCCCTTTGCAAAAAAAAGCTGCACCACTTTCAGCTGATCCTCAAAAAACAGGGCTTTTCCCTTTGCAAAAAAAAAAAGCTGCACCACTTTCAGCTGATCCTCAAAAAACAGGGCTTTTCCCTTTGCAAAAAAAGCTGCACCACTTTCAGCTGATCCTCAAAAAACAGGGCTTTTCCCTTTGCAAAAAAAAGCTGCACCACTTTCAGCTGATCCTCAAAAAACAGGGCTTTCCCCCTTTCCTCCTCTAAAAACTAGGTGTGTCTTATGGAGCGAAAAATACGGTATTTTTCTGTTCATCGCCCTGACCTATTGGTTGCTTACGTCTCTATCCTAAGCCTGGTTTATTCAATTGTTTTATTTATAAAAATATTTATTTACTGCTAATTCATTTTTTAAAAAACGAGCGGATTACAGCAATGGCACACAAAGCTCATTTGATAAAAACCACATTAAAAAACTTTAAATCAGAAATCAGCTAACTTACTGTGGAAAGGTATATTGCCTGCTTAGGCATCACGGACTAGAAAAAAATTCAGCAAGCATTTAAAAGCTGAGACAGAAGTTGTCTACTGAACCTCTAGTGGCAGAGAGTTCCACAGGACCGGGCAGATGACACTAAAGGCTTGGTTTCCAAGTGATGTGTATATTATTGCAACTGAACTACTGACACTGTTCTAACTAACCAAATGTTCTTTAGCTGAAAAGGCTTCGCAAGTGGCTTACAAAAATCGGTAGCAAAACAGTCTGTACCTCCAGGCTTGCAATCTCTTTAAGACACGACTCACAAAGAAAAGAAATGATGGGAGGGAGAGAGGAAAAAACAAGCTCCATTCATGTTCTTATACCATTAACAAGCTTTTTAAAAAAGGCATTGTGAGCCATGGAGACAGTAGTGCCTTTGGATAAGAAAAGTCTGAGGATGATTGATTGGAAGAAGAGGTGGCTCTTGAGAAAATGCCAGGGCAGCAGCTAGACTAAAGAAGTGTTAATTGATTAATCACACGAGACTGAGTCTGGCATCTAAATTTGCATATTGGTTTGGGTTTTTTTAAGGCACCAGCTCTCTTTGCTTTAAGATTGTGTGCATCTTCAGAGGCCTTATTTCCTGTGCACACAAGAGAAAAGGAGAGAATGCCTATCTTTTTAAAAACAAAATAAAATAAAAATTTCCTTCCAGTAGCACCTTAGAGACCAACTCTAAGGTGCTACTGGAAGGAATTTTTTATTTTATTTTGTTTTGACTATGGCAGACCAACACGGCTACCTACCTGTCTCTTTTTTAAGTTCAGGTCTCTTAATTTAAAATTTTTCCTAGCTGCCGTTCATGTGAAGGTTCCAGGGTAAAATGTACAAAAGTGAATAAAATCAATCCCCATATAAATACAGTTTAAAGTAAGCATTAAAAAAAAAAACATCCAAGAGAAAGAAGGCATACAAAACCACCCCAGAAATACAGTTCCCAAGAATTTCATCTACATGATAAACATTTGTATTACAAAAAAAATAGCATTAAAAAAACCCTACCCTGCCAAATAAATCAAGAGCAAGTTTTTAGTTGATCTGTGGTTAAGAGTCGTAGACTTGTAATCTGGGGAACCGGATTCGCTCCTCCGCTCCTCCACATGCAGCTGTTGGGTGACATTGGGCTAGTCACACTTCTCTGAAGTCTCTCAGCCCCACTCACCTCACAGAGTGTTTGTTTGCGGGGGGGGGGGGGAGGAAGGAAAAGGAGAATGTTAGCCGCTTGGAGACTCCTTCGGGTAGTGATAAAGCGGGATATCGAATCCAAACTCCTCTTCTTCTTCGGGAGTTTTGACGCAGCGAATCCAACAGATGAATCCCTTTGGCGTTGCAGCCCTAATTGATGCATGCTATCCTGGTGTGGGGCTACCTTTGAAGGTGACCCGGAAACTACAACTAATCCAGAATGCGGCAGCTAGACTGGTGACTGGGAGCGGCTGCCGAGACCACATAACACCGGTCTTGAAAGACCTACATTGGCTCCCAGTACGTTTCCAAGCACGATTCAAAGTGTTGGTGCCGACCTTTAAAGCCCTAAACGACCTCGGTCCTGTATACCTGAAGGAGCGTCTCCACCCCCCGTTGTTCTGCCTGGACACTGAAGTCCAGTGCTGAAGGCCTTCTGGCGGTTCCCTCACTACGAGAAACCAAGTTACAGGGAACCAGGCAGAGGGCCTTCTTGGTAGTGGCACCCGCCCTGTGGAACGCCCTCCCATCAGATGTCAAGGAAATCAACAACTATCTGACTTTTAGAAGACATCTGAAGGCAGCCCTGTTTAGCGAGGCTTTTAATGTTTAATAGATTATTGCATTATAATGTTCTGTTGGAAGCCGCCCAGAGTGGCTGGGGAAACCCAGTCAGATGGGTGGGGTATAAACATTATTATTATTATTATCATCATCATCATCATCATCATCATTATCAAAGCCTTTGTGACAAGGCCTCTGCTGCCACAAGAGCCTCTCCCAGAGCCCACCCCAAACGCCTCCTGCCAGAAGCCTATTCAGGAGCAGAAAGTGGCCCAAACGCTGTTTTGGAAATCTTGCTCTCTTCACCTGTGGGTTGTAGAGAACTCCTAGTCACCCCGGCTGTCCCCTTTTCCCTGCCAGGGTGATGAGCTCCCAGCTGTCGGTTCTGTGCAAGCTGCACCCTTCGCTGGTGGTGGAGCTGTCCCAACAGCTTCTGGAGTTTTCGGGAACGGTCACCAACATTCAGACCAAAGAGGACCTATACACTGACGTGGTAAGCAGAAGCCCACTTGCCCTGGTGGGTAGGACAACCCCCAGCCCTACACACCCATCTGGGATACTGATCATATCCCTTATGCCGGGAGAGGGGAGCCTGCTGGCCTTCCAGATGTTGCTAGACTCCATCTCCCATCATCCCTGATTTAAGGGGCTCAGCAGGGCTGGCTGGGGCTGATGGGAATCCAGCGACCCCGATGGTCTGCAGGCTGCTCTCCCTTTGTGTTAGATTCAAAACAGGGGTGGGGGAATCTGTGGCCCAGATTCTAAGCTGTTTCTTCTCTGATCCACCCAGCTGAAGCGTTGCCAGTTTTTCATCCATTCACCAACTTGGCGTTTGCTGTGGAATTCCCTCCCCAGATAAAATTAATCTGGCATCTTTTAGGTACCAGGCTAAATTTCTGCTGGTAGTTTTAGCAGAACATTGACCAGCTGTTAATTTAGTCCTTGCCCGTTTTTTTAAAATCACATTAACTTTTAATTTGGTTGCTGTTATTTTACATGCCGATTCACCTGACCTCGTGGCGAATGTGCGCATAATCCGTCCCTGAAGAGGGAATTGTGTACACAGTTGGGGGTTCTGGTTGATGTACAGAACCCTCAACAGGCTGTTTGGAATGTCACATATCTTAACTGCATTTTTGTACATTCTCCAGCTGTTACATGTTAATTTCCAACAGAATTTGGGAAATGCACCTACCAGTATCTCGATTTTGCAAGCCACATCACTTAAAAAAAGGAATGGATCAAAAATGTCTTAAATAACCAGAAGTTAGCAGACCCTTTTGGAGTTATGGAACAATTTAAACTACTGAGTTTAAACCACAATTAGTTAACTTATTATTTAAATCCCACTATTTCCCCCCAAGAACTCAAGGTGGCATATGTGCCCCCCCCTCCTATTTTGTCCACACAAAACCCCTTAAGGTGAGGTAAGGTGCAGGGAGAGATGGAAGACTGAGTGGGGCTTTGACCCAGGGTCTTCTCAGTTCCAGCCCCCATTTTTATTCACACCCTATTGTTCAGTTCAGAAGGAGCCACAAGGCAGTTTGCTAGCACACTAACATGAGGACTGCTTGTACCTCTTCTGGCACATAGCCTGCAGTTACGCCTGAGGCCCAGGAGAGTAAGAATCAGAGAAGGGACCACAAGAGTCATCTAGACCAACCCCCTACAGTGTAGGACTTGCAACTAAAGCACCCCTGAAAGATGGCCACCTGACCTTTGTTTATAAACCTCCAAGGAAGGAGAGTCCTCCACCTTCCAGTTCTGGGCACCACAGTTCAAGAAGGATACTGACAAGCTGGAACGTGTCCAGAGGAGGGCAACCAAAATGGTCAAAGGCCTGGAAATGATGCCTTATGAGGAACGGCTTAGGGAGCTGGGTATGTTTAGCCTGGAGAAGAGAAGGTTAAGGGGTGATATGACAGCCATGTTCAAATATATCAAAGGATGTCATCTAGAGGAGGGAGAAAGGTTGTTTTCTGCTGCTCCAGAGAAGCGGACACGGGGCAATGGATTCAAACTACAAGAAAGAAGATTCCACCTAAACATTAGGAAGAACTTCCTGACAGTAAGAGCTGTTTGACAGTGGGATTTGTTGTCAAGGAGTGTGGTGGAGTCTCCTTCTTTGGAGGTCTTTAAGCGGAGGCTTGACAGCCATCTGTCAGGAATGCTTTGATGGTGTTTCCTGCTTGGCAGGGGGTTGGACTGGATGGCCCTTGGGGTCTCTTCCAACTCTAGGATTCCATGATTCTATGATTCCTAGGAAGTTGGTTCTGCTGTCCTACCCTCAGAAAACTGCTCCTGGTTTCAGCCAGCAGAGTTTCCTCCCTTTCTTAAGGAGAACTGTTGGTCTTTCCTTGGCCCGGTTGAGAGAAGGAGGCACCAGGTGCAGCTGAGTCAATTCCTGCTTAGTTCGTCCACCCCTAGGGTCCCACAGGCTTTCTCTGCTGCTTCCCTCTCATGTTTCTAGTCCTCTGTGAGGCAATGAGGTGTGTATGCCCCTCTCTGAAGGAGTGTGCCTTCCCACAGGTGTGGACCATTGGCGAGTACGCGTCCGTGTCGCACGACAAGCGGTGCACGGTGGAGCAGATCAACAGGTTCTTTGAAGTCCTTGAGGCCATGCTCTTTGAGATCACTCAGCTGCGGCCCTTGGCCAGCATCCCCAAATACTCTCCTCGCGCCATTGCCGTCCTCATGACTGCGCTCACCAAGCTGGCATCTCGCAGCCAGGACTTGATTCCAAGGTTTGAACCCGGGGGGCGGGGGGTGGGGGGTGGTGAGGGAAGCAGGACTGAACGTCCGCTCTGGTTTGTGTATGCACACCTGGTAAGAACTGACGAGGACATCAGTTAGGGCTGGGCGACATCTGGTCTTCAACATTGTGATATATCGCCAGCTAAACGTCTAGTTATACCAATATATCACAATGTAAGAATGGAGCTATGTAGAGGCGTTGGCTGGCTTCACAGTTTTTCCTGCATCGTGATTTCTGCCAGTGCCTGCTCTTGTGATTGTAATTGCCACCACTGCCTCTTGTGGCAGTGAGTTCCATAGTTCATTTATTTGCTAGAGTGAAGTACTTCCTTTGCCTTCCCCCAAAAAAACACTTTGCTTAACTTCCCCAGGACCCCTTACCTGGGTGAGGTGTGCAGGATATGTTGGCGATGACAGGTGACCAGGTTTGGAGCCCACAGCCCCAGTGGCCACCCCACTCCAGCGGGAAGCCTGTTTCTCACTGAGCCAGCCTGCCCCCAAACCTCGGGGAGCGAGGGGTGCCCTCCTTCCCCTCTGCCCTGCGAGGTGGCTCAGCCCCACCCTTCTCCCCCTGTCTCCTCACAGGGTGTCCCTCTTCCTGTCCAAGATGCGGACCTTCATCCAGAACCCGGCCATCTCCTCCACCTACAGCCCCGAGGACGCCGAGGCCATCCTGACCCGGGCCACGGAGCTGATGAACTTGCTGAAGATGCCCAGTGTGGCTCAGTTTGTCCTGACCCCATCCCCTGAGGTCTCGAGCCCCCGGTTCCACCGCGACACAAACGTTTCCTTGCCGCTGGCCATGAAGGCAGCCAGCCAGATCCTGGAGAGGGGAGCAAGCTCCATTCCTGGATGAGTCCTTCAGATGGAAACGTATCATCAAGGGCTGTTGGCTGTGGGGGGCTGCCAGAGGCATAGGCAGAGTTTGGGAGGGTGGGGGGGGGGGCAGGATCCCCCCACCAACAGGGTGGAGGGAGTCTCTCTGGGGAAGTTTTGTGGGCAAAGGAATGAAATTGGCCAAGTCGAACAATTTCCTTTTCGAAAACCGGCTTGATTTTTGCCTTCCCCATTGTTTGGGGGCGATTCTGCCTCCCTTCTCTGACTTCTCAGGTGCTTCGATTTGCCTGTCCTGTGCTTGTAACTTGGCGAACAGTTTACAGGCTTTCTTTCCCCAGCCCTGTAATCAGCGTTGTTGGATCTGGGCTCCCCTATGAATAAAATGTTGATTTGGCATAGCCAGGCGCAGTGCAAGCTTGCTTCTTGATCTGCTGCCTCAGAAAGCAGACTTCCGGGGGCAGAAGGCTCCCGGCTCCCATCTTTAAGGTCTGAGTCTCTGGACTCCCTTGGAGCAGCAAAGGGTTTGGGGCATTTCTGCACTCCCGGCTAGCCCCACAGGTGACTCTGAGCCTGTCCCCCATTCCTTTCCCCCAGCTCTCCTTAAAGGTAAAGGTAAAGGGACCCCTGATCATTAGGTCCAGTCGTGGACGACTCTGGGGTTGTGGCACTCATCTCGCATTACTGGCCAAGGGAGCCGGCGTACAGGCGCTTCCAGGTCATGTGGCCAGCATGACTAAGCTGCTTCTGGCGAACCAGACCAGCACATGGAAATGCCATTTACCTTCCTGCCAGAGTGGTACCTACCATATTTTTTGCTCCATAAGACGCACTTTTTTCTCCTAAAAAGTAAGGGGAAATACCTGTGCGTCTTATGGAGCGAATGGTGGTCCCTGGAGCTGAATTGCCCAGGGGCCAAAAGCAGATTGTGCTTTTTATTTTACAAAGAGAAAAGGGAGTGTTGAAAGGACCCGCTCAGCAGCTGATCAGCAAGAGATCGGGAGAGAGATAAGAGTCCCCGGCTCCCTTTCAGCCCCGCCCTCCTTTGTTGAATGTGCTGCAGAGGGAGGTTGTTTGTTTCCCCAGGACATGTGACTGGCTGATTAGATTATCTGTCTGGAAACAGTAGAAATGACTCCCTTTCCTCAAGATTTTTCAGAAATGTGAGTTAAACTCCATAAAAATGGGGCTTTTCCTCTTTGCTTATCCCCCTTTGCAAAAGGAGCTTTGCTTTTCCCCCTTTGCCAAAAAGCTGCAAAACTTTTAGCTGATTCTCAAAAAAGGCCTTTTGCCTTTGCAAAAACAGCAGCAAAACCTTTAGCTGATCCTCCCAAAAAAACAACCCCAAACCTCAGGGCTTTTCCCTTTACAAAAAAGCTGCAAAACTTTTAGCTGATCCTCAAAAACAAAACAAAAAACAAAACAAAACAGGGCTTTTAGAGGAGGAAAACCAGAAAAATATTTTTTTTTCTTGTTTCCTCCTCTAAAAATGAGGTGCGCCCTATGGTCCGGAGCGTCCTATGGAGCGAAAAATACGGTATTTATCTACTTGCACTTTGACGTGCTTTCGAACTGCTAGGTGGGCAGGAGCTGGGACCGAGCAACGGGAGCTCACCCCGTCATTGCGGGGATTTGAACCTTGTGATTGGCAAGCCCTGGGCTCTGTAGTTTAACCCACAGTACCACATGCATCCCTCCAGCTCTCCTTAGCTTGAGCCGATTCAGTAAAGTCAGGCCACCTGAAGGTCACAGGTGTGATGCTCAGCATCTGCAGGCATGGCTGGGAAAAGGCTCCCAACCTGAAACACCAGGAGAGCCATTGCCAACCAGCGTTAATGGCGTTGGCCTCAGCAGAACACCAGAAGGGCCTGCTGGATCAGGCCAGTGGCCCCTCTAGTCCAGCATCCTGTTCTCACCGTGGCTGACCAGATGCCCTGATGGGGAGCCCGCAAGCAGGAGCTGAGCACAAGAGCCCTCTGCCCAGCTGCAGTTCTCAGCAATGCAGAGCTATAGATGTTCTGATAGAGTAAAAGGTAAAGGAGCCCTGGACGGTTAAGTCCAGCCAAAGGTGACTATGGGGTGGCAGCGCTCATCTCGCCTTCAGGCCGAGGAGCCGGCTTGTCCATAGACAGCTTTCCAGGTCATGTGGCCAGCAGGACTAAACCACTTCTGGCACAACGAGACAGAAACCAGAGCACAAGGAAATGCCATTTACCTTCCCACCACAGTTGTACCTATTTATCTACTCGCACTGGTGTGCTTTCAAACTGCGAGGTTAGCAGAAGCTGGGACAGAGCAACAGGAGCTCACCCCATCGCAGGGATTCAAACCGCCGACCTTCCGATCGGTAAGCCCAAGAGGCTCAGTGGTTTAGACCACAGCACCACCCATGTCTTTTACCTCTGATATAAATCAACCTAATAATAGCCTCCTGGATCAGTCCAGTGGCCCATCATCTCTTTCCGCACCAAGTTTTCCTCTGGGGGGAAGCATATGCAAGCTTTGAGCCTTGCTGCCGCCAGGCTCTGGGGAGGTCGTGCAAGGTCTCTGCAGCCCCTCACAGCCTTCCAGAGTCCTCACATGACATTTCCAGGGCACTGGCGCTGTGGTCTAAACCACAGAGCCTAGGGCTTGCCGATCAGAACGTCGGCGGTTCGAATCCCCGCAACAGGGTGAGCTCCCGTTGCTCGGTCCCAGCTCCTGCCCACCTAGCAGTTCGAAAGCACATCAAAGTGCAAGTAGATCAATAGGTACCCCTCCGGCGGGAAGGTAAACGGCGTTTCTGTGCACTGCTCTGGTTCGCCAGAAGCGGCTTAGTCATGCTGGCCACATGACCCGGAAGCTGTACGCCGGCTCCCTCAGCCAGTAACGCGAGATGAGCGCCGCAACCCCAGAGTCGTCCGCAACTGGAGTTAATGGCCGGGGGTCCCTTCCTATATGGTAGGGATAGTCACACTGGGCGTTTTCCGGACTGGGCTCAATTCTGCCTTTTCGCACAAACCGCCATGAATGTAACCCACCCCCTAAGTTGCCGGCCTGCTCCGCAACTGTGCACCCCTTGAGTCTGTGTGAATGGTGTTCCCCTTCCCGGCACTCCTTTGCCCTCCCTTTTGCAAAAATGAACACGGATCCCAGAATGAGACGCGGCTGCCAACGCTTGTTACGACGGTTGCTAGTTTTACTGTATCCAGTTATTAAACCCAGAGGAAAGGAGCTTGGACATACCGGCCCTTTGTCACTGGCCTTGTTCTTTTATCACATCTTCTGCAATACTGTAACTATATATACATTATTATTATTATTATTTTTAAAAAAGATGCACGGTATTAACAAATGAAGGTTGTCTCCCTTCCTCAATCCACGGAGAAAAACACTCGTCTTTCAGCCCAGCGGACCGAGGATGCTCATCCCGGCAGAAGGGATTGAAAATGTTTGTCTTTCAGCTTGAGAAAAATGCGCTTTAATACTGTTTGCCTAGAAAAACAGAAGCTTCTCCTGTTCATCGGGGTATTGGAGGAGGTCTTGTGTAAATGAGATAAAGTCTCTCTACGTGAACGGGACCACTGATGAAACTTCTCTTGAATCACTGGCATATTTTGGCTTCTTTTCCTGATCTGCTACCCGGCACGCAAAGGATGGTGGGCAGCGAAGCTCTTGCGGCCATAAGCAAAACTGCTGCATGCCCTGGCAAGGGCCAATCCGTTTGAAAAGGGCCAAGTTCCTTCGAGGAAGATGGATCCACCAGCAGCTATTGGCTACAGCAGCCCTGTTGAGCCTCCTTGCTCAGAGGCAGTTGAGCTGCTGAATGCCGGCTGCAGGGAGGGCGGCTGCCTTCATGGCCTTCCTTGGGAGCTCCCTGAAGAAGGCATCTTGCTCAGAGAGAGGCTCCTGGGCTTGGAGATTTAGACTAGGTCTGGTGTAGCTGGGCATGGCTCTCCCATGCGCTTCTTAAGCAGGTGTTGAGACAGCCCAGCAAATTTGGAGGAATCCTGCCCTGTGTCTATCCATCATTGGGTCTTGGATTTGATGGAGCTGTGCATTTGGGGTGGCCAATAAATGGGGGGAGGGGCTGGCTGTGAGGCCCCTTTAATAATAATAATAATTTTATTTACACCCCGCCCATCTGGAACATGTCCCCAGCCTCCCATCTCTCTCTGCTGCCTGACATCCATTTCCCCTCCCTGCGGACTCCGACTCCCATCAGCCCCTGTCAGGATGATGGGAACTGTAGTTCAGCAACAGGCTCCAGGGGTAGCGCTTCCCACCTCTCGTTCTGCACATGCACTATGTCATAGTTGTGGCACCCCCCTCGGCTTGTCGCCCAGTGCAGAGAAACCGGTCATGCTGTTTGGGGCTCCCCATTCCGCCTTACTTTGCACCCTCGTCTTAGCCTGGCGACGGCAGCTTCTCCCCCCTGGGCCTGTACAGGAGCAGGTAGCTAAGTGACAACAGCTCATTTTCTCCCAGGCATGTTTGCAGTTAGCGGTTGAGGGCTTGGGATGTTGCTGCAAGGCTAAGGTCCCATCCAGAAGGGCTGGGTGCACAAACAGCTGGTCTCTAAATTCTCCAGTTGCAATGACAGCAGGCAGCCACAACGGGGCAGCGCTGCCTCTCTCTAAGTCGCTAGCTGTTGGCACCTGATGTCTGCAAGAGCGAAGCCCAGCCTTTGGCTCTGAGACCGCAGCAATTCAAACCATCTTGACGGTTCCAGAGCCGGGAGAGCAGAGTTTGCTTTTGAGGCCAGGTGTAGTCTGATGTTGCCGCCTGCAGGCACTTCCGAGGGGCTGGTGGGAGCCTGCAGCCAGGGTGCCCCATTGCAAGAAGTCTCCCCAGGCTGTGCCCACAGCCCCGATCCCTTGTGCTCGATGCGGCGTGCACTGTTGGAGAACCCAGGAGAGCTGTTTCGGAGGCACCTCTTCTTTTAAGGGGAAGGGGAGGAGCTGAAGCTGATTTTCTTGGCAACCTCCAGGTCTGACTTAGCCACCAGGAACCGCAGCTTCTTGCCCCCGGATCGGATGAGGTCGACGGCACTGAAAGAAGAAGGGGAGCAGGGGGAGGGGAAAGCCCATCAGAAAGGAGTTGAGCCACACCATCAGTTCCTCCTGCCCCTACCAAGCCTCCCTCCTCTTTCCCTACCTCTGGTAATCGGAGCCAATGAGGCTCGTGCCATTGACAGCCAGGATCCGGTCCCCAATAGAGAGCCTGCCATCAGCTGCTGCAGGGCTGTCGTGGATCAGGGTCCGGATGTAGATCCCGGGGGAGTTCAAGGGCGTGTGCTGAAGAGGATGGGGGGGGGTGGGGAGAAGGCAAAGCAGGAGTCAGCTCTTTCAGCGATGGATGGAGGCATTTGCAGGAGCCCACTGTTGGACAGTCTCACTGGGAAACTCCTGGGCTGCCTTCTTGCCATCTCTTCTTACAACCGGTTGGCAGTTCGTTTCCAGGCCCAATTCCAGGGGCTCGTGTTGATGTTTGAAGCCCCAAACAACTCAGGATGCAAAGACCTGAAAGGTCACCTCTCCCCTCCAGACTCCCTTGGGTGCTGAGATTGGTGGAAGAGCCCCTCCTGGCACGTCCTCTGCCCTCAGAGGCTCAGAAGGGGGTGGTGACCTTCTCTGTGGTGGCCCCTAGGCTGTGCGACTCCCTCCCTAGAGAGGTGCACCAGGTGCCTTCACTGCACAGCTTCCGGAGGATGCTGAAGATACACTTCTTTGCCCTGGCTTTTGACACCACCTAAAGACCCGCCTTATTTATTTTACTGCAAACATAACAACAACAACCCTGCTGTGTGGGAATCCCTTGCAGATGACCGCAGTGCCTGGTGAAAATCGGTTGGGTTGTGCATCCGCAGCAGTGACCAAAAGAGGAATGACTGCTGAAAGGAGCGCTTAGAGAATAAATGCCCCAGTGCATCTGCAGCAGCACAAGCAGCCACCTTCCTAACAAGTTGGCCAGGGACCATTTTAGCACATGGAAGAAGCTCAACAAAACTCAGGGGCAGGGTGTGTGTTTTGAATTCCAAAAGGTCAATCCCTGGCATCTCCAAGCAGGGCTGGAACTAGGACTAGGGACTAGGGCTGGCTCACATGGGGTGGAGGGGTGCCCTCCAGTTTTTGTTGGGCTCCAAATTTCCCTTGGTCCCAGCAGCCAGCATGGACAATGGCCAAGGGTGGTGACAGGAGCTGTGTTCCTCTCCCATCTGCACAGCTTTCCCTACCAGCCCTTCTTTGGGAGCAGACCAAAAGCGACCGAAGCTGGGAGAACGAGAAACTCACCAGGCCATCGATCAGCCCCATTCCCAAGCCGATGGGCCCCTTTTCCAGCTCCACTACGAAGACGTAGCAGAAATCGTCCGCGGCTGAGCTGCGACTCGAAGAGGCCGGCGTTGGAAAGTCGTAGGGCGTTGGCGAAGAGCCTGGGGTCAGAAGGAAGGCGGTTTGTGAGCCTGTCTGTTCCTCGCAAGCAACACCTTCCAAATGTAAGAACTTAAGGAGAGGCTGCTGGATCAGGCCCAGGGCCCATCTAGTCCAGCGTTGTGTTCTCAAACTGGCCAACCAAACGCCTGTGGGGAACCGGCAAGCGTTTCTCTCATGTATGTAAGTTTTATTGTTAAGATAGCTGGCCAGGTTTTCCTTACCCAGTGGTCAATGGTCTTTATTTTCCCATTTCTGTGTGCAATACACTCTCTTGCTGCTGTCAGCGGTATGGTAAATCAGCTGTAAATCACTTTGAAACTGCAAGGGCCTTCTGACCAAGCGCACACAACCAGCGCTGGGAGCTCGCACAGGCTGCAGCGTGCTCCGTCTGCCCCCCAAGCGCGGCTGTTTTTGTGAAATAAATGGGAGCTCGGAGGCCAAGCGTCAGAAGCCACCGAGCCCAACCGGAGGCTGCGGCTGCCAGGGAGCTTGGCCAGGGCTGCTCCCAGCTGCTTCCACCCAGTGACTCAGAGGCGGGAGCACAAAGTGGCAATACTCTGCTGGAAGAGGGTTTGGCAACTGAAATGGACTCCGTCTACCTCCAACTCCTCCCGGGAGCTGCAATTCCAACGTGGACGGGCTCTGCCCACCGGTGGGCTTGCCTCGTGAGCCACTGCTCCTGCAGAACAAGCCTAGGCGAGAGTCCTAGAAGGCAACTGGTAGGGCGGAAGGCAGGGAGCCCACCACTAGGGGGTGCCAGAGCCAACGACAAGCAACGCCAATTAATTCTAGTGTCCCGTTCCCCCAATCTTCCTCCTCCTCCTCCTTGGTGAATTCTGCAAGGGAATCACCGAGGCTGATCCTCGGGTGAAGGGAAGCCTATAAATTCAATTAACCGCCCCAATCTGGTTGTAAGTAAGAGGGCAGGCAGGTTGGTGAGGCAGCGCCCCATCTGCCCTAGTGCACCAGCCCCTCCTGAGTGGTCAGTATCACTTCAGCCTGCAGGGTGGCAGGTCCCATTTTTTGTGGGGTGGGGGAGAGAAAAAAATAAACCTCCCCACATGTAGAAAACTACCCCCGAGTTAAGGCTAGAACCTCCCTCCCTCCTGTTTATTGTTTTACTTGCTGGAGAATTCTGGGGAGCGTTTGTGCTTAAGCCACGGGGACCAGCATCCCTTGCTACGTGGGGCGGGGAGACCAAAACCATGCACACCGCAGCGTCCAAACCGGACAAGGCCACACAGACGCCAGGGCATCGTCACGTGGATTCAGGGGCGAAACGGATGAAGAAAAACAAGCGGAGTTTGGATCCTAGCGAGACGGAGGCACTGCGTCGCTCTTGTGCCCAAGCAAGAGGTCCGCCGGCTGCCCTGGGAGGTGTTGCCGTCCCCCTGAAGGAGCAACTTTGCAGTTTCAGGGCTGCTCCTGCATCCAGCTGTGTCCCTAGAGGCTCAGGTAGCAACTCCGGCTGGCCTGAGAGCTATGGCCATTCCTGGCCACAAGCAGTTCATGTTCTGGCTGCTTCAATACTAGATTACTGCAGTGTGATTAATTATTTTGTTATTTATAATTTAAATAAATAAATAAATAAATAAATAAATAAAAGTTCGGTAGGTTGAACGCTTCAGAAGCCAAACAATTTGGAACCCGAACGCCGACAACCCGAAAGTGAATGCTTCCGTTTTTAAACAATTTTC